>NC_073738.1:4710435-5010435 GCF_023634155.1 Falco peregrinus | reverse complement strand
GCAGGGAACAGCCAGTGTCAGAGAACGGGAATCCATACTTCAGATCCTATCAGGAATCAGTTGAACATGGCTCATTAGGAAGGAATTACGCCCTGATCTCTCTTCCGGTGATAAATAACGTTGGTGATGATAAATATTCAACATGGGCAGCAAAGCAACAAGGGTGGCGTTTATCTCTGGGCTGGTTTTCCCTCTGTGAAGGGTCAAGGGTTGTTGATAAAGGCAGGAGCTGCGCTGGTATCACCTCAGAATTAACCCTGGCGATACCAGGCTGCTCTCTGAGACCTGCAGAAGGGCTGTCAGTGCTCGGCAGTCAGAACCCTCCTGTGAGCCGCTTGGTACTTGTGAGCGATGCAGAGGGAGGAGCGGCACAAGGGTAGGGTTAAAGGGTTAGGGGCAGAAAGGACAGTGCGAAAAAGCAGGCTGTGGGGTGGAGGGAAGCACAGCTGCTCTGCGTAGGGAGGTGATAACGTTTGGGAGATGCTGCCGTTTGGGAAATGGCTCCGAGTGGTCTGGGGGAGCAGATGGTTGAGGGGGGGCAGCAGGCTCAGCCCAAAGGCACCTGGAAGGGCTCAGCATCTTCTGACGTGAGGGGTGATGATGCCGCTGTGGCAGTGACAGGGATGGAGAGGAGAGAGGGAGGTAGCAGTGGCCTCGGCTAGAGGCAGGTGAAATAGCAGGCGCAGGACAGCAGAGGGCAGCAAACGCCTGAATTCCGCTCCTGGCCTGGCAGGGCTGGCGTGAGCCGCCGGCACGGCTGGGCGATGCGGCCTGGTGCAGATTCACAGTGCACATCTGGGCAGATTTAAAAATAAAACAGGGAGCAAGGCGTTTAGATAGGATGGATATGTTCTTGCCACAAAGGCTTATTTTGAAAGACATTTCCTTTAGAAATTTCCTGCTGAGATATCCCCAGTGACCCCATCGCTGCCAGGGAGAAGGCGAGGCAGCATGTGATGCTTTGTGCTTTGATTATAATCAGAGTGGAAGGTTTTGACCAAATGAAAAGAAACTTCTGTGTGTGGGGATTTGATTTCCCAGGAACGGTAGCGACGCTGCATCTTGGTTGCTATTTGGGCAGATTCTTCCTACCTTTTAAGGTCTGAGCTTTGCCCAGCTCTGCTGTGGTGTTGTCCCTGTGGACTGCAAGGATGGAGATGCCCCGTTCCCTTCCCTGGGCATCCTCCGAAGGCTACACCTGGTCTCACTGCTTCAGAGGGGAAGCAAGTTTCCTTCATGCTTACAGACACAGCCAGCCAAGTACAAATTGAAACCGCAGTGGCACTTTGCACTCATGTCAGAGGACCTAAAGCCAAAATCCCACTCACGGTCTTGCCACTGCAAACCAGCACAGCTGGTGGGGCTGAGACTCACCTCTGGCATGTCAAGGTCTCCTGCTGCCCTCCGCATGCGGTGACTTCCCCATTTAATGCAGGGGACTGAGCAGGGGGATGGTTGTAAATGCTTTAAGTGTCATTAGTGCCCCAGGGATAATTTTGAGCCATCTGTCTCCCTCCTTCCCTGCAGATGCAGCCGATCCATACCAGACTTGATGCTTTGCTTTGCCCTTAAAGCGGCCGGGAGATGGCCCCGGCTACTGCCTCCTGTCATCACATCAGAAAGGATCATTCATCTTCATGAATGAGCTGGCCAAGTGGGGCCGTGGGTGCCAGGCCATTCCTAGGCTCTAGCTGGGGAGGGGTTTGGTTTTCAGGTGGTGGAGAAGGGTGCAGAGCCCTGGGTGCTGGGGGGAAAACAGCTGCAGTGGCCAGTCCTGCTGTGGTGGCACCTGGGGTATCCCAGGGTGGCATTAAGGCTGTTCCCTCCTCTTCACAGAAAATCTTTTAAACCCTTGCTTGTTTATGACCCTTATTTTTGTGACTGTAGATGACTCTGCCAAATATGAAGGAGTGGAGCTTTCTCACTGAGGCATATTTAGTTTGGTGAAATCAGTTTTCAGGCTCACGTCACCTGCCGAAGAGGCTCTTGTGGAGGTACAAGAGCAGTATCTTCAGTTTCCATAGGTGGCACTTAATGAGATCCCCATCGTTTATTGCTATGATGAGTCTGTAACAGGTGGTAGAGGAGCATTCGGGAGGAAACCTCTTACATGGCTCCTTGCATGACTACAAGGCTCTGCTTAAATTTTGGCCCATGGCCATGGGATCTGGCATGTCAGGCACACAGAGCAGGGGAGAAGTCACAAACTGAAGAACAGCTGGGAGATATATTTATGGGCTCACAGCGTCCATATTTCCCGTTTAGGCTCATCCTGCCCTCCTTGCAGAGGCACCCACAAACCAAACACGTCCCCTGGCCGTGGGATGCAGTGCTTTCTGCCCAGCTGGGAAAGTGGAAGCTTGAATGGAACATCACTTGTAGGAAAATAACAGTGTGCAGGTGAGTTTCGGAGTTGATTTATGTGGCTTTTTACTGATTTACACACCACGTTTTACACCCCTCTGTTGTAAATAACAGGAAAAGTATTAACAGAGGGAGACAGGTATAAGATTGGGACCAGGTACTCAGAAATATTTTCTCTGCAGTTTTTGCTCTGAATTCAACCTAATATTGCAGAGCTTTCAGTTCTGTTTTAAAGAAGGATACATCTCTTTTCCCCTTGAACAAAGGAAGAGATTTTCCCTTTGGTTTTGTATTTGAGTCACTCCATGTTATAGCAAATTGCTGGCAAAGTTGCAGTTATGGCTAAATGGTCACTTCAAATTTAAGTCTCTTTTCCAGCAGTTTTATACCTTTTTAAAGCAAACAATTGCTCTTCTGGGATGAAAATTTCTCCTCACTTGGTCTCTTTCTGATGTCAAAATATTCTGGAACAGAGGGAGAAAAATGGATCTGAATCCCTGAGATAGCTGATAGCACCTATTCCTTTCCAGCTGGTTTCCCTCATGCTGATGGCTGAAGAAGTCATAGTTCCTCTAATTTTAGTTGTAATTAGGGGTAATTTAGCCTTTCTCTGAAAGCCAAGGCAAACAAAAATACAGTGGTTAGCAAACAGGGTGGGATGTTGGATCTGTGGACTGGTTATTTGCTCAGAGTGGGAAGGTGTGAATTTCCATCTCTGCTCTGCTTGAGATGACCTGGATGAATACAGCCCAGTCGCTTTTCTGTATCCCAGTTCCTCCTCTGTAAGATGGGGACGAGGATCCTATCTTCTGCCAAAGCCACATACGCAATACTGGCCTCGATGCCGGTACACCATGTAGCAATCCGGAGGGACTGTGGTGAGGAAGACTTTGGCCCCAGGAAACCAGACGGGTGCTGATGGCTGTGACATTGATGCGATCAGCTCTTAACAGAAAATGTCGAGGTCCTCCCACGTTACCACCCAAAACACGGGGTCCAGCTGCAGCAGGGAGGTGATGCAGCCATCCCAGCCGCAGGAGAGCACCTGGAAGGTGCAGAGGACATGGTGCTGCCCAGGGACATCGGGTCAGAGGTGGGCAGGAGTCACACCAAAGCGGCAGCAGGCTTTTGTAGCACAGAGATGGCAGGCGGTCTCTGCTTTTCTTAGGAGGGAGCTGCTGGGAAGGTCTGGGAGCAGTCTGACCTCCGTCCATCCCAGCAGCGTTCCAGTGAAGTTTTCCTCCTTCTGTTGCTGTTGCTGGAGGAAAGTTGGCAGTGAAAGCAAAGGGCACCTTCTCCCCTGCTGCTCACTGCAAACACACTAGTTGAGCTGAGGCTCTTTTTTCTGCCTCCACATGGTGAGGCTTTTCCTCTACAAAGATTTGTCACATCTGGCAGTGACCAGCCCTTGCCAGCCTTCACGCTACCTGCCCCAGCACAGATGTTTTAATCCTTGAGCTGTTCAGGGAAAGCCTTTGATTTTATTTTCTGGCTCCTGACAGGCATCTCGCCATGCTCCTCTGAGAATCTCTGGTTCTCCCTTTCCTTTTCTGCTCCTTTTTAATCTCTTCCCCTGATGACACAGGGAGAGGCCGTTGGTGCCAGGGCAGGGGTGCTGCCAAACTGCTTCCCTTGTCCTCAAGCAGTTGGGGCTGGAGCTGGCTGCAGCCAGGGGCTGTGATGTGGGCCAGCCTGCGTGCTGCGAGCCCAGCGAGGGATGCAGAGGCTGTGCATCCAATTTCCCTTCTTGCAGAGGTCAAACAGCCCTGGGGAAACAAATCCCACCTTTCCGGCAGGGCCATCCCACAGGAGTGTTGTACTGGGTCTGGCTGAGCCCCATAGCAGCCCCCCCAGCAGCACCGTGCTTGCATTAGTAGCAATCACCAATTATATATATATATCTAAAGGTAGTTATCACCACCTTTCTGTCTCTGGCTACTGCTGAGCTGTGCTCACAGCATCAAGGCTGTTCAACATTCCCCTCCTCACCAGTAGGCTGGGGGTGGGCAAGATCTTGGGAGGGGACATAGCCAGGACAGCTGACCCAAACTGACCAAGGGCATATTCCAGGCCATGTGATGCCTGCTCAGATATAACAGCTAAGAGACAGGAGGAGGAAATAGGGGCATTCATTATTTACGATGTTTGCCTTCTGGAGCAACCACTACACACGCTGAAGCCCTGCTTCCCGGGAAGTGGCTGAGCATCTCCTGCTGGTGGGAAGTACAGGATAACGTCTTTTCTTTTGCTTCCACGTGCACAACCTTTGCTGTTGCTTCATTAAACCTCATTTATCTTGACCCACAAGGGTTTTTTTCCATCTTATTTTCTCCCCTCCCTGTTCTGCTGAGGAGGGCAGCGATAGAGCGGCTTGGTGGGCACCTGGTATCCAGCCAAGGTCAACCCACCACAAGGGTGTAGGAAATTGTAGCTCCAATTGAGGGGAGGCATTATGGGATGGCTGAGGACATGGACCTAATTTCCTTGCTGACACCTGCAGTTCTATAAGAAAATGTAGTGAACTGCAGAGGTGTGGAGGGAGGAAGGATCGTGCTGCAGCTGGTGCATGATGGCTCCCTGGAGGGAACTCACTCAGATCTTGTTTGATGTGATATTGAGCATCCCAAATGATGGAGTTTCTAACTCTTCCACATTCAGGAGGCTAATGCTTTTCCTTACTGCTCAGCCTGGATCATCCCACCTCTGTTTTGACACAAGCAGCTCAGCCATGCTGCCTTTGAACTCTCTTCCACCATAAATATTTCCTTCCCTGCCTTGGCAGCAACATCTCTTGATATTTGGAGATTGCAATTATCTCCCTGAAGCTGAGTCATCACAAAGCCAGCTGGATCTGCCTCGCTGCAGCTTGGTGTGGCTCCCTCCTAGAGATTTTCCCTGCTCTCAGTTTTAAGCTTTAAGCTCCCTCCACTGTGTCAGTCACTGAGACGAATCCCCCTGCGGTCCTGCAGCAGCACTGTGGCTGGCTGTTCGTTGCCCCCCAGGATGGAGGAGTTAAGTCACCTAACACTTTCCTCCTTTATGTGATGGTTAAGACAGACATGTATAAAATTAATATAGCCGTAGTAGAAACCATGGCACATTACAGCGATGGACTGATTCCCAGGCTGGATGGAAAACAGCCGACCAGTTTGGATGTTCAGAGTGTGTTAATGCTCCAAATTGGGATGAGAAGGCAGAACTTTTCTCAAACTGGGAAGAAAAAACAAAAAAGGAAAATCAAATCAGGCCAAACAGTTCAGTGATTCATGATGTCTCATTTTGCCTTGGACCATTTGCATCTAAATATTTGTTTTATTTTACCATCATTAGCCATTAGTGCCAAACCAGCTTTTGAACCAGCAGACTAGATTTTCACGTCAAAGCAGCGGAAACCAAATACTTGGATGATTTTAAAGCTTTGCCAAATGTCTCCTTGAGGTGAGAAGTACATGGAGGAGCCATTCGCTCCTGCGAAAAGGCTCAATTTAAAGGGACAAACATCACTCACAGGGAGAACAGGAAAGAATAGATTTTCTGTGGAGCCACTGATCTGAAATTAATCACGTCCAGCCTGGCAGGGAAAGCTGGGGACACAAACTGCTGCCACTGGGCCACTTGAGAAGGATTTTGCTGTAGCTCTGGTATTAGAACAGGGACGTCCTTCAGCGTCACAGGAAAAGACTAGTTACAAGTAAAGAGATAAAGGTGGAGAACATGGGGATCAGTCCCAGCAGGTGTCTGGCCCCTATGTGAGTGCCACGACATTCCTCTGGGATTTCTTGAGGCTCAGCTCGTGGCACAAGTGCTGCTAATTTTCCTTGCTATTTCATTATCGACTGAAGGGATTTTATTGCTGATCCCCAGCACGGCATAAAGTGCAAGGTGAATAACACTGCTGCTCAGAAAAGCCAGATGGAATTGTTCAGTGAGTCAAAGCGAAGCAGAGAAGAAAAACAAGCCAAGACACCCAGTCCGGAGTGTTTTTTCTCGCCAGCCTCCCCCTGCTCACCTCAGTGGCTATTGGTGTCCATCTCAAGGGGCGGATCAGCAGGTGATGGTGGCAGTCTGGACCGTGGGGCTTTTCTTACATGCCCCGCTGGGATGTTTGAAGCTAGGTGAGCTCGCAGCAGATGCCAGCCATGCTGCTTCTGTCGCAGCTTCTCTCTGGCAGAAGTTATCTCTTTGGCGAGAGTTTTCCGATGACCACCTCCAAAGCTGTTTAACCCACAGAGGTGCTCCTACATTTACACCATACAAGGGAGCATCGGTTCTTTTAATTGACTTTGTGATGAACACAGAGCAGGGGATGTCACCCTGGTCCCTGGAACAAGCCCGTGGTGTACTGCGTGACCCATCGCTGCCAGGACCACCGCTGCCTTCTGTCTGACGACAGCAAAAAGGGATGAGTCCGGCACTGCTCCAGTGAACGAGTCCCTGGAGAGAGCAGAGCCTGTTCGGGCCCCTGCAGACCCCAGCCAAACCCCTGGGGCTCTCTGGTGGGCAGCACATCTCTTTACAGGTTGCTGCCAGGCCTGGCAAAGCCCCTGATGGTAACCTCCTTAAACTCACGCCTTGTTTCTAATGTCAGCGCCTCTGCCTACCTTCCAGCTGTTTGATGCCTTGCTATGCCTTTTCTCTACGGGATGAAAAAGCATTTCAGAATCTGGTGGTGTCACCTTTGAAGATGCTCACCCACTGTATGCAAGTCACCCCTTTATCTTCTATGACAACTAAATTGTCTAAATCACAATGCCTGGAACCAAAGCACTTCTGTTCACACCACCACTTACAGACCCATTGCTCCCCTGTACCTGATGAGCTCTCACAGGGACAATTGTGTTACAACAGATTTGTGATGTGCTGGGGTCTCATCTGCGGCTTGTTCCGCAGCCCTGGGTTGATGATCTTCCCTGGCTGCTTCCTCACTGGGGTCTGGGAGTTTTGTGAGCTCAGGCAGAGCTGGCAAGAGTTGGGACAGATGGACCCTCGGGCGCTTTGTAAGACACTTGTCTGCTAATAAAGTAAAAGCCAGGCAAAATACAGTATTTTGTGAACTTTAAGCATCTCTTGTCAGTAGTTGTTACTGGTTTAAGTGGGTGGCTATAGGAGTGGCTGTGACACAGAAACTGGTGCCAGACCATCATTACACAGTGAGCAGCACTGCTTCTGCTGGCTGCTGCAGTCAGTTCCTCCGTCCAGCAGCATGGATCTAAAGGACTCCTCTTTTTTCTTTTTTTCCCCTGGAGAAGGAAAAATCCCAGCGTGTGACTGCTGGTACTCTGGGTGGGATGGGATTAATCTGACCCACGCTGGCAGCTACGTGTCCTCAGAACCCTCTGCTGTCAGCGCAGGTCCAGTTAACGAAGCACTCTCGTTCCCCCGAGATTTTACCTCCAGCCCAACAGCCACCTAAAATAGGTCAGAGGAGCACAGAAGTGCTATGGACTTGTTGTGAAGGGATCCTCAGGGTATGGGGGCCCTGCAGTCGCCCTCGGTGCTGGTAATTTCAAGGATCGGGGACATGATATCTCCCTGAATTACCCTCATTTGGCTACAAGAAGTGTTCTATACTTCTTGTATAGTGTATATTCTTGTATATACTTTCTGTATATATACAGAAAGCTGTGCTCCCCAGGATCATCCATGGGTCCCGTGCACAGAGCAGAGCCAGCCCTCAGCATCCAGCAGCACAAATAAATCCAGGTCCTGCGCTGGAGAAGAGCCCAGCACCAGCCATCTACCAGCGCTCCCCACCCTGTGTGACATTTCTTCTCTTGGCATTAACTTCCCAGGTGCTCTGAAAGCCTGTCCCTGCCTAGCATGGAGGAGTTCCGCAGTGCAGCACAGCGACGCCTGAAATCTTACTCATTTTTTGTTTGTGGAGCTCTCCTTTAAATTGCTGCAGCTCTTGAGCACCTGTCAGTCCCATCACTGGGGGCTAATGGGTGGCAGGTTCCTTGCACACAGGGTATTTTTAGCTTGTAGACACCCAGAGGATGGCAAAACTGGCAGCTGAGCCAGCTTCCAGTGGGATGGGGAGGCAAACTCCCCCCGGGGATATATTCTCCCTGGGAGAACAGCAGCAGAAAAAAAATATCCCCTCCTTGGAGGATTTGTTTGCTAAAAAGGAAGTTTAAATAACCTTCAGCTGAAAGTTTGCACTGAAAATCCTATCCCCAAGCTGCAGTCGCTGCTGGGGAAGCAGCAGGGCTCCTGGGGTACCAGCCAGCCTCCAATGCATGGAAAACCCCTCTAGGACCCTCTTTCTAGGATCACCAACCCCCCCCCCCCGAAAGGGCTGCTCCGAGCCGCTGGCCTGGTTTAGCCCGGCCAAGCAGTTGCTGCTGCAGAGGGGGGGGTGAGGGCGGTGTAACCCCCCCATCGCTGGGATGCGGAGGGGGTGAGGGCGGTGTAACCCCCCCATTGCTGGGATGCTGGGGTTGAGCAGCTGCTGGAGGGGCAAAGACTTGCCGTGTGGGACCGAGGGGCATCTTTACGCAGCTTTGCCAAGACCCATACTCACACCTCTCAGCCTCCTTCGCTTTTCAAGCTGTGGCTTACATCTCTTGCCTCCCTGGACCTGAAGTTTTCAGAAGCTTGAGAGGAAAAAAAAACCAACCAGCTGAAAACTTTCTGTAAACTCTGTGTTTATTTTTTTAGTGCAGAATCAATAGAGGCAGAGAAAGAGAGCCCCTGTCATTGAAGAAAGCCTCACCTAATCTCAAGTCTTTCTCAGTACGACCTCTTCCTGTAAATAATTGAATCACCTTTAGTTCAGGAGGCAGGGAAAGGCTATCCTCAGGCTACCTGCTTGTACTGGTGGAAACCTGGCTGCACCCTGGGTGATATTAGCAGTGGTGGGGAGGAGAGATGTGCCTTCACACCCTGCTGTTATATAAAGCACCGAAACCACGAGAACGTCAATTTTGTAACATCATAACAGGAGCAAGGTCTGCCTTAAAACCTCTTTTGGAGGCGGGTGAAGCACGAGGATATGGGGGGTTATAGGGATGGATGGCTGGGACCAGTATCTGCTCATTGCAAGCCCCTGAGCCACCTCAAACGGGGACATGGGGTCTTTGGCTGCCTTACTGGTGGCAATTTCTGTCTTCAGGTCCAAGCTGTGACATGAGGAATGGGGTGGGAGTCCAGATGCAACCCCATCTAGGCCAACAGTGACAGAAAGTCTTTGCCACCTGCAAATGCCTTCTAACCTGCATGAAATGAGTTTGCTGGAGCTCAGTCCCCCTTTAAATAAGCCCCTGGGCAGCACACAGGGAGCCACTGCAGCCCTCAGCCTCGCACAGCGCAGGGTGATGGCCAGTGGGGACTGTCTGGGGGTGCCAGGGGGTGCCCCATGTGTCGGATGCTGTATGCTCAGACCAGCTCCACAGCAGCTGGAAATGGCTCACCAAGCCATCAGTGAGAGAAAAATATACCCACAAACACCGAAGGGGAGAAACTGAGGACTGGAGGACACCAAGAGCCAATAAATCATCATCACACGTATGAGTGATCCATCCTTGCACCTACACATATGTGGCGATTTCCCAGGCGTGGTGGGTTTTGTGGTTTTGATCCCTCCTTGGGGAGCAGAGCTGGTGCTTGGGGGGCAGTTCTCCATCTCTGTCTCCCTTTACCCCTCTCCAGGCTGTACGGGGTCATGTCAGACGTTTTGCTGCAGCATCTCCAATGCGTACTGGTTTGCAGATGCTGTGCGTTAAAGTCAGATGCTTAAGAGCATCAAGCTGCAAACAGTGGTTCTTTGTGCTCTTTGCGCTGGTGGGTGTTTGGCCACTCATCCTAATTGCTGTCTGGTGGCCAGGAGCAGTGAAACCTAGATGAAGGTTTATGATCACAACATTACTTAGGAGGACTTGATTGCATCAGCGGATTTGTTACTGAAGAGGTACTTAACTCCGTGTGTGTGGTTTTTCTTAATGGAAAGTGATGAACTGCAATGTTCCTGTTAGAGAAGTACGCTCCCCTGCTGCATACGGCTGCAGAGACCTCTGCCACCAAAGGCAAAGAGGAGAGGTCCCTGCGGCGCCCTTGGCAGTGTCCTTGCACTGAGAACATTAGAGAGGTCATTCTTCACGTGCATCACAAAAATCCCTGCATTTCATAACAAATTCTGCTCTCATTCGAAAACTGCTTCCTGCAGAAGTTATAAATCTCCTTTTGTGCCAGGAAGCCAAATGCACAGGGCAGGACAGATCCACAGCTGATATGAATCAGCCTTGCACCATTGGCATCACCTGGGAAACACTGATTTATTGCATCCAAGCCAGTGGCCTTACAGGAGTGCAGGGAGGAAAGCATGCACACACACAAAAAAAATCCAAAATTAAAGGTGAGCGTGGCAGCTTTAGCAAGAAACTGCTGCTGAACCGTTGCTGCTGAGCAACCTCCAGACTTTATTGCCAAGGCAGGTAAATCAAACACAGCCTCGTGCCATAAAGAGCCCAATCCCCATCAGCTGCTGGCTGTAAGCAGTGCTGGATCCACAGGAGGGTGTTTACAGCTAAATGACTGTTTAATGAAGATGATGGAAGATTTTGCAACCGTAAGATTTCAGTGAAACCTCTGCAGCATTTTCTCTTGCTAATCAGAAGGAGAGCGTTCATTCTGAGTCCCAGCAGCAGGACTGCAGATGAACTGGAGCAGAGTCAGCGCCAGGCCATGGGTGCCAGTTTTGCTGGGGAGCAGCCTGCTGGAGGTACTAAGAATCGCTTTCCACCAACAGAAGATCTTACTGTGAATCCCAGTCAACCCACTTGGCTTATTAAGGTGTTGTCACCAGCACATGCTCTCATGGAGACTTCTCCACCTCTGCAGCTGCACATGGGAGCAGGCAGAGAGCAGATAGCACATGGACACGCAGCGATGCCACAACCCACGTGCAAAATGCTGGCAGAGCTGGAGGGAGATGCTGTGGTGTGAAAGTGATGTGAGAGAAGCCTGGGAGAGCATGGAGGTTAGGCATGGCTGGAGGTGGATAGGGCCAGAGCCGGAGAGGCTGCAGGGAGACTTGTCCCTGCTGGCCTGGGTTGGTTGACCTGCTGTTCTTCTTTCTCAGCTCCTGGTATCACGCTGGGGCAGCTCCTGAGGTCACCCGTGCAGAGTGGCCCTGCAGAGCCTGAGGATGAGGATGGTGCTGCCAAGCTCTCCTCCTTCAGAGCCTGCCCAGAGACTTTCAGCATTAAATGAGGTGCACTTGCTCACTTCATCCACAGAGTCTGCTCCCTCCCTTGGGGTGTCCATCCAGCGTGGTTCCCTTTTAGCTCAGGCCCATCCCGTTAGGCACTGGAAGAGGGTGCTTGTTACTGCCCATTAGCACGTTGTCTGCCTTCTGACCCTGCTTGCACAGCACTCGGGGCATGGCCAGGACGTACGGACACTGCGGGCAGCAGCCCAGCCCCGTGCACGGCTCCAGGGCTGAGCAGGGGGTGGGTTTCAGGCTGCTGCTTTCAGCCGCACAGCCAATTCCCCCCACCCCCACCTCTCTCTGCTTGGCTTGTGATTCATGAGCACCTTCCCGCTCTCCTCCTCGCTGCTGCTTTGTTACTGCCACCAAATATTTCCATGCATATTTGATTGATGTCAAATGCAGGCTCAGGATCTTTCTGTTCTTGCTGCTCACCATTTCCAGCAAGAGAAGAAAGATTGATCCTGTCTGTCTGAGTTATTATCCTGATGCCTGAAGGCCTATTAACACCGGGAGGGGGATGCTGCTGTCATCTGTGAGTCTCTACATTGCCGTCAGAGATGCTCCTGCATCGCCTTCCTCCAGCAAACACAGGCTATGGCGATTCCGGCAGCCACGCAGGCAGCTCGAGCTTGGCCCTGGGATGGAGCAGATGGCTGAGCTGTGAGCTCAGGGCCACACGTCGCAGTTGGGCTCCTGCCCAGCACAAGAGCAGCCTCACGGGTCGCGGTGAGGTCCTTCTCACCACATAGTGCATTGTCGGTGGCCAAATGCAAGCGCTAGGGAAAGAGCAGGAGAGGCACACACAGGTCTGTTCCCAGCCTCCAGCTCTTTGTGGCTTGGAGGGGTTGTGTGAGAGAGGTAGTTTCTCTGTGTAATAACTTTATGGATTTCCCTTCTGCATAGTTATCTGCTCCCCTTTATACTCCTGCAGGTGTAGCTGGATCTCCTTGCCACAAGCTCCTGGGGACACCAAGTGCCCGCCTGACCCCACATCAGCAGTCTGCACGAGCTGTGACACAGCTGTCACTCGGTAGGACTGGGCTTAACCTCCAAGCAAGGCTTGGCTTTGATCCCAGGGGCACAAGTGTTCCTATTTGGGAAAACTCCAGTTTTCCATCAGAGGCAACAAGCCAACCCTGGGTTGCTCCTAGCCGCTCTCTGCACCCACCCCTTGGCAGCAGCTGAGCAGGATGCCTTGGCTAGAGCAGACAGCAACAGGCTCAGTTAGCCTGTAAGGCAACAAGATCAGGTAGGAGCCGAGCTAGGCAGGGATTTAGCCAAGATTAGCTGTGTTAACAACATACTTAACTCAGACCCGCAGCAACTCGCTGGGAGGCAGCCAGCACGGAGCGGGAGCACCGGCCAGGGCTGACCCTGGTGTTGGGAGCCGACTGGCAGCTTGGAGAGGCTTTTGAGCAAAGACAGCTTTCCCTTCGGTACTGCTTCCCCCTGTTAATATTGTTTTGGGTAGAGGAGAGTCAAGCCCACAGATTAAGGCTTAAGCAGGGTGGACTAACTGTTCCCTGAGCAGAGGAACAGGGGACTGGAAAGCCACAGGGAGACAGATAAGAAGGTGACTGCCAGGGCTGGCAGGTGATCCAACCTCAAACCAGACAATACTTACCAAACAGGGAAAGGCAGGAGGTTTTCAGAAGCATTTGGTTGATTTTGGAGCTGAGTTCTGGGAACTGGAGCCCTTCTCAGATGCAAATCCCATGGCTTTGAAATCAGTTCCCACTGAAATTCCCAGAATATTGGGAGATAAGCCAAGGCAGCTGTTTGGAGTCAAACACCTGCACATGTGACTCTTCCAGCGTAGCTTGTCTGTAGGAAGGTATTTTGGAGCAGTTGTTTCAGCACAGCCCCTGCAAGCTCAGCCTGCATCCGTTCAGGTGCTGGGCTCCGATGCCTCACCCCATGGACCAGGGGATGGCTCTGTGCCATCACACAGGGGTTCAACACCCCGAGTGCTGTCTTGGTGGCAAAGGCATCCCCATCTCCTTCCACCACAGCTCCTGTATGGAGTTTTTCTGAAGTTACACCTGTCCCAAGTACGGGCACAGAAGAGCAGCAGCCCCGTTGGGTAGCACGGCTGGAACACCATCTTCAAGCAGCATCTTCCTCTAGCCACGGAAAAATGGTGATTGAAGTGTGACAGTACCGGACACAACCTGAGAAGCACCACGGGTCCTAGAGAGCGTCAGCATGGATGTGTGCCCACATCCTATGAATTCCTGGGTATTTACTGCTGCGGGATTCCTTCATGGACCTTTGGGAGTTTCTCATATTTCTGATTACAGTTATGGAATCAGTTCCAGTTTAATTCAGTTTGGTAGCAGCTGGTGTGCTCTTTGCAGCTCCATTAAAATTAGATAACAGGGCAAAATTTAGGTAGGAACGGTTATCGTAATTAACACATAAAGTATACCCGGTGAAGCACACTCCTAGGAGAGGTAGGTAAAGGTAAATGAAACCTCTGCAACCCGCTGCAGCTGATCCCCTGCTGCAAAAGGCACTGCGCTCAGCACATTTTTAGGGCTTGCAGCAGGTGAAGGCTTTTTCTGGGTTTGTAACTGTGCACAAAGAACCAAAGGGCAAAAAAATTCCCATGGAAGAGTGTAAACCAGGGAAACGCTTGTGCTTGGGTCTAAATCATTTGCATCCCAGGCAGCAAAGGGGGAGCAGCCTCAGGAAGAGCGTTCCTGCTCCTCCTCCTTTCTGCATTAACACCTGCCTGAATGGCCTGGTTTAGGATGTTTTAAAGATAAACTTCATCTGTAAGAAATGCAGAATGAGGAATTGAAAATGAGCAGGGGTAATAAGTTAATACATTCAGTAGTTACTGGAGGAAGCTAAAGGTAGCAGTAAAATGTCCTTGGGATCACACTACACGTGCTAAGTCTGGCTTTCTGCTCCAGCTCCTATTTATCACCCATCTAAGAGGTGTTTTAATGCTCTGTCACACTCACTCGTATCTCTGTACGGGCCAAGAAATTCTCCACCCATATAACATGAATTCCCAGGTGGCTTTTCACAGGTTTTGGTTTCGAGTGATGGCGTGGCTTGATTTGAAGATCCCTGCCATTTATTATATATAACCTGCCGTTAAAGGGCCTGCAGCACCTTGGCATCACTGGCATTTTCCTGCCTGAAGGGAGAAGCCAACAAAAACCAGCCCGACAATAAACACTGTGTTGTGTCAGTGCAAACAACAGGGCGACTGACTGCAGCAGCAGTTTTTCTCAGCTGTCAGAAAAGCGGTCACGGATTCCCCTGCCGAACCCTTACTGGCAGAGCAACGAGGTAATTTCTCACTCCTTGCTGCTCACAGCCTTGCATCCCAGAGCATCCCCAGCATCCTGGGAAGGCAGGGGGGATAAAGATGGCTCTGCGTGTGCCTGCATGGTGGACATGGCAGTGTTCAGCAGCCACCTGGTTTGGCAGAGGGGTGCAAGCTCACCCTCAGAGGTCTGAACACAGCACCCGTGGCCGGTGTGAGCCAGGAGCAAGCACTGCAGGGCTCTTCCTGCAGTGTGGAGACTTATTGCAGCAGCTTCAGTTCAGGAGTACCAAGAAACCCACCTGCCAAAGCCCTGCTTTCCGTGCGGGCAGAAGCGCTCTGAAATAACCTTGACACCTTTGCTGGTGAGAACCATGCTACGTGGCTGGTGTGGCAAGGCTCCCACTGCACCCCCCATCCCACCCGGGAACACCCTGGGCTTCCTAGGAGGCACCATCCTCACAGGGCCACCAGTAAAAAAAACCCGAGTTGCCTGAACTGGTGCTGCTGTGTGATGCGGAGGCTCTTACGCTGTGTTAGGCTGGACGCAGATGCGAGCATCCGCATGCTCTCCCCAGCACTTGGGATGCTGAATTAATGTGATGCCTTTAATTTTGCAGGTGTGCAAGCACAGCTCCCCCAGGAGCTTGCTGCAGAGCAAGAGTGAGTTCATGGAGACTGTTTTTGCATGTTAATGAAATGAGAAAACCTGATTATTCCACACAGAGTTAATGGGTTACCCAGGGAGGCAGCAGGAGCTGGATAAAATCATGGCTGGTTGCAATTTCCACCTGATGCCACCTCCAGCTTGCCACGAGTCTCCTTTTTGCTCCTTTTCCTGTGCATCTTCTGTCATCTGTGCCTCTCGCCTTCGCTGCCGCCCCTTCTAAGTTTAGATCCCATCTCCAGGCCTCTCCCTCCTCGCTTGGCTCTTTCCTCTGTCAATCAGCCAGGCGTTTCTGAGCCCTGCATCACAAGGAGAGATGCTCTGTGCAGAGTACGTCTGGCTCAGACAGCAATAAATACGCCAGGCGTTCACCTCTGACCGATTAACGCTCGTCCTGTCTGCGTGGTGAAATTTCAGCGCAGGGAAAGCCTCCGGGGCCAGGACTCTGCTTTACCTTATCTCCTCTCTCCCCAGAACATGGAGAGAGGAACTGTCTGAGCCACCTGAGCTCGCTGAGACGTGTTGATCTCTCCAGTGCTTTAGAAAATGATCAGGTCTCCGTCTCCTTCGTCAGGAGCCCAGCTGCTTGTGTTAGCTGCTGTGGGTCAGCAGCCTGCCTGGCCTCTCGTTTTTCATTTTGAGCCAGCCACCACGTTTGCGGCTCTCAGAGGCAGCCCTGGGAACAAAAGGGTCATGGTGCTATTGTTTTTCTGTGTACTCATCTCCCCAGAGCTGTCATGGCCAGGAGAGCCTGGCAGGATGGGAGCTTTGACCCAGGTTGTGCACCTTGCACCAGGAAGGTGTTATCTCCTATTTTTTCCTGCCCTGGATCCTCAAGCCATTGCCTGTACTGGTACACATCATCCGTGTGTTATCCTGGCTGCTGCTGGTTCAGTGGGAGCTTTGACTCCAGATGACACGCAAGGAGCAGCCCAGAGCTGCAGGACCCTTTCCACCAGGCACCAGGAGCTGCTGTGGAGCAGCCTGGGTCGCAGCCTGGGAGAGCTGCTGCTGCCAGCTCGGGAATCCCTCCTTGCAAGGGAGATGCAGGTGCGTGGCATGGAAATACCCTCGGGATGACCACGGGGTGCCTTGGGTCTGCCTCCAGCTTTTCCTCCATGGAGAAGAGGCTTTGCCAGCAATTCCTCTTCAAGTGAGAGGAGCAAAAGGGGGTTTTCCAGGTGAATTAGAAAATGTTAATTTTGTAAGGATTGCAGTGAAAGCAATTTAATAGAAAAAACAGGTAATGGGGTCACACCCACACCACCTTTCCAGCATTTGATATTGGCTAGAGCAATCCCTTTAATGGAGAGCAACACGGTGAAAAGCAGCCCCTTCCACTCTGGTTCATCGAGGACCCATGCGAGTGGAGCTCACCTCGCCTCTCCTTTTTGTTTTTGAGTAAATGAGGAGAAAATCTCTCCAGCATCATGACACCGATGTTTGGTCATTAGTTTTCAATTTGAAAGCAATCAAGCTTCCCAGCACTGCCTCGACCCGTCTTTCCTGCCGTGCCGTGCATGCCAAGGCTGGTGCCACCAGTGCCGCACACGTGATTCCCAGGCATTGCTTTATTTTTGCAGGAGGAGGATTGGAGGGATGGGGAGGATCGAGGGACGAGGGAGCTTAAATCAAATAATTCTTCAAAGGGAAACCAGTAGCTCTGCAGGTTAAATCCACTCCCAGGCAGTGAATGGGGTGAAGAATGAGAGAAAGAGGATCCAGATGTGGGAGGGAGGGTCTGGGACTTCAAAGCATCCTCGGGAGCCGCGGGGGGAAAGGCAGGTCCAGCTCAGCTGCAGGCAGAAGGCACTCGAGTCTCTGGATTTCTCTCTTCCCATTTATTTTTTTTGGATTATTTTCCACTGTTGCTGTGGAGCAATGCCAAATTAGAAAGCTGCCTCTGCTAATGCATTGCCGCTACTCAGAATGGATGCCTTGCTAGTATGTCCCATCTTGGGATCCCTGCTTGGGCTTAGGGGAGATGGAACCAGCCCAGAGCTCCAAATTAACCCAGAAGTGGCTGGGCAGGAGGCACTGGGATGGGGAGGAACGTGCCCGGGCATCCTCGACTCTCCTCCTGCCATAGCCATGAGCCCGGTGGAAGATGTGACCTGGTGACAGAGGTGGTGAATGCACAACCCCCTCCCAGACTACATCTGTTCCAGGACTTGTTAAAAATAAATCTTAACTGAAAACCTACAAAACTAAGAAGAGTTTCAAGGTTTTAAAATGTTCCTTGGAAAGACTTTAATGATTTTGGTTCCAGGCCAAAACAGCTTGGGTTTTCAGCCACTGAAAGCTTTGCCAGTAAAATAACACTTGGGGGTTTTGATACACCAGTGGGAAAGAAAAACAAGAAAGAAGTAGGTACTCTATTAAAGAAGAAAACAGTAATCAATCCCCAAATGCTGCTCAAGAAAAAAAAAAAAAATTTTGACTAAGAGCATTTGATGAGCCCTGACTGATTTTTTCCCTTTACTGTAGGAAAGAGGTGATGGAGAAGGGAGAGAAACACCATCAACCTGGCCAGGCCATCAAAGGATATTGTATTCATTTATATTATAGAATGATGAAAAAATCCCACTCCCTTGAGTAAAGTAAGCGGCACAGATGCTTTTTAGAGTGCATCCCTTTGGAAACAGGAATGGCTATTGACTGGAGCAGGGAGAGCACAGGGACAGACACAGAGAACATCAGCCAAACTCCAAAGTCCACATTAATAAAAGCTCATACATAAATACAGATGGCAGATACTGATTTTCCTTTGCAAGCTGCATGCTTTCCCTGGGCTAATGAAATGCAGCCCCTCCTTTAGAGACAGGTCAATAGCACGGCATAGCCGCAAAGGTTTAACTAGGTGGGAAAATAAATAATGTTCCTCCAAGAGGAAAATGCAGCTGGTCTGCCCAGGTCTGTGCCCACTGGAAAATGTCTGTTTGAGGCTGGAAATATGAATTCAGACAAAACTGTTCTGTATTATGAGCCGTGCTGGCACACACCAGGATGTGTAAGGCTTCTGGTGGAATTTGTCAGATGCCCCTAAAATCCAGAATGACTTTTTTTTCTCCTTCAAGCTTGACATATTTTGCTGTGATATTTTAAAATTACATGATGTGGAACCCTCCCAGGATACTGATATGGGGGGGAATTTGCTTTGAAAGCCTTTTTTAGTTCTTTTTTTTTTTTTTCACCCCTTATCCACTGAGCAACTCCTAACCCCCAAAAAAGTCAGTGCTGGGAAAGGGGAGAAAGAAAAGCTTTATTTGACTTCCACCCCTCTCCTAAATCGCAGGTGTGTTCTTGGCTTGTGCAAGTGTGCAGCTCCAGAGCGCGGCTGGGGTGGCCAGTCAGTGCGGAGCAGCACCGGACCATCCCGTTGCAGCAAACCCCAGGCACCCAGCATCTTCCCTGCTCGTTCTAAGGAGCTGATGACACTTCACGCACTGACCATGGCACTGGAAACAACCCGCTGCCTGTGCCATCCCTGCCCCGAGAGCGCTGCCCGTGCCCCTTCCCGCAGTGCCCCGACTGCCACCCTTGCCAGCGCAGTCCTGTGCTGCCCGGAGGGACCGCTGAGGTGACAAACGCTGCCGCAGCCACCCACTGTCCCGTTAGGATTCTTCTCACGCCGTGCAGTCGCCCTCTCTGAAGGTGCTGGGACCCCAGCCGGGGTTTTCGCTGCAGTTGCTTTGCAGCACGGGCGCGCTTGCGGCTCTGCTCACAGCGGTGCAAAGCTGCTCGCTCAGGCTCGGCTGAGGGAAAATTGCAAGGAGCAATCTATGTCTGGTGGAGAAACCGCCTCTCCTGTCTGGAACGGCACAGGGGATTGTGCTGCTCATGGTTTGCTAGAGTGCATCCCAGCCTTCATCGTGCCACGTGCCCTGGGAAGAGCCTTGTTCAGCCTCTTCCTCAATGCATCTTTGCCTTGGCCCGACAGCTCCAGTAGGTTTTAGCCCACCTGCTAAACACTGGCGTCAGCTATCTGAAAATGTTACTTCTAAATGTGTTTTTTCCCCTCCTTCCCAAACACATTTTACTTTCTTAAACACTTTGGCTCCTGCGCAGACGCACAGGGGCAGAGTTAAGGGTGTCTGGAGGGCTGCAGTGCTCTGGCGGGCTGATGACAGTGTCTAAACAAGCAACAGACACCCCCCGAGTGACCTGCCCCTTGTCAGCCCAGTGCGATGGGTGGGTCAACGCACCCAAAGCCCGGAGAGGGTGACTCCGTCACTTGAGGGTGGATTTGGAAGCCAGGTATCCTGACATCTGGCTGCTTCCCCCTCCATGCCCTTGCTGTGCCACTGCAAAGAGCTGCTACTGCTGCTAGTTTATCACACCATCAAGCCAAGAGGCACTAATTACGCTCCAGCGAGGTGGAGAAGGGCACAAAGGCCACAGGGAAGGAGCCTGCATGACCCAGTGCTTGCTGCCTGCTTAGCACCAGGCTGCGATGCTCCCCGGGTACAGGGGCTGTGGTTGGGGGTGTGCGAACTTTCCGGATCAGTTTTCATGTGCTGGAGGCAGGGAGCTGGAGGAGACGGAGGGATGGGTATTAGTGAGTGGCTGCGAAGCACAGGGAGCACAGGGCCAGACATCAGGAGCAGGAACATGGTACCAAACCTGTCCTCACAGCACCTGAGCACGGTCAGCATCTTCCCCAGCTCCTGCTTGCTTCTTCCAGGCAGGAATAACCCATCTCCTACCCTCTTGCCAGGCATACTGGGTGCTCCTAGGGTGTCCCCACTGCCTTTGGTCATACCCAGGGTGCTGGTAGCCCAGGGCAAGGGCAAGAGCCTGTTGAACACTGGCAGCACCCTTCATCATGGACAATCTGAATACAAAACCAGAGACCTCCACCTATAGGTGCTCTCCACCTAAATACACCTCCTAGCCAGTGCAACAGCCTTAATTTGCCCCAGGATGAATCAGATGAGGCATGAGGGAGCTACAGCTGCTGCGTGTTAGGAGCAGGTACAGCCCAATGCGGTGATTTACTGCCCCTTGCCCAGGGGTGCAGCTCAGGCACCCGGAGAGCCCCAGCGTTGCCGAAGGGATGCTCCCGGGAACGACCACGACCACACTTCGCCACAATGGATGGCTCTGTGCAGTGTGGTGGTGTCGCTGTTGGGTAATTAGCTCCCGTTTACATCCGTTAGGTGTGCGATTAGTCTTCTATTAATGCAATTAGTGCTGTGGCATTAGCGTAAGTATGTAATTGGCACAGAAGGCAGCTGCAGCTCAGCTGCTGAGCATCAAGCAGCACCTATTTTGGGGTTTGTCTGAGCATGGTGAGGATGGCTGGCTGGTGGTCACCTCCCCAAGTGCAGGATGGGCTGCTTTTTGTGGGTGTCCCTGGCTGTGCGTGCACACATGCTCCCTGCTTGCTTCCGCCACAATTTTCCAACCTCTGTCCTTGCTTTGACCCCCTAGAGCTGTTTAGGGGGGCTGGGGAGAGGTGTCCCAGCCATTTCCCAGAGCTGTGGGGCTGGGGGAGCTCGGCTTTATCGTTCTAGGGTGTCAGAGGACCAGATCTGACCTTGGCTGGACGCAGGTCCTCTCCCAAAGCCTTTGATTCCCCAGGGCCATGCGGATGCGAGAGGTGACCATCCATCTGGTCACTGTGCCAGGGGCACGAGGGTGGACAGGGGGAAGAATCAGACATGTGCCCACCTTCAGCCATCCCCCGGCCCCCTGCCTGGCTTGGCAGGCTATCAGCCCATGTCAAGGCTCAGCTTTTGGTGAGACAGCCTGACAAAACACCCTGTTCCTGCTGCACCGCAGCCCTGAGGGCAGATGCTGTTGGCCTTTCAGGATGTCAGGGAAGGAGAAGGGCTGCATGGGATGGGGATGGGCTGCAGAGGATCCATTTCCATCCCACCCCACCAGAGGTGTCACCTTCCTGGCCACCAGTGTGAAATCCCCAGCCCTTCTCTGGGCAAAGCAAGCCGCCTGCCTTCCCTGGCCAGCACTTCTGTGGTTAACAGCTGAGCAGACAGCGCTGCAGCAAAGTGAAGGTCCCTGCCGAGCCCTCGCTCCAGCGAGGATGTTTGGCTTTGGGAAAGCTTCTGACAATCTTGATTAACAGCCTCTTCATCTATCCACACCAGTGATAAGCCATGGGAGCTCTGGGCCATTTCAGCTCTATAATCAAGAGGGTTTGAAAGAAACAATTTTCTCCTCTTGCAACCCGGTTAATTCTCATTTAATTGCTACCCATTTTGCATAGATTTTCCTCGATTGCCATGGCATTGGCTCTGCACTTCCTCGTCTCCAGCAGTGCTTGACTTGTGTCCTGTTTTGCTGGGGGGGGATTTGTGATGCCTTGGGCTGTGTTGGGCCCTTCAAATCTCTCCTTGCAAATTAGGTGTAAGATGTCTGAGATGCAGCTTTTATAGGAGAAAATCTCTGGGGACTGGGCTAGGCTTTGTTCTTTGCTGTCACCCAGCGTATTGGGGCACTGCTTTCAGGAAAAGAAATAGGAAAACATGGGAATTACACACAGAGGGGAAATTTTAGGAGCAGGAAACACACTTTGTTTAAAAATAAACTGAAACAACTAACCAGAATTTAGTATTTAAGCAAAAAAAACCTTTCTCCTGGGGGTCAAAAGAGGTGGATGAAGCATTTGTAGGTTGATCTGAATTAAAATATGTGGGTTTGGCCCATCTTCAGGGTGGGTTGATGTGCAAGGGCTAGCACCAAGGAGGGAAGGCATTAAATGCCTCCTGGCCACTGAAACACAGCAACTAATGAGAGTTTCCATAACGAGCTGAGGACAAGCACCCAGGTGGACCCAACCATGTTGGGAGCACCTGATGCTGTGTGGAAGCAGTTGGGTTGCTCTGGGAGGTGCTAAGATGCACTGAGGTCCAGTTTATAAGGTATGTGTCGGGTCTCAGCTGGCCTGGGGAGGTGGACCAGAAACACGGAAATTCTGGAATCTGCCTGGTGATCGCGGCCATCCCCAAGGATGCTGAAAGTGAATTGGAAGAAGCACATGGTGGCATCTCCCAGCTGCCCCAGTGAGGGACCGGCAGTCCCAGCAGCACCTGTGTAGCGATGGGGGGAGGCAGCAGCTAATTCCAGGCTGCACCTGTACAGGACACATTAATGCAGGTCAGAGCCTGCCCAAAAATCAAAGTCGTGGGCAGCTCTTGACCAGGCTGGGCAGTTTCCAGGGCATGTGGGTGACAAGCTACAGTGACACAGCTCATCTCCGTGTCACTGTGTGTGAGCTTGCTTGGTTTCAGCTTGCAATGTTTTTAATTGCTGGTTAATCGGATGAATTTCCCTGAGCACTGTCTGGCGCAAGGGCAGCAGCCAGGAAGATTCCTGTGTGGAAAGGTCTATGGAACGAGCTGTTTGCTGTTGAGCAAAAAAAGGGTTATTTTATCTGCTTAGTCAATCTGCAGTCTGTAAGCATGCCTTAACCATAATAACACTTTAAAATATAGCTCCCATTAGCCACCCAAATAATTTGCATCAGAACCATAAGCATTTTTACTACTGTGGCTTTGGGTTAGTGATGCAACGCTGGTCAAAAATAAGGATGTAAACGTGCTAGGCTGTAATCCAAGGCTTTTCCTGAATATCTCATTTTCCTTTCCAACAAGCAGGCACAGTCGCGCTGCTTTTTCCTGGCTTGTACTAAGACCCTGCTTCTGTGTTTGCAGTGTATTTCATTTACACATGCTTCTCGGGCTGCGGTTTTCCTTGTTTGTGTTCCTCCAGGTCTCTGGCTCCTGCTGTGCTGACAACCCCTCTGCAGTTGTGGTCACTGCCAGTACTTCAGCCCGGGCTCCCTTGTTTGTCCCATATTTCACATACCCACAGGCTTCTCTGTGGCCACCAGCTCCTTGGGACTCTCCAGCCACCCAACTGAAGTCACGCTCCTGCAAGAGGAACCTCATTCAGCTGCCAGACCTGACCCAGCACCCCCAGAGATGCAAGCACAGGGCAGGGGACCCCTCCCCTAATTGCAACATGGCTGGATCATCTGCATTCCCAAAGGCTGGTTTCATCCCAAGCAAGGCTTCAGCTTTCTGGAAGCAGAGATGCTAATAGTCTCTGGCAGTCGGAGATGACCCTGTGGGACCAAGCCACGAGCCCTGGCAGTTTGTGATAAGAGCTCAGCCACACTCAGCCAACGAAGCCCAAAGACTTTGTGCTGCCTGAGCTGTGACAGCCATGTCACCGACACCGTGTGCTGGAGAGGACAGATGAGGACCAGTCATTTGTGTTCTGCCCCCGTGCAGAACTGGGAAGGCAGCCAGGGACTGTGGGAGGAGCTGGACCTCTGGGTCTCAAGCACTTGCCACTGGTGTTACTGGGGGACTCTGCTGGGCACTGGTCCCCGTGGGCACAGCACAGAACGAGGGAAGTTATGACCCTTCTCCTGCTGCACCCAAATTTCGGGTCCCCTGCTGCGAGAGCCAGGAAGGGCAGCTCGGAACGTCAGCAAGCTGGCTGGAAATGGGTGCTGCCGTCGGAGCAGAAGGCGATCATGTTTGAGGGATCGTTGACTGGCTCAGGATGGGGAGCCTCCCGCTGGGGCTGTTTCCTCCAGGACAGAAGGAGGCTGTGGGCTGCTGAGGAGGGTCCTGAGCCCCCCATCACACTGATGTCTCCTGAAGCAGGTCTCAGACCTGGACTGGGGCTGGCAGGATGTTCTGCAGCAGAGGTGTCTGGCAGGATGGTGCTCAGTAGGTGGAGCCCCACATCTCCCTGTGTAACACAGTGCAAATCCGTGCCTCAGTTTCCCCTACTAGCTCAGCAGCAGATCAGCACAGCCTAAAAGCAATAGTTTCCCACGGACACTTTTGCCTGACAGGGAGGAAGGCAGGGCAGCTCGGCCATGGTGCTGGCAGGGGCTCTGCTGGTGCTGTGCTGGGAGCAGGCTGTTGGGGACTGCAAGGGGCCAAACTGTTTCCAAACAAACCTGGAAAACCCGGACAACCCTTGGTGCACATCCCCCTGGGAGCATCGCTGAGGGGTCCAGCTGGGAGGATGGCCTTAGGTGTGGGTGACCCCTGCAGACAGACCCAGAGCCACGAGCATGAGTGGTGGGACTTGGTGGTGGGACTGACCCATCCCTGCTCCTTGCAGAAGCCCATCTCCAGCATGCTGTGTGATGGATGCACACACCTCTGTGGCCTTCGGCATGGCTCTGGGGCTCCTCGAGGAGCGGCCAGAAAAGCGTTTTCTCAGGGATGAGCAGACAGGCTCTCCGATGGGACCCGTGGGAGCCACACTGGCATCTCAGACCTTTAGATTTTTCTCCAAACTGGAAAAATACAGCCCTTTGAAAATTTCATGAGGGTGGCAGAGAGCTGCCTCTCTCTCGCTGCCATGCACTTTTGAAAGCCATTTAACTGTGACTGCAGTGACAAATGTCAGCGGGAGGCTTGTGCTGGGGGGAGAGCAGGAAGAGAGAGGGCATTGGAATTAAAAGATGAAATATTTATTTGGGAGTTAGGCAGCACTGGAAGGACAACACATCACAGGTGAGAACATCTTGGGGCGGACAGCACTGAAAGCCACAGAGGAGCCCATCAGGCTATTAAACTGCCACAAGATTTCCTCTCCTTCCCCACTTCCCCCCCCTTCCAGGATTGTTGCCAGCCTGGGAAGGTACAGAAAGGGTTAAACATCCAGAAGTGTGACCAGCTGGACAGCAATGCCGTGTCTGAGCCAGGATGGAGGAAGAGGAATGATAGCCCAGCTTGGCTTTAAACATAAGCAGTACCCCCCCTCCCCCATCCGATGGGTGTGATGCCCAGGGCAGTGGGGCTCTCGGTTTGCTGGGGCTGTTTGTAGCACAGGGCACTTGGGACCCCGGTGGTAGGGCTGAGGCTGGGGAGTGACTCCAGGGCCAGACACAACCCCCATGGTGCATTTCATGTGTTCTTCAAATAAAGAAGCTAAATTAAATTCCATCCCTGTGTGGTGGAGAGGTTCCTGCGAGCCTGCCTCACTCCCAGCCTGGGATGTCCCATAGCACCACGAGGTCCCATCCTCGGGGTCCCGCTTGGCCTCTCCCACCCCCGAGAGCTGCCACGATAACCTCAAGGGTTAATGCAGGATTATCTCAAGAGGCTATAACCTCATCAAGAGTACAGGATTGGCAGGTCATTAATCTCAGAATTACTTGATAACTTTAAATACAATCATGTAATCAGCAGGAGCCTGTAATTATTATTTATGTGCATGGTACTTACCAAATTACAGCACTCTCCAAGGCTCGGTGTGATGAACAAATTAATTCTGCAACAGAAGAGCTTGACCAGAAAGATGTTTGTGTCTGAATTTCACTCGTAAACATTGATGTATGAAATGAAATTCGAGTTTAATTGGCCCTCCCTCCTACTGCGAAGCACATTACATTTTTATTCTGTGTTAGCTCAGCTGGCAAGAGGAGAACATCATGGAGAACCTGGAGTTTCTCTAGCCCTGATGGTACTTGTGTGGGAGACCCACACAGGGTGCTCCTCACCCCCCCTTAGACGAGATGGTGTTGATACCTTCAGGAGGAGCCTGTATCCCACCTCTGTACTATGGGCAGGAGCACTTAGGGTAGAAGAGGAGACAAAAAAGCCCCCAGCTGCCCCAGGGACCTCTGTGGCCAGCGGGATGCTGAGCCCACTGCATCGTGAGATGGAGAGTGGCTGTGCTGGGGTTGTCTTTTCCAAACGATAAACATGCCCCAAAAGTCCTTGTGAGAGGAACTAAAGTAATTTTAATCAAACAAGGCTGAGAATACACACACTTCTCCAGCTACAGAAAGCAAAGTCATGTCAGTCAGAGCAGACCATCAAGAGGAGAAGGAAAAAACAGTGATGGGAATACAGATGATTCTGTTTGGGTTTTTTCTTTGGTTTTTTCAATTTCCAGCTTCTTTTCCATCAAAAATGACCCCGCTTTAGAAAAATCCAAATTGAACATGTAGCACATCACTTTTTGGTAACACCACTTATATGTATGGTGAAAAAAGCTTCCTGGGGGCATTTCCCCTTCTCTGTAGCCACCAGCTGTTTATTAACTCCTACCAAAGCACCCAGCAGAGAAATCAAAGTGACCCACAGTGGGGACACACAAGTCTCCTCCTTGTAGGGCATCAGCAGAAAGTGGCTGTAAAGCTGGGAGCTGCCAGGTTCCCCATCGCGTAACACTGGGGGTCCTTTTCTCACCCACATATTGGATAAGGGGCAGTTTCTGGGGCTGGTGGTGATGGATGAACTTGTACAAGGACTGAAGGCCACCCCACGTGCAGGGGAGGGTCCTCGTTGTGGTCGCTGTCACACCGGGAGCTGTCGCTCTCAGCACGTTGTTGGAGGCGATGGGGTAGTTCTGGGTTTAGCTGCACAGTAACCATGCAGGTTGGAAATCTCAGTGGGAGGGAGAGAGGAGGAGTTTGCTTCAAACTATTGAACTTCTCAAACGTTTAAAGAAACTGGAGGTTTTTGCCTCTGCCTCCCTTTAATGAAAAAAAGAAAGATTTTATTCCTTTCTGGTGGTGTATCCTGAGGAAATCACAGAGTCCTACAATGTCAAAGATGCTTGAATCTCCCCAGGGCAGGAAATGTTTATGCCTGTTCTTTATAGTAGGGAAACTGAGGCACAGAAGTGTGAATGGACTCATGCCAGACCCTGTAGGGCTCCAGTGGCAAAATCCCTGGGATGCAGAGAGCAGACTTCGCTCTAACATCTCTGGCACCCCTCCCCGTGCCTGAGCATCCCTAGACCTCATATGGAGTGGGGAAAACCTGGCTCCGAGGAGGCCAGGGCACAACCCTCCACTTGCATGGACCTCTCTGCTCAGCTCCTTTTGGACCACGTGAAACAGGGCATCGGGGGTGGATCAGGGACTTGGCAGCTGCACAGGAGATGATCTGAGGTCCCTGGCATGGGGGAGGGAAGTTGCTGCTCCTCCAAGGCACTTAATCCCAGCGTTGGGAATGATTTGGCCCCATCCCCTGTGTAAAAGCAAGGAGCAGCTTTGGCACCGAGCCCGCTTGCACAGGTAAAAGCAGGGCAGGGAGGAGGGGAGCAAAACCACGGCATGTCCCTACAGTAGCTGCCCCTGGGGAGCTCAGCCACTGCCTCACTGTGGAGGTCCCTCACCTTTCCATCCCCGAGCAGGGGCATGGGCCTGAGGGCCAGGGGCTTTGCAAAGACCTGCAGATCCATCTGGGCTGGACCAGACCATAGGATTAACTAAACCTCACGCCTTCCTTCAGACCAGACCACTACCATGTGGCTGTTCAGAGCCCCTGGGACCCATCCCCACCCCTAGCAAGGCTCCGTCCCCTCTCCCACCCCATTACTCTGCCTCACATCCTCAGTGTCGAGATGAGAAATGACCTGGTCAGACCAAGCGGCAGTTACAGGACATCCCAGGGATGCAGCAAGGTGCAGGGGAAGGGCTGGAAGGGCTCAAAGAACCCCGGTGGTACAAAAACACAGCCACATAAAGCAACATCTGAAATCAGTCCAGGGGCTCTTCATCCATCCCTCATCGACCCAGAGGGTTTGCCACCCCCAGCAGCATCCCATCATGCACTCACTGGAAGGCTGACACAGCTTCCCAAGGGATTAGCCCCATAAACTGTCCCAGCAATGTCCTAGTGTCCTGTCACCTCAAAGCAGTGACAAACTCAAGAGAGGCAGTGATGGGACATGGGGCATCATGCCCAGGATGGAAGCAGGCAGGGAGGCTGCTGCAACCTCTCTGGGCTGTCCTGGCTCCTTCTGCCACCCCAGCAGGTCACAGCGCTGCCAGGGAGATGACAAAGCAGCACCCCAGCTGTCCTGACCCACAGGGCTGCCCCAGCAAGGGGGACAGGAGCTTCTGCCGGGTTTCCCATATCCGCAGCGAGCTGGCGTGCCCTCTGCAAGACCAGTGGGTGCAGGCAGGACCTGGCCCCTGTGCTGCTCCGTGGCAGGGGTCCCATGCAGTGGGGACGCCAGCTCCCCCACCCCGTACGGCAGCTCCCTCCCCGCTCAGACAGCTGTGGACTGCTTGATGCTGTGGAAGCTGACACGGGTCGGGGAGGTGGGGATGGACATGGCCCGAGCCACGCGGGCGCGGATGGAATGTTTGTCCTGCCATCGGTGCCACCGCTTCCGTACGGCTGATCGGACCTGGGGGAGTGAGACAGAGAAGGGGACATTAAGTCACCACACAGCTCTCTGAAGCTGTCCAGGGGCATCGGCCATCCCCAGTCTTTCAACCAAAAATGCTATCAAACCCCTGCCAAGTTCCCTGGGGGCAGGGAGGGTCCTGGGAGCCCCTGTCACCTCCGGGGACACCCAGCCTTGTTTGATGTGGTGCCCGTGAAATGCAGCCCTTGCAGTTGTGAAGAGAGATGAACCAAACTGACGGTGCCTTTGAGCACAAAATGGAAATGAAAAGAAGAAATAAATCTGAGCGGGGGCTCTGCAGGGAAGCCAGCACCTCACCCGCTGCATCGGATGCTGCAAGGGGCTAAGAGCGGTTTGAGCAACGGTTGGGAAAGTTTTATGGCTTGTCTGCTTCATACTAGTGGCATTTCTTCAATGTTAATTCTGCCCTACAACAGCCCACATGCTTTGTATGGCAGGTAAATAGTGAAGAAATGCCTTTTCATCGACTGCAGCGTGGGATGGCCCTGGGAGATGGGTGCTGGATGGTGCAGTTGGGTGAACACCAAAATCTGCCACCAGCCCAGCTGGAACTGAGAGATGACAGAGCATGAATTGCATGGTGTGACAGCCCTGGTCCCATCCCTTTTCCTCCTGCATCAATTGTATACTATTTGGTAACAAAGCAAGCTTGCCTGGAGCAAACTCTCCTGAGCCAGCAATGGTGCAAGAGCATTTGGTAGGAGGCAGAGGAAAGAGCTGCCCAAATAACTGGCCTCTGCTCTCACCTCCTTTGCTTTCTGCTGTCTGGGTTTTGGGTCGGAGCCTGGGAGGTGCCCTTGCCCATGTGCCAGGTATCCACATGTTTATGGGGATTGCCTTGGAGAAGGATTTCCTAGGGATGGGGGGACCCCTGGCTCTTCTGCTGCACCGAGTCACACAGATGCACCCCTAAAGCAGCTGTTCTTGGGGGTGGATTTCCCTCCTCCAGAGGAGGAGACTGCCAGTGTCCATTCCCCTCTGGGCACAGTCTCGTGCTGCAGGTATCCCTGGAGCCAGAGGTAAAGCACCAACGCTGACCAGCAAACGCCTTCAGCTGGGGAACTGGGTGCCAGCACCCTCCAAGCCCTGTGCAGGGGCTTGGATCTGCCTGCAAGGAAGAGTATAGACCCCCCAGCCCCCCGTGCTCACCTCGCTGTTCAAGAAGCAGTAGAAGACAGAGACGAAGAAGCCCTGCAAGGAGACAAGCTGGAGTCACTGTGGAGCTCCAGCCAGCAGGCACCCCAGGCTCAGAGGCTTTGGAGCAACCCCAGGGTTTGGGGCTGTCTGGTTTTGGGAGGGGGCAGAAGCAGGGCAAGGCATCAGCCAGGACAGGCTCCTCCACACCTCTTGGTGGGGGAACTGGGACGGGGACTGGTGCTGAGGACCATACCTGGAAGGACTCCAGAAAGGAGTTGAAGTAGATGAAGACAATCCTGGAGATCTCATCCTCCCCCGGGTTGACAAAGAACAGCATGTAGGTGATTCCCAGCAAGGGCAGCAGCACCAGCGTGGCCTTGACTGCTTTCCTGGGGAGAGAACATGGACCTGAGCTGCCGCAACATAGCCCTGGGCACCAGGAATCTCCCCATCCCACCCCCAGCACCAGCACGGCTGGGATGGGACCGGCTGAATCTGGGCAAACCAGTGACCGGGGGAGGACAGAGCAGAGCTGAGCTGTTTTCCAAAGTGATCCCCAAGTGACCGGGCTGGTGTGAGCACTGGGCACCTTCTGTGGCTTCTCCATCCACAAAAGGGCAGTGGGTAGCGAAGGCTTGACCTTGAGCTGGCGTGAAATGATTACTTGGCTGATCTAAGGCTCAATTTAAAAGGAATTAAGGGGGGTAAAATAATTCACACCCTTCAATATGGGTTTCTGGAAAACTCAGCTAATTAATTTGATATCTTTTTCTTGATAAGATTACAAGTGCAGTTTGTGGAAAGTAATATTGCTGGTACAAGAGTGAGGGAAGGATTTGGGCTTGGCATCTCATTCCTTTGGATTAAGGGACAAGAAATTTTGCTTAAAGATCCTGGTAACAGACAAATTCCAACATTAGCTGAACACAGGAAAAGTCATCCCTGGCAGGGCTGGGCTAGGCAGGGATGGGGCCTGGGACCTGTCCTGCATTGCTGGCCTGGAGGAGAACCACAGCCACTGACACAAACTGGCAGATGGCACAGAGGAGCTGGAAGTAACTGAGGACATGAGCATCTTCAGGCTGTCAAACTATGGGACAGCACATGCACCGGTGCACTTCTCCAGGGGAGCAGCCATGTAGCAGGGGATCCATCAGCTTTTCACCAAAAGCCATCGCCTAAGGTGAGCAGGAGCCCTCCAGGGCTGTCCCTTGTCTAGTTTAAGCATGACTGAACAGTTTGTAAGTTTTTTCTGTCCCACAAAATGTTTATGGGAAATGAAAATGTTCTGCCCAAGGGTGAAAAATGTTCCCTGCCAAAATCAGGCAAATGCTGGAAACCCAAAAGTCTCTCAGAACTGCTGAGGCCAAGCAGCCTATTTCAATAGCCTTGATCTTTGCTCACCCCAAGCTGAATCCTTCATCCCAGCTCAATACTCCCAGATGAGGGAAGCTGGCATTTCCCAATGACAGCATCCAAATTTTTCCATTCTCAGCTGAAAAAGCCACCCTCAGCCCCAAACCTGCTTCTTTTACAGTACGATTCCCTGATTCCTGCCCAGAAAGCAATCCAGAGAGGAGCATTGAGGAAGACCAAGGTGTCTTCTCCTGTTCTGGGTACTTCAGATGGCTGCTCTGACTGTGCACCTCCCAAGTTGTCTGCAAAATATTCCCCAGCAGGGAAGGGTTAAACTTTCCTGCCCTGTGCTGCTGGGAGAGCTGCCTTCTCCTTGTGAGGAGGTGTTTGGGTGGCATCGATTCATTCCTCCTTCCTCAGCCTTTGCTTTGCTGCCAAGTGTGGTCCAGTTCTCACCTCTGTGCCAGGGTTTGCAGCTCCGAGCCCGGGCAGCTGCTCGGGTCCCACCACAACGGGCTTTTGCCAAGGGACTCTGCTCCCAGCGGCTGCCTTCGACGGCAGATCCAACCATCCACGTTCTCCATCACAAAGCTCTCACCGTCCAGGATTTTTGAACCAGATGCAATAGCCACATGCCTCCGAAAAGCATTTGAGGTGCTCTTCGCTGTCTCTCCATGCTCCCACCCCCTTGACATTTAGCTGACGGGGCTGTCCCTGTCCCCTGTAACCATGCTAAGGCAGTTTCTAGATCTGCTTTCTGCAGGGTCATCACGCTCTTACCTGTACTGGATTGTCTCTGACGTGGTTGAAGCCCGGAGCTTTGTCATGAGGATTCGGACGATGTTGAACAGAAAGATAAAGTTGATCTCGAAGGAAAGGGGCACCTGGTCAGTGTCTGCTCCCCCAGCCTTTCCTCCCGTTGCCGCAGCGGAGGGAACGGGCTGTGCCAGGGGGAATGGGAACGTTCCCTCTTGACCCTGACCTGCTGCCTTCCACGCACTGGATCAGGGCATCTGCGTTTATCGTTTTTAAAGCACTTTAGCAATAGCATTTAGGAGTGTTTTCAAGGGAGAGGGGCAGTAGGGCACGCCAGGAGGTGGGCAAAGAAGGGCAAACATTAAAGGAAGGGCTGAAGGTGAAAAAAATTGGAAGGGGAGGAGGAATAGAAGGCAGCAAAGGGATTTTGGGAGAATGGCTGCCATCGCAGCAAGGAGCTGCTTGGCCACTCTCCCGGCTGCCGAACTGCTAATGAGGGCACAGGAAGGCAGCACTGGGAGCGGAGCACAATTGACACAGATTAGAAGTGGCCGGGCTACCTGATGGGCTGGGAAATGAGAAGACGCTCAATTATTCAGCGAGGCCGTTTGGTGCTGGTGATTAGCCCTCCTTTGGGTTTTCTCAGCATTGGGCAAGGAGGGAGGGAATGCTGTGGGACCTCGTGCATGGCTTTCCCCCTGCCAACACAGGTTGGACCCCTGCCACTACTGCGTGTGGCTTGCCACTGCTGCTCTTTGTCCCTTCCCAAAAGGGCAAAGCCCCAGCAAATTATGCTCCCTATAAGCCCTGGTTCAAGCATCGCTGCTTAGCCAAGGGACAGGAGAGATGTGATGTGGATCAGGGAATGGAGCTGAGGTCCCCAGGCTGCTGCGAATGCTTGGCAAAGCACCAACCTGCACCCAAAGCACCCAAAGCACCCTGCCAGGGCAGGGATGGAAGGACTTACTGGCACACGTGGGAGTCTGCCAATGGGAGCATCCCTATCCGAGGACTTTCTAGTCCACCCCAAGCCGGCAGGATCCGTGCCCGCTATTTCCCATCAGGGGTTAGGTGCCCAAACTGGTGAAGTTTGGGTGAGGGGAGCCGGGCTTGCAGGCCGAGCGGCATCACTGCTGTGGGGCTGTGTAACTGCCAGCAGCAGGGAGAAGCTCAGGAAGGGGGCAAGACCCTGTCTGGGAGCAGCTGCGTCCCATGTGAGGGGGAAGGACCCCATATTTAGAGGGGATTTAGCGAGCAGGGCGCTTTCCTCTTACCAGCAGCACCAGGATCATGGGGCCTTGGTAAATGTAGTCGGTATAAATTCCCGCTCGCTTCCCAAACCAGCACCTGCGAGGCAAGGACAAGCGGTGTCAGGGACAAGCCATGTCGGGGACAAACCTGCAGCGTGAGCAACCTGGATTTACTCCTGCCCTCGCACACTCTCTGTAAGTCACTGTCCATGGGGTGAAAGCACTACAGCTTCAACTGCTGTAGCCCAGGAACGCGGTATATGGAGGCACATGCGGGTGTTCATGGGCTCCATGGGGATGTGGAACTGGTTATTGTAGAATGGGCAGGGACAACCTCACAGGCACACAGGTCTGGGCCGGCTCTGACCCCAGCAAATCCCACGGGAGCTCCCACACGTGTACCCGTGTCCTGGGAGCACCTTGTTGGGCTCTGTTAAATCGGTGCCATGCCTGCACGTAGCGCAGGGCTGCTGAAGTCAGGAGACAAAACTTGCCCTGGAAAACAGGACGAGCTGCCGCTCATCCAAATGGTCTCCTCTGAACTTCCCAGCCCGCCCGACAAACTCTCAGGTGTCTGTTAAGACCTCCATTAGCAAGTCCCTGTGAAAACGGCTCAGGTGGCGGTGTTTTGTATCTCTGCCCATAGATTAAATCCCAGCTCCATTTAGCAAACATGTTGTAGGAGCTCGGGCTTAATCTTGCCTTTTCCCCCTTAAACATCTCATTTGCCCTTTGAAGAGAAGAACGCAGCAGCAGGCAGCTGCAGGCAGGGCGGCAGAGAGCCTGAAGGTGGGATAAAGGAAAGAACAGAATAATATTACCTTTTTTTCCTCCCACCCTTTCCATGTACCCTGCCTTGTGCCAGCCCTTCCAGGCAGGATCCGTGCCTGCTGCAGCCCCTGGCACGACTGATCCCTGGGGAGCTGGGACAGGAAGGAGAAGGGGAATGAGAGCAATCAGGCTCACTTCTCGTTGTCGTAGTACAGCTTCCCGATGGCCCAGGCGACGATGATGGGAAAGGGGATACCTGCAGAGGAACATGCAGGTGAATCTCAGGGGTGCAACGTTGCCACCAAACTGTGCTGTAACAGCGATTCTCTCACAGAGGATAAACCATCGAGTGAGATGAATTGACCATGCAAATCCCATCCTCCTGCTCCCAGCAGCCTTTTTGCAGATATTTGGGTGAAAGAAGAGCTGGAGCAGAAAAGGGAGGTGGGCATCACCCATCACTCGACCCCTGCACACCCGGTGGGTGAAGGGTACATCCTGGCACTTACACCAGCCGATGCAGATGAACATCCACTTGCGGAGCTTGTCCGTGGAGTAGGTGAGCACGATGGCCGTGTGCAGGTAGCAGCCCTCACCGAACATCCAGAAGAAGTTGGTGACATGGAAGTAATTGTATGCAGCAGTGACCAAGCGGCACCAGACCTGCCAAGAGGGTTAGGAGGAGACACGGGGGCTGAAGAGAGGAGCTCTGTGTTACAGTGGTGAAACATGCACAAAGCAACACAGACCCCAGCACAGCAACTGAACCCATGATTCTCACAAGCCTGAGTTGTCCTGCAGCCACCAGGAAGCCCTGTTTGGCCCCTCAAGCTGCTTTTATGGCCTCATCTTTAGGATCCTCAAGCTCCCCACACACCCCAGCCACTCGGGGTGGGCTCCGACTGCCTGCCTGGCAAAGCTGCACCTACCACATTGCTCTCGTGCACCTCTGGGTTCATGGTGAGCTGCACCACGAACCACGTGGCATTGCGTAGGATGAAGGCTGTGATCAGGTTCCAGTGGATGATGTTCCTCAGGCACCGGATGCTCCTGGGGAGGGGGGGACAAGGGACCATCAGAGCATGGTGGGTGGCTGGGGGCCAGTCACATGTGGGCTGGGGGACACGGCTGTTTGTGGAGCTGCCTGTCTTTGCTGGGACCCCAGGGGTAAGCTGCTGGGGCTGTGCCCTGGGTAAGGTGGGCAGGATCAAGACCAGGAGGTGGAAGGCACCAAGGAGGACCCACTGCATCCATAGCAGAGTGTTTCAAAAGAGGAACAGGAGGAAAACAACCCTGAGATAGACATGATCCCTCCAGACTGGAGAGCAACAGCCATGGGGGAGGATATAGCAAAAGACAGGGGCTGGGTCCACCCCCAGCCTGTGGGGGTGATGTCTCTAGGCTCACCCCCCCAGCAGGAACATGGCAGCGGGTCGGGTCACTCACCGCAGGCGCATGAAGAGGACAAAGGCCACGAGGAGGGCCCCCAGCGAGACACAGTGCCCCAGGTAGTTGATGATGACAGCGATGTGGTAGTGCAGCTTGCTCTTCTTCTGGTGGGGGGAGGTGGGAAGGGGGTCAGCAGCAGCCCTGGGTACCACCACAAACCCATCACCTCTGGGAGCCCCACTGCAGATGCTGGGCCCTTTTTCAGAAAGCAACTGGAGCCCACCTGGTGCAGGGCAGTGGAGAAGGGCTGGAAGGGGACGGGGCTGGTTGGATGGGGCTAACGTGGGCAGGAGAGGCACCAACCTGGCCCTGGCAAAGGGCTCAAGCATTTCACATCCTACCCGTGCCAGGGCAGCTCACTGCTGCTGCCCCTACATCAGCCCGGCTCAGCACGGGACATCCCCAGCCCACCATCCGGGGAAACCCTGCTGTATCTGGTCCCAGCTCACTGGCAATGTGGCATCTGGTGTCTCGGTTCATTCCCAGTTGCCCTGAGGGCAGCCGAGAGGCTGGGATGAATTTGGGCAGAGGGAGCAGGGGATCTCAGGAAGGTGTGAGTGATAATTAAATTAATTGATTGCTCCTGCTGTTAGGCACTCATCCAACCTGTGAATTAGCAATTAACTGAGTGAGAAAACCATTCCTGGCAAGAGATATCAGCATCTTAAATACCAGAGGTGGTATCAGCTGCAAATGAACAGCCCATATCTCTTCTCCTCTGCTCTGAGGGGGGGCTTGACCTACTCAGGGGCTTATAATTCTTGTTCTCCATTTTTTTTATCCCTTTCAGCTTCCTAAACATCTCCTTTATTTCATTGCTGACAGGGAGGGTTGGGGTTTACACTGAGAGCTTGGGGCTGGGGGAGGCTGGTGGGGCTGGAGGGCACGCTGATCTGCACCCAGCAGCCCTAGGACCAGGAGACCTGACACTGCAAATCCTCTTGGATTTTTAACAGGGATGGAAACGGGCATGGCTTTAACTTTGGCAGGGAATAAAAATGCAAATCCAGAAAAGTGTGTGTCACATATACTGCATGCCACCTTTTATCTGGGGTGCTGCCACAGCCCACAGCTCCCTTGGGCTATTCCTGGGTGCTGTTGTTCTTCAAAACTCCATTGTCTGTCCCTCACCCTCCCCCAAGAGCCCAGCCAAGGGACTACCAAAGTCCTACCTCTTCGCTGAGGATCTCCTGGCACTGGGAATAGTTGACCCGCACTGCCCAGCTCCCGTTAGCGAGGCATTCCCTGTAGCCATTATCTGAAAGAGAGCGTGTCCGTCGCACAAAGATGTGACCACCTGGTGGTTGTCACTAGTCAGGTGTCACTGGCATCAAACCAGTGGCATATTTTCCTTTGAAGCCAGCTCAGGTTGCAACTGCAGAACCAAAGCCCTTGGACCATTTCAGACTCACTCAAGGGCTTTGGGTCTGCACCAGCTCTGCCCCTTGGCACTGGGGGACCCCGACACCTCCCACTGCCGAGATGCAGTGGGAGCAGCACTAGTTCCACTCTCCTTTTCCCCTCCTCTGTGCTGTTTGCTCAAGCCATCACGTGCCACCCTGCTAGCGCTGCTGCAGTGGCAGCATGAAGTTCTCACTTCTCTCCCTGCATTAGGAGCTTTTTTTGCCTCCCAGCCAGGATGGTGAGTGGTAAGGCTGTTTGGGAAGGAACAGCCACAGCAGCCCCGGGGCAGTATCCGATTAACGTCAACAGTGGGGTGATGCCAGCACTGGGACGATGCTGGGCTTCTGCTATTAACAGGAGAGACCATGAGCCTCATCAGGGTGATGGGATGGGACAGGGATGGCATTGGCTCTTAGGCAGGCAGAAGTATGGATTAATGCAAAGAGACTCGTGCAATGGCATAAGAAGTCCCACAAAGCAAGAGCTGCACGCATGCGATCTTCCACTGCTGCAAAGAAAGTGTCGGAGAGAGAAATAGATGTTTTCTGCAGGAAGCAAGATGTTTCTTTCATCAAAAGCAGCACTTGCGTGGTCAGAAACTCAGCCATGTGCTAGGAATGGCTCTAGGCACTTTTCAGATGTCTTCACTTTGTCCCCAGCTCCCAGCACATCATTGGCAGTGACAATGCCGGGAGGGGACGAGCCACGAGGTCCCCCAGTCCCTGCTCAGCTGGGTTGCCACCTCCAACAACAGGGCAGGCTCGCTCCTCTCCCCCTGTCCCCAAGATGGGGACATCAGCCCTGTCCCCCTTCGCAGGGGCATGTCCAGGACGAGCTGCTTGTAAAGCTGCTGCTGTGAAACCTCCCTCCCTGAAATTCGGGATATGAGGGTGGGCTTTTTTCTTTTTTGGCTGATGGATCCCACAGAGCCCCCGGGGGGCTCTGTACTCATGCCCCCACAGCCCCTGATGCACATGGCTGGCTGAACTCCCCCACCCTTTGCCCACCGTGTGCCCACCAGCACCGGTCATCTTACTCGTGGTGTTGTACCGCACGCCATAGAAGTACTCGGGGCAGGGGCGAGCTACCAGCTGTCCCACCGCGCTCCGGGGCCAACACGTGCCGATCAGGTCTACCGAGGCGTTGCACTGGGGACCTGCAGGGAAAAAGGGTGGAGGGTTAGTGGTGGTCTGTGGGCCACCATGAGCCACCTCCAGGCTGTTGAAGGGCCAAGGTCTGCCAGGAGAGCTGGAGCTGTGGTCCTGGCTGAGCTGATGGGTTGTTGCAAGCTCGGCCCCCCCAAAGACCCTCATGGCAGACACCAAATGGGGTCTGTGCCAAGGTTCCCCAAGGGCTGGTTGATCCATCCTGGCCACGACTATTGCCCTGGACCTGTCTGAGCCCCTGTAGTAAGCTCAGCTCTGGCACAAACCTGGTTTTCTGTCCTGGCTTCCCAAGTCAGCTTGGAGTTCCCTGCCTCTGGTCTTCCAGCCCTGCTCCTTTCTTCAACCATGGCTTTGGCATCCAGCCCCACAACAGCCAGCAATAAGCTAGATATTCCCTTTTCTCGTGGAGACTGCAGCCTGGTCTGACGCTGAGCTGGTGGGACGCTCCTTAGGGCCCCTCCAATTCTCTCACACCTCCTGGCTGCAGGAGCTCCTTCCTAGCTGTTCCTGTTGGTCTCTTCCAGCCTTTCCCAGGAAGAAAACTCCAAGTCTGCTGCTGCTATTTCAGATTTCAAGCAGGACTTGTGTGCTTTTCCCAGCTACACAAGTATGCTAACGTAGGCATTAGGTAGGCCAGATTGCAGGCTTTTTTATGTATAATTTGTATATATTTAGAACAACATGTACTGTAGCTAAATATGTCCTAGCTACATTTCAAAGTGAGGTTGGAAGCAGAACGGCTGTAATATCCACAGAACACAATCCTTGACAAGCAGCAGGCAGATGGGCAGCAGAGCCTGGAAGGGGCAGAATTCAGTGCAAACCACTCCTGGGTACCAGCAACACGTGTGCTGTCAGCGCAGAGGCAGGCGTTGCCATTTCTGAGACAAAACACCCCAATTCACAGCTCTGGGGGTGTGAATGCAGCGTTTCCTCTCCACCCGGACCCAATTATTTGAATGACTTTCCCAGAACTTCCAATGGATAGAGCTGGCTAAAGAGTGACCAAGCAAAATACTGTTTTATTAATATGATGAAGGTTTTCATGGAGGAATATCTGTTTTCATTGGTTATCTGAAAAATTAGGACCTTGGTTTCTTGGGATGTTCTCAGAGCAAATTTTCAGTGTGAAGGAAAGGAGGGTTTTCCTCAAGAGTCTTTGCAAGGGAAAACAATTTCCAAGCACGTGAGCTGGGGAAGCATCAGAGCATGGTGAGCATTACCTTCTGCCTTCCATAGCTTGTGATGAGAAATTAATTTTAATGGTGACCTTTGCTTTTAGGTTTGCTAATGTGTATGGTTGCTGCAGCAACCTTCACTTTCAGTTAACTGGTTTAAGCTTGTCTTTCTTAGGAAACAAGGTGCATTTAATCACGTGTAGTGTGCGTGTCTATGCGTATCTGCATCCATTAGTGTTTGTTGAGCTCCTTAGTTGTTTTGACCCAAATCTGACAGAGAAATAGAGGGTCACAGAAAATTAAGTGCCTGTATAAAAATTTATGATAGTATTTATCCAGGTAGGGAAAAGACAACAGGGAATTGCTTCAACTGAGGACAAAATTATATTGCAAGCGCTCTCCCTGTTAGCCACCTGGGAATTCACCCATGGGAGATGTTGCTTGAATATCTGGAGCAGGAAAAGCTTCACTTGGAATAACCCAGCACAGAAAAATGGGGTTTGCACAGTCCCAAAGCCCAGAGTAGCTCATGCAGTCCTTGAAAACCCTCCCTGTGTCCAGTGGGGCTGCGCACAAACTCCATTTTCTCTCTGTCTTCTCATGCCTCAGTTTCCCTCCCACGTCCCAGATGCTGTGCTGGGGCACAGAAGCAGACTGCTTGGGGTGGGGGGGCAAGCAGGAAGACTCAGTAATTAAAAGTCAGTAGAGCCAGAGAGCAGTAGCAACGTACCCTCTCCATCAGTGAAACAAAACCACAGCGATGCAATTAAGAACCAAACCCAAGACAGATTCAAGGAAATGATGTGGTCAGATAAAGGTGGCATCATTCTGCTACACATCTGCTCAAGCCTGGATTTATTATCTCCGCATTTCTCCAAGGAACTTAATTTACTGCTGCTTGGCCCTGCCATCAAAGCGCCGGTGGACGCCCACCAGGTGACAAAAGGAGTGGATGGCTCTTGCAAGTCCCCCCGTGGCAGGGCTGCAGGGTAAAGGTGGAGCAGCATCACCAGATCAGTCCCCTCCTCGTCGTGGGTCAGGATTGTGGGGTGGGGTGACATTTGGGTTTGGGGGCTGCCTTGGACGAGCAGAGCAGCAGGTTGTAGCAGGCTCCTGGGACCTCGCGCTGTGCACAGCAGGCTTTGCCCCAGCACCATGGTAGGCAGTGTTGTGAGGTCTGTCCCATCAGTTTTTAACCTGGTGGGTAGCTGTAATATTTTTCCTGGGGTCACACCGAGAACCGCCTTGATGAAGAAGAGCTGAAGAAAGCAGATGCTGCTCATTCTGCTCTCTTCAGCACACACGGGGGGGAAAAAAAAAAAAAAATCATCTCATGCTGGAGAAGGGTTAAGTAAAACAGCGAAGGCGATGAGTGCGGTGAGGGCTTCGACATCCCTCTGCCCAGCATGACAGTGTGCTCCAGCTGTTCCCCAGTGGCATGAAGCCTCCAGCACTTAGAGCACTATTTAGCATGGAAATTATATGTATCAGTGCTAAATGCTTTCATATCTGCTTTGCGGCCCATCTGTATTTGCAGGGGGATTATTCTCCCGGTTCTGCAGATGCCTGCTCTAGCTTCCTCAGCGCCGCTGGCTGCGCAGACACTTTTGGTCTTTGCAGCTTTACAGCAAGAAAGGTCAATGAATTTCCTATCTGCACCAAGACCCCTGGTTTGGCTCCCTCCTGCACAGAAGCATGACATTTGGGGTAGGAAGGAGCCGCTCCTGCTTTAAGACAGGGAATGTGGCACTGGGGGAGTCACTCGAGTCCCTTCGCGCCGTTTCATTCGGGTTGTGCTGCTTTGGAGCCGTACAAAGCGTTTGCTTTCTTCTGAAGAAAAAAAGTACCTGTCCAGGGACTTACACTGGGACAACTATACCACAATAACTGTCTCAGGATAGCTGTAGCAATATCCCTCCTGTTTATACAAAACATCCTCCTCCAGCCTGCTTCCACCACTTGGGAGGCCCCTGGGATGGCTCCAAGCTGAAGCCACGCAGCCATGTGAAGCCTGGCAGGGAAAAGCTCTCCAGTCCCAGCTAATCTGCCAAGAGGTTTTGAGCAAATTTAAAGAGGATGGAACATGTTTATCCTGGGCCAGCACCACCAGACGTGTGGCCACAGTGCTCTTGAGCCAATGCCAGGAGGTCTGAAGTGTTACTGTACCGTCAAACCATTGCTAGGGTGATGTGAAGAGGACTAAACCAAAGGTGGTGCTGATACCGCCGTGCTGGTAAACACGTCCTCATCTCACACGGGGCAAAGCTCTGCACCAGCGCAGCATCCCGGCTGGCTGCTGTGCCCCCAGTGATGCTACAGCTGCCCCAAGGGCGAAGCTTCTCTCTCCTTGTGCAATGCAAAGGGGCCAGGAGTGCTGGTGGGAATCTCTGAATCACAGGCTCATTCCTGTGGTTGGGAGCGGTGGGGTTATTCACCTAAGGTGTCTCAGGAAGCTGAGTAACAGCTGAAAGGTGTGCGCTCATATCTCTACCTGTCCTGAGCTCTTACTCAACCACAGTTATCTCATCCCATCCCTGCAGCCAGCGTGCAGAAGATCCTTTGTCCCTCCCAGGCAGCTCCACCACACTGGTGGAGCAGGAGGAACCATTTCACACCTTATTGCCCCAAAGCCAGGGCCTTTGGGGGATGCCCAAGGAAGGGTGGCTCCATCCCAGCTGTGGAGTCACTCAGGTGCTAAATGCTTGAGTAACACCTTGAGGGAAACGGCACTGGGGGACAATTTGTGTTAACGCAGGGTTGAAACTGGAGTGGTGTTGCTGCTTGCTTGCCCCCTGAGTTGGGGCTGGGCACTCTGTATGGCTGGGAGCAGCTGTGGTTGCCTCAGAATACTCAGATCCTTGTCCACACCCTACCTCCAGCACTGCTTTTGGTGGCATTAGGTGTTTCTGTTTACCCTTGTAAGAGTCCAGTCCTTAAAACATCACCAGCAATCCTCCCAAGCATTCCAGTTCCATGATCCTCAATGTAAAATAATTACACAGGCTAATTAAGTGTTATGATAGCAAAGTGTCCTTGTAATGAATTTTCGGCTTGTTGTTATTGACCATCACTGACTGTCCCCTTGGGTCTTTGCTGCTCTTCTGGAGAAGACTAAATTAGAGGCACCAAACCTAGCTTCTGCCATTGGTATTGATGCACTTGCTCAGTGTCGTCACTTCAGATGGATCCAGGTACGGTTCTGTGGAGCACATGTAGTTATGGAATATATGAGGTAGTGGGTCGGGTCTGGGACACATCCCGTTCTCATGGTATGACCCGTGGAGTGGTTGGAGTTGCATTATTACCAAGGGCAGCAGGAAGAGGCTTATTCCCTGCTCTTGGCTGGGTTTTGCTGGTGGGTGAGCGAAGCAGTGTAATCCCTCACCGGCAGAGTTCTCCTAGCAAAGGCTTCTGGTTTGGCTACAACTGAACAGGGTAGCTGGCAACGGTTTTACTGCATCCAGTCCAAAGTACAGTTTAGCTGCTGTAGCTGCTGCTCATGCTGAGATGTGCCAGGACACTGTTTTCTACCAGAAAACCTCAGCACCTTCTTCCCTCCTCCGCTACAATAAAATCTATGAATATAAGCAGGTTTCTATTGACATCCCTGTTTCCTGGATGATGGAGAAGAATGGCTTTATCGATGCTAGTGTACACTTCAGCTGCTATGATTTTCCATATAGGTGAGTTCGCATGTTTTGGTTCCCAAACCTGCCCCAGTATCACCACTCTCCCTCAGTGCCAAGTCCCTGCCAGGGCTCAATGCTTCTCTTTAGCCCCTGCTCATCTCCTTTATTAGTATTTCTGTGTTGATGGGAGAGATGCCAACGAGGCTGAAGGGAAAAGAGGCGCCCATGTTGTTAATTTGACCTTTATGAATTTAAATTCCAGTCTCTCCCCAGGGGAGTCAGTGAGTGAATCAAACAGCAGTGGCAGGAGAAGGGGCTGCTGGAGCAGTGTCAGCGGTCTGGGGAGCTGAGCTGGAGCAGGTGGGAAGTCTCTTGGTCAAACTGTCACCCGCTGTGAAACGTGTTTCCAAACCTGTCTGATAAAGTGCCCATGAAGGAAATGCTCTCATCGCTTGCTGCTCGCCTGTGCTTCTTAGCCACAGGCTTTTGCTATATCTGGACCAAGTTGCTTTGCTTTATTTAAATGCAAAGCTATGGTCCCTTCCCCTCCTTGGAAAAGCCTCCAGTTAAAAAAAAAAAAAAAAAAAAAAGACATTTCTATTCAGTTCTGCACAGCTTTGGTGTCATTTTCCTTTGCTTTAGGTGAACCTGCAGTGGCAGGAAAGGTTTCTTCCCTGGGAAAGAATCAGCTGTGCTCCCCCCCCTCTCTCTCTCTCTCTCCTGAGCCCATACACAGGATTGAGGATAACAATTTGTTGTGATAATGGTTTAACAGCTTAAAGGAGTGGATCGTGCAGTCAGGACCAGCCGGGGCTATTAGCAATTGGGTGCCAACTCCCTGGGCTGATCCAAGCTTGGGTGCTATGAATGTAAAACAAGCCCATAAGTGCTCTGAGCTCGCTCTGCTTGAGTGCTTTCTGCTGGGCTGCTTTGGAAAAGCCTCATCTATTAATTAGGAAGAGGCTCTCCCATCTGCTCAGATTCCCCTTTCCTTCCCCAGGGAAGTGCCGGGATGGGAAGCGGTCCTGCAGCTGCAGGGGGATGCTTTGCCCTGATGGGTGAAATGACCTTGTTGCTCCCTGACCGGCTTCGTGGCAGGGCAAGGCGAGAAGCAGCTGCGCACAGACCCCAGGGAGCTGAAATCATCAGGAAGACAAATTCGCGGTCTGAGGCATTCTGTAGGCTGGGAGCCCTTGGGACAAGCACCTATGCACCCCGCACAAGGGATGCTCATCCTCGCTGCATTCTTTTGCAAGCCTCATCTGGGAACTTCTTGGCTTCCAGATGTTTGAGGGTGCCACTGACCTGACTTTCCTGATGCACCACGTTGACCTCAAGTCCAGCCTGACATGATTTCTGCCTGGAGGAGGAAATATTCACCACTACTGAGGAAAGCAGCCTTTCTGGTGGAGTGGCCAGTTGTGCATGGTTGCCCACGTGTTCTAGCACTGGCCAGAAGTGGAGGCTCATCGAGAGGTATTTTTGACACATACCTAAAATCTCAGGTTGGACCATCACGCCTGTGCAGGAGCCTGAATGCCAAGGGACATTGCCCAGCATCGGGGACAGTGTGCTTAGAGGAAGATGGGTAAATCCGTGCTCATAAGAGGGCAGGACAAGGTAGCTCTGTGGGGCTCATCCCAGGATGAGGGTTTGCTTGCCCATGCCTGCACCCCATGAGTCTGGTAAGCATCCCCCCCGACCTGTCTCCACCACACTGTTGTGAGCAGAGACCTTTCCAGCTCAGTGCATGTGCCTCAGGGAGTGCTGGCACCCTGGCGATACCCCTGTCCAGCCATGCATCCTCATTAAAAAGTCTGAGATTAAATAATGAAGGGATTGGTGAGCAGAGAGGGGAGAAGAGCTCATGCTGGGCTGTTTTTCGGAGGAGAGGTGCTGCACACAAGCACAAGGCAGGGCGCCTCCATGCATCCGACTGATGCCCTGCTGAGCCGCGTGCCAGAGGACCAACTGGGCTTGTGTTACCAGCATGTGCCATTTCCCAGGGGTTGTGCAGACACTAACAAATTAAGTCTCATGGCCTCGCTGCAATTCTCATTAGCGTCATCCTAACAACCTTTCATGTTAAATAGCCTTGAAACAAAGTTTTCAGGTTTGTAAATATCCCTCCCTAGGAATTGCTGCTTGAATCAGGCAGGGCTTAAACGGACTCCAAGGATGAAGGCTGGTGCTGAGCTCCACTTCCCAAGCAGCAGGCATAAGACAATTAGTTTCATGTCTACCTCGTGTTCTAAGCCCCCTTGTGAAGCTGGAAGTGGCTCTCACATGCACCATCCCCATCCCAAATGAATGAATTACTCAGGGATGGCAGGTTGGATGCATGGAGTTTGCAAATCTGAAGCCTGACATGCTCCCTTGTCCCAGGGTGATGGGCACTGAGCTGCAGTAAATCCTGCTGGGATTCACACCAATAAATCCCTACTGAGCAAAGCAGAAAGCAGCACCCACTGCTTGAGGGCAGCGGCAATTTCAGGGCATGCCCATCAGCAAAGCCATGGCAGAAGTTCTGCCCACTCTCTACCCTCTCCCCTGGGCTCAGGAGGTTCCAGCAGTGGGCTGCAAAGGCCATGAGCTGGGCACGAGCAGGCTCTGGGACCTGCCTGCTGCCCCGGGTCATGCCACCAGGTCCGTGCATCACAAGAAGATCCTGTGGTGCTTGGCTGGTGCTTCTGTGGGTCAGAGCCCACAGCGCTGGACACATGTTGTGGCAGGGGAGACGAGAAGAAAACAAATGCCATTTATCACAGCCTAACGTGGCCAAGGACAGCCACCTGGCCGAGCGGAGTGATGAAACCTTCAGGGAGCAAAGCACATGAGTGATGACCAGGTTTTTTGTCTGCGCCATGGCCAGGTCAGAGACACGCAGGCATTTCCATTTCCACAGGCAACCTTGCTCTCCCTCAGCTTTCTGCCTCCATTTCTCCTGCTGGGGATGTCCTGGGGATGCTCCTTGCAGGGCTGTGGTGGCCTGGCCTCAGCCAGGCACTGAATCAGCTGGTGCCAAGCTGTAATTTTTCAAGAAGGAGTTTTTAATGCTGCTGTTAATGGGAGCCGGGTGGCAGGCAGCCATCCATCAGCGCCGAGCCTCCGCGGCCATCCGTCACCCTGATGGAGGCAGCTGCTCTGAGCAGCAGGGATGGGAGCAAGCAGGGCAATCGCCTGGTGCCTGCTCTGGTCTTCATTCAGTCCTGGGAAAATGAACTCTGCAGCATCCTTGAGCTGGGGAGGACTTCTCTCCTTGCTCCTGTGAGCTCCTCTCCTTTCCCTCCTCCCCTAACGCCTGTCCCTGAACCAGACCTGTCACTGCTGCAGTGACACCCAAGTCACGTCTTGAATGTAGGCTAAAAGCCAGGTTTGGTACAAACACATCTTGGGCTTGACCCAGTTAGACGCAAACTCCAGTATGGGTGTTGAGTAGGACTGAGCTGCCCGTGGCCCTGCTGGTCTCACCCAGCTCGGCTGAGGCAGCCCTGGCCGTGGCCATGTCCCCAGAAGCTCCTCGTGGCTGGTGGCCCGAGGTTCTCAATGGCACACATCTAGGAGCATTGGGGGACGGAAGGTGGCCGAGCCCTGAGCACAGGCTGGCCAGACTGCACTGCTGACGTGGTCTCTGCAGAAAGTCACAACCTCCAGTTGTCACCCCTGGGCAGGGGGACTGCAGAGGGGGACACACACAGGGGACAAAGGTCCTGGTGTCCCTGGGCATGGCGCAGAATGGGCAGCGCAGGAGAAAGAGCCAGGCAGATATCTCTTTGCCCACCTCCCCCTCGAGCCCAGACCACCAGACATTTATTTTCTCTATTTTTAGCTCTCCTGAGCTCTGCACCTTTTACCTGCCCCAACTGTCACCCTGCAAAGAGGCTGCAGCAGCCAGCACGGGGCTACAGCGCAGCCTCCACGCACCCCACCTCCCCCCAGAAAGGATCTGGGCAGCTGCGGATCAGCCAAGAGACCCCCTCCACAAAACCCTCTTCCAGCCATCCCTGCTGCTGGGGTCCCCTGGGGATGGCTGGGGACACAGGACACTCACCGGTGTGGTTGGTGACAGGCGTCAGGCTCTCGCAGTACTGCTCTTGGATGGAGGTTGCGACTGGGCTATCCCAGAGGAGAAACGCCTGTGCAGGGAGAGAGCAGACCACAGGCAGGGTTACATGTGCAAGGTGCCGCTTCCCCAGCCCTCAATCCCTCCTTGGACAGGACAGTGGGTGGGTCTGGTCTGGACTTGTCCATGTCTTGATGGATGCCAAAGCTGCCTGATGGATGGGTACCCGTTTGCAGGATGGGTTCCCAGCCCAGAGGAGCTGGGCTTACCCAGCTTGCGGCTGTAGGGCTGATGCTCTCTGCTCTGTTTCCCACCCACCGATCCTCTCCTGCCCCAAATATCCCTCTCAGCAACCCACAAGGTGGCCCTGCACAGCCCCTGCCAGGTCGAGGAGCTTCTGCTGTTTAGCAGTTTAATCAACACTTTTAGTTTTAGCTTCTTTGCATCCCAAGAGCACACAAGGGAAACATGAGGAGCCTGACACCATGCTTGGATTTTCAATACCTTACTAAAATCACAGCCTTGTAAGCTGTCAGTGGGAAGATGTTAATGCATGTCCTTAAGGAGATCTGATCCCCAGACAACCAGGTCTGGCTAAAGACTTTTTTCCAGGAGGGAGGCTTGTCTGCAAACACTGACATTCCCATTGCACTGACCAGGATCTATCCCACCCCTTCTCCAGAGCAGCTCCTGGGCAGTTCTGCAGCTCCACTGCAAGGGAAAGCCATCAACTCCATCTGTATGGGAAGCTGTTTTGGAAAAGCTACTATGGAATTATTGTGCCTTTGCAGGAGTTTGGGGAAACTAAAACCCAGGAAGGCAATTGCAAGTGGAAGACGGCAGAGGGATGGTGCTGTTAGACCCAAGGCTCACTAGCGAGGCAGGTGGGGAAGGAGGGGACCTTCTGTTTTGCAAAACACACAGATTTCTACCAGAGCACCTGCCCAGGTCCTCCTCCGGCTCAGAGGCAGGTGACACGGTGACACAGGCTGGTCCCCTCTGCTCAGGGGACGGACGCCAACAGTGGATGAAGCAGAACTCCACTTCCCTCAGCCCAAGCCTGCCCTGCGAGGGCTGACCAAAGCCCTTGGAGGAAAGCTCGCTGCTGAGTCAACGGCGGAGCCGTGCCTGGAACGACCGGCACGTACATCCCCCGGGATGCTCAGACCTGAGCCTGGAGTCAGCAAAGGCTGCAGCCTCCTTTGCTTGCATGGAGGGTCCCAGCTCCCCAGGGCGGTGGGCTCGGACGCTATCCTGTGCTGAGCCAATGCAATGAACAACAACCTCCAGGCTGGTCCCTACTGCCTGGTGCCCCGTCCCCAGTGCCAGTTACCTTCAGAGCTGCTCTGGGTGGGGAGGAGACCATCCTCCTCCTCCCCTTTAGTCGTATAAACACCGCCTGCTCTTGCTGGCACACCCAGCGATCTCCTGTGCCTTACCAAAGCATTAGCAGGATTTATTCAGACATGGAGACAAGCTCAGCACCCACTTGCTCTTTTCCAAACAACTATTTACTGCCTGGGGAAGCTGGTTTTGACAGCAAGAGAGATGTCAGGCAGACACATAAATGGAGCTGAGAATAACTTCCTTGTTATGACTGCTCCAGATGGCACAGGGGATCCGGCAGCAGAACCCTGCCCCAAGTGCGGGTGCTGCAGGGAGCTCCTGCTGTGCTGCTCCTGCGGGAGCCGGGACCCTCCTGGGTCTCTTTGCTGAAAGCTGAGACCACCCAAACTCCAGCCATGGGGTAAGCGAGGGGGAGTGGGGTCAGCTCCCCTCTGCATTGATGCCTGCGTCTGGTGCCCACCAGACCTGGTGGCTCTTTGCACAGGTAGCTGGGACACAAGGGTTCCTCCCGAAAGGGACTGGGGTGGTTTGCCTACCTGAACAGGCTCTCAAGTGTTAATTGGATGTGTTTCGCCTAATTGCAGCCTGCTCTAGCCTGGGAGTGCCAGTTCTCCTTCCAGACACAGGGAGAGGTCTTGGCACTGAGCAGCACCATGGACCAAGCTGCAGCTAGAGGGGGGCATGGATGGAGTGCAGTCTCTGGCTCTTTGCAGGCTGAAATGAGCTGAAACAGCTACAGAAGGAAGAAAGAAAGGGGGAAAAAAAAGGTTCCCCAAACCACAACAAACCCCAACAGCTTTTTTTACCAGGCTCTGAGTCTTGTCTCACTGCAATGTGGCCGATGCTCTTGACAGAGGTTTTTTCCCACTGCCGTCAGCCCCAGCTCAAGGGGAGTAAGCTGAGGAAGGTGGCAGCTGCAGGTGGATTTGCACAAGCCAAAAGCATCCTGGTGTGGTACCCTGATGGTTGGGCTCTGGTCTGTTTTGCCCTTTGGGGCTTAGTTTAACCCCTCCCCAGGCTTTGCAGAGAGAATAGGTCAAAGCTCCGTCCTTGAAGAGCTTCTCCTGCCAGAGCATCGCTGCCGTAAGATGCCACATGGCACCCAGCAGGTCCCAGCCTGGCTGGGCTGGAGCCAAGCACACCTCCACAGCCCCAAAACGGCGGTGGGTCGTGTTCAGGCCAGAGAGGGACCGTGTCCCTCTGCCCTCCTGGCCCTGCTTTGACACGGGCTATGGCAAATCATGCTCTGCAGTGAAGAACACCTCCACGACCTCTCTCAGACTGCCAAAATCCTGGAGAGCTTCAGCTGAGTGTTCAGCTGCATGGGAAAGAAAAGCAATCTGCTTTTCTAGAAGTCGCTGCTTTGCATAGAGATCCCGGTCAGCCCAGGGAGTTGCTCCCACGGGGATGATGGTTCTGCTGGGAGCTGCACGGGCCCCAGTGGTCCCCAGAGTGGCAGCAGCTTCTCCTTGGTTAGGAGCCACCAAAGGCTTCACTGCTGTTGCCTCAGCATCAGCCCAGCTGCCTTCCAGGGGCTGCAAACATCTCGGTCTGACCCACGGGGAGGCACGGCAGCAGATGCCGGTGGTGCTGGGTTAACCTGGGACCCCACGGAGCAGCAAGCTCCTTCCTTTTGCCCCCATGTTCCCTGCAGCGGGATCAGCTGCCCCCCCCGCAGTCCTCACTGCATGGCTCAGACACCAAAACCTGACGCTGCTCCAGCGTTTACTGCATCCCATGCACAGCAAACGCCAGAGACAGACGGGGTCCCCCCACCCCCCATTGTCAATGCTGTCCCAGAGGAGAAACTGAGGCACCGAGTACCACTGCCTAGGGTCACCCAGGTCGTGCTGCGCCATGTGGGGCAGGTCGCTCCTATCTGGACCCACTAACCATGTCTTGATGCAATGCCACTGGGTTTTTCAGAGCCATTCCCTATGCCGAGGGGCGCAGAGTGGCAGGTCCCCTGGGCCAGGAGATGCAGGACAGGCTGGGACAGCGTCAGCTCTTCAGCACGAGGGGGCTGGGGGTGTCACTGCTGGTATAGCAGTGAGCAGCAAAGTCATACGCACACACACAGTGTCAGTCTCTGTGACCTGCCACTGACCTAGCAGCAAAATTCAATTAGTAACAATTAGGAATTAATGTCCCCCTGCAGTGCTTTCCCTCTCCAAAGCAATCCATGGATATTAATTAATATATTCACATCTGAGTCAAACATCAATCCCCCACACTGTACTACCCAGAGACAGGCTTGTCCCCCCTTGATATCTTATTGCCTCAAACACGATCGGATCTGCGTGGCGGGAAGGGCTGACAGCGCTGAGCAGTGAGATAGATGGCTCGTAGCCTAATTAGCAATCTAAGATGGGGCTTGGGTTTTCCACTGCCGACAGGGCTGTAATTGGAGAGCAGAGCGATTAGCAGGGTGAAGCAGTGTGAGCCAGTGGCTTTGCACAAAGCTGGAGGGGTCAGTAGGACTGATGGGTGGTGATGGCCACTGAGACCTCCCTGGGAGGGGGGTCAGTACCCACCACCCTGGAGTTGTCCTTGCTGTAGGGACCTTGCTTACCCATCAGCTCTGCTCCCCGGCTTGGCTGGGCTTGCGACACTTGGTGTGGGAGAAGAAAGACCTCGTGGGACACATGGGCTGAGCACGGTCTCTGCTCTGGCCCTTTGCTGAGGTTGCCCGGGGCATTAGGCTGGGATCTAGCCTGCTCTTGGCCCCGAGCCTGCAGGAAAAGGTGCCAGACTTTGGGTGTAAAACACAGTGAATGTTCAAAGAGCTGGATGCCAACCTCAGATGGCAGAGCAACATCAGCGGTGCGGGAAGCGAGGGCACGGAGCAGCACGTGTCACCGACACTGCAGCTGTAGGCTGGAGGTGGCCGTGAAAAGCCTGACCAAAAGAGCTGCCCCCTCAAATGTGGCTGGAGGTGGCCGTGGTGCCCCCAGCCCCTGCTGCCCAGCCCTCCCTGTCCCCTGCCTTCACTGCGCTCTGGGGGATCCCTTTGCCCTTGTCTCCTTGGACATCCAGGCACCGTCTCCTGCAGGTGATGAGCTTCTTACCGTGTTCACCTTGAAGTCTCTTACTTAGGTAAGCCCTGTCCCAGCTTGAGCCATGAATGAACCCCCAGGGAGCACCTGGCCCATGAAGGACCCTCCCCTCTGCAGCCCCCTGCCCTAGCCCTGGCACTGACCTGCTTTGCCACCCCTGAGCTCATGGTTCCTCTGAGACCCCTGCTGTGGTAACAAGCGCCCTGTAGCTCCTCCACTTGCTCTCATGCAAAGCCACATCAGAAGCACTGCTAGCATCAAGGCATCAAGGCAAAGCGCAGGCAGCAGAACAAGGCTCAGAGCAAGAGCCACAGGGGGATTTTCTGCGGCTGATGTTACTGGAGTGGGGGGTGGGGGGTGGGGGAAACAGGCAGTGATAACGTCTCCATCTGGCATTAAAATCTGTGAATTTATGAATTTAGCCATTATTAGAGGGCCAGCCCCCATTGTGTGTAGATAGAGGCTTGGGTATGAGTATTTATTCTGTTTGGAGTCTCCGAGTGTGCTGGATGCAGATCCTAACAAAAGAATATCAATCAGGGCTAAATGAATGCCCTGTAAAACCTGATTTATGGGCAATTAAAGGTTTTCCTGGATTAAGCTCGGGTCTCTCTCGCTTGCCATAAAGAATTCTGACTTCATTTATCTATCAAAAGGGGCATGGATTTTGGAGAACAGGTGAAAAAAAGAATAATGGCATTTGGATCTTGGAAGCTAAAGGCACAAACAAGCCGGGGCAGGGGACACGGTGTGAATCGAGGCAGCTCCTATGGCACCCAGATCGGCCAGAGCAAAAACTGCTGCAGAAGAGCTGGAGTGCTGGACACCAGCACGGGGGAGGGCTCTTTTTCTAAGATGCTTGTATTAAACTCTTGCAGATTGCACGTGTGGGACCTGTGTGCGTTCACAGATATTTTCCTTTTGGGGGTGGAGATTTCTTTTCCATGGCTGTCCCCCGGGACCCACGCCTCGGCTGCCCCAAGCCCCCTCCTTCACCCGTCACCTTTTTAGGGTCATACGCTGGGCTGAGCATCTACCGTTTAATTCACCGATGATTTTCTTCCAGTGTATCTGCATTCACACCAAGGGAAAGCTTGGCCACACCAAAGCTGCATCTGCCTTTGCCTTGTCAGGGCAAATACTATGGGATGTCAGGGTGGAAGAGGGACTGTGATCTGCAAAAGACCAACACCCTTTGCCCTCTGCTGTCTGAAAGGAGGCGATTGCTTCTGGGTGGGTGACTGATAAAGAAGGACACTGCAGAGAAGGAGGGTCTCTTCTATTAGCTCAAAATATAGTTAGGGAAAAAAGGAAAAACAACAGATGGGCCTCTGGGTATGTTATACCATCTTCAGAAAGAGCCACCTGCTTATGAGTGACAGCTGTCAAGCGTTGGACAATGGCTCTTGGGTCTGTTTGTTGAGGGAACCCCATGCTAACGATTTGTGCAGTCCAAATACTGTTCTCCAAGACAAAACCACAGGTGCAGCCTCCCCAAATGTTGCAGGCTCAGACCTCAGCTTGAGCTCGTCGCTCACAACAAACTTTGGGGCCAGCCCTGTGCAGGATTTCTGGTAGGCACAGCTACATTTCAGGGCAGGGTTTTGCTGGCTGTGCAGGCTATCCTCATTGTATTTCTATATATTCATCCTATGGTGATAGAGCAGCTGTTCTGAGAACAGGCTGTGCCATTTCCATTCACTTCTCCACTGGAGCTGCAAAACCACAGGGGTGATTTCATACACACTGAATCAACTCTGGCTTTTAAGGAAAGCGAGGACTGGAAGAGATCCCCAGGGTCAGCGTGTCCTGCTACCGCACCTCTTCGTCTGACACAAGGATTTGAGCAGGGAAGGGGTAGGGGGCTGGTTGTGGGGCTTAATTGCTGCTGAGGCTGAGCAAGGGGGAAAGGAAACTATCACACCCCCAGCACCAAAGTCTGTTTTTTCATGAAATGCCTTTGCAAACAGTTTTATCAACCTGAGAAGCGTCATCAGTTCCTGACAAAGCTGCCGCTGAACTGTTTGTTTTTAACCACTTGTTTAGTTTCTTGAAATGTCTTGCAGCGTGCTGGAGAGCATGCTGCAGCAAGTTTGGCTGCCTGTCTCCCCATCTGTTTTGTCTGACCCCCCAAGGGATGTCTACCCAGCAAGGCAAGGTGGACAAACTGATGCTAAACTGGAGCTGCTGGCCAGATGCATGGGGAACATCTCCGCTGTGCCAGCCCAGGGATCTGCAGGCTGCAAAATTTGCCCAAGCAGGAGAGAGTCACCCTTGCTGAGCTCTCTGTTGGAGCTGTACTGCTGCAGGTCTCTGCACTCGCAGGCTGGATGCTGCTGTGGGTATTGCTGGCTGCAGGGATGCGCTCACTTAAGGCTGGAGTTTCATGGTCCTTCAGCCCATGCTGTCCCCTGGAAAAGGCTGGGATCATGCTGGAAAAGGGTCTGAATTTTGAATGCATGTATTTATAAGAAAAAAGAGCCTGACTGCAAGGGGGTGTTTTGTAGCTGGGGTGTTTCTTTTTGGACCTGTCTGGGAGAGACTTCTCTTTGCTTGGGCTGGGTTTTGTGACCCCTCCTGGTCCCAGCACCAGGGCCGGGGGGGGGGGGGGGGGGGGGGGGGTGTTTGCTCTCAAACTCCAGAAGTTTTTTGTGGATTTGGTCCCCCCATCTTCATAAGGGGACCAGCCTTGGGGAACACCTAGGGATGGCTAGGGAAACCCCCGAGGCTGTGGAGGTTTAGCAGAGGATGGGAAGTGTGTCTCAGCACCTCTGGGCTTTTTTTTTTTGGCCACTTTTTGCTCACACAGCAGCTATCAGGAGCTCTTGTGCTCGCTTGGCTCCCCCCATCTCAGACCCTGCCCCTATTGTACCAGGTCTGCAGCTTTGCCAATGGTGTCCCCACATATTGGGCAAGGAGGACCTGGGCTGGGGGGAAGAGGTCCTGCCCTGCATCACCTTCATTTCTTACATCAGAATGAAACAAAATCTGAACCAGGGAACACAACTGCAAAAGAGCTCCTATACAGCAGGGTGGGGGGTGTGCAGGCAGCGGAGAAGGCAGCTGCTCGGAAGGGGAGCTTCTAAAAGCAGCACCAACTTGGCAAGGAGGTCACCCGGTGTATCAGCTCTTCTCATTGCTTAGGTGAGTACTTTCCCATCCCAAAGGTGCAGCTAAGTACTCCTCACTGCTCTCACTGCCGGTGGTGCACAGTGAGAAACCAGCCGGTGGGTACCGAACTGCAGGGGTGCTAACGGGGAGGGCTGACCTGCTGCTTTTTCTGCTGTTTTAACTCTGCAGTCACAACTGGGCCACTGAGACAGCATTTTGCAGAGAGCCAGGCAAATTTTTTCTTGTAACCCTCTTTGACACAGAGATTTAATCAAGAGCCTGATCATTGTGTTCAGCTGCCTGCATAGGTTTGTTCAAAAAATGTTCAGGATTTCAGTGGAAACCTTTTTGCCTCCTCTTTTCCTCAGCATTTGGGATTTAAATATGCTTTGGGCTGGGAACATTTCCTTTCTTGATGAGCCCTCAGGAGGAGGAATATTGCTCCTGACAAAGCATTTGCATTTTGTGCAGAGCTGCAAAATTAGCGGTGGCTACAGTTCCACAGCGAGGAATTTAGAGAGGGAAGTCTTGTGCTTTGTGGGTGGGGGGAAAAGGAGAGGTGTCTCTGGAAAATCAGTGCAGGTGGGTACAATTAAGCATTGCATTTGTGTTGTCCCCATCCATCACGCCCCCAGAACGGCTGCCCTCTCCCAGCAGCCTACGGGAAACTGGTGGCAGCTGGTTTCACTGGAAGGTGCGAGGTGGGGAACTGCTGGGAGAGCTGGACTGCACTTGTGAGGACATGCCTGTAAAGTCTCCCTCCCTTTAATGATCCCTTCACCGATTCCAATCCCCTCCCTTCTAGTTTTTGGGCACCATGAGCTCTTGCTAAACCCCCATGGCTCGACTGGAGGAATTCTCCCAAGGGCCCTTTGTGTAGTGGTTTCTCCTTTTACTTTTCCCTTCCTTCAAAGAAATGGAAAAGTCGTTGTAGAGAAGGGGAGCAGTGCAGGATGCAGAGGGGTGATGGGGAGGAAGGCAGAAGGGACATTCTGAGAGAAGAGGACTTAAAAACATCTTACCTGCAGGAGGAGGAGGAGGAGGACAGGACGTAGGCTGGGCACCATCCTTAACTCCCGCTGCACCCAGCTCCCTGGGGCATGGCTGGCAGCAGCCCCCACTGCTGCTGGGCTCCTGCTGTCGGGAGAAAATCCTCCGGGCTTCGCACAAAGGAGCGTGTCCGGGTGCCAGCAGCTGCGTGGTGGCAGGTGGGCACCTCTCGCCCTCCCTTTTGCTCAGCGACCCGCTCCTGCCTTTTATAACCTCCCTCGGAGCCGCTTCTCTGGCTTCCCACCTTCCAGCTCGCCTGGCTATGGGCTACATCCCTCCGCACCAGCCTCCCACTCCCCCTTTCCCTCCCTCCTCCTCTTCCTCCTCCCCTTTTCCTTCCTCCACCTCCCTAGTGCCTTCCAACTCTATTTATCTTTTTTTTTTTTTTTTTTCTTTCTCCTTCCTCCCTCAGCATCTTTAGCAGCAGAAACTTCCTACCAGCCCAGGGACCTCCAACTGCCCCCACCCACCCCCTCCCCGGACCAGGCTCGCCCCTCTCTACCCTCCACACTCACATTTGCAGCTGCTGCTGCGGGCTCCCCTGGGAAGGCTGGGGGCTTCCCTGCCTGTGTGGGATGGGCTAGGGGCTGCAGTCTGTGGGAGGGGGGTTGTATTTGGGGATTTGGCTCCAGGGCTCTGGGGGAGGGTCTGGGAGAAGGGGAGGCCTCCCTTCCTGCCATGGTGCCACCTCCCTTGCAGCCCCTTGGCAAACTGGCTGGTGAAGGCGGAGGGAGGTGAGAGCCCCCTTCCCATAGGGATGGGGTGGAAGGGGCTTCAGACCTTCCTTGGGAGGGAGATGGGGATGGGGTGGAAGGGGCTTCAGACCTTCCTTGGGAGGAAAATGCTCCTTAGACAAGGCAGGGAGTTGGGGCAGGCGGATGTAGGGTCCTTCCACGCAGTGGGGCTGTGCTGGGGGGACTTGATCATAACGGGGGGAAACTGAGTCACGGAGGAGGTGTGGGTGCTGCTGGGAGGGTGGTTTTTCCTGTGGGATGGGTGGTGGAAGGGGCAGAGGTGATGGGGGAGGAGTGGGGGGGTTGAACTGACAGAGGAGGGGAGCACTCTTTTGGGGGACATGTCCTGGGGAGGGGGTGGGAACATCAGTGGGAGGTGCAGGGGCACCTGGATGATGCTCCTGGGGTCTTGACTAATCACACCCCCCCACCCCCTGCTCAGCCTAACCCTCAAACTTTAAAGGCTGTTCCTCTCTGTCTCACCTCCTGCTGTCCCCTGGCAGGCTCCACGTGGAGTGGGACCCCCACGTCCCCTCTCTTGGGGATGCCATGGCCAGGCTTGGGTCCATCCCTGAGCTGGGTGAATTTCTGCCTGGGTGACACCTGCTCCCCTGTGTCAGAGCAGTTTCAGGGTATCCCTTCTGCACCCACCTGGGGCTTGGGGGGGGTCGTCCCAGCTGTGGCTGCTGTGCCCACCCTAGGGAGCGAGCCAGGCTCCACCTGCCCTTGGTGACCTGGCAGCAGAAAGCCGGGCAGTGAGTTGTGGTTTCTGCTTTCCTCGAGGGCACGAGAGCCGAGGCGTGCTGCTGGGAAGGGAACGAAGGAAGACATTGCCATTGGGGTCACCATCCTGGGGGGACCAAAGATGTTTCTCCTACCTAATGCTGGTGCATCCACCAACAGCCTCTCACAGGGCGCTGGACCACGCTCCCCTCTTCGTCCCAAGCACAGCCTCTGCCTCTGAGAACGGCTGCGGGCCACGGCGTATCTCGCAGACAGATCAATAGGAGGGCAGTGCCCCTTGATGGATTCACGGCTGAAGCCTCCATCCATCTTCACGGAGCTGCTTTCTGTCTCTGAAGCACAGGAGAGGGCAGGAGGGGATCAAGGTCCTTCCAGCATCTGCTGGACCAAGGCGCAAGTGGCCAGCCAGGGCTGCATCCCAGCATGTGGGTGCAACCTACGACCCATCCCAGGCCCCAAAGGGTAAATACTCCTGGCCCAGTAATTAAAAAGAATAAACAACACCAACATAAATCTTCTGGCATTAGATGGATTTAATCAACGGTGTCACTGCTTTTGCAAAGGAGTTTGGAAACGTGTAAAGCTCTGATAAATTCAGGAAATTCTTTATTAGATCTCCTAACATCCCTACCCCTGACAAATGACAGGATGAGATCTGTTCCAGAGCCACCCCTGTGATACCTTCCGCTTCAATAAGCCCAAGTGAAAAATGCAAAATTTTCTAAAAAAGGCTTGAGAAGGCTCCTGCACTCCAGAGCAGCCGGGATTCAGCCTGCTCACCAAGTGCTTTGCAGCTCTAAACCACAGCTCCACGCTCGGGTCTTGGGGGGCACCCCAGGCCACGGGAGGCTCCTTGCAGTGGCGAGCCCTGGAGACCCCATTTCCATGCCAGGACCCTGGGGATTGTCTTTAGCCATCTCAGCCTGCCTGTGGCCACCAACTGGGACATGGGCAATGGCCACACTCTTCTTTGCTGCCCAAAGGGCAAGGTGATGGGGGGAGAGCAAAAGTAAACATCAACTATTTTTAGTCAAGGAATTGGTTGCCAGGGACATGAAGACAATTCCTTCCCCATATATCAGGGAAACGGCTGCAGTGCTGTTTGAAAGGCCTAATTGAGGGGATTTATAGTAAAATGCAACTTGTCAGATGTAGCAAAGGAAAAATAAAACAGTCCCTGAGACGAGGAAATCAGTCCATTCGTCATGGCTAATCTCAAACTCCTCGGTGCGGCACAGAGACAAATGTGGGAGATGGGTATTAGGGATGGGGAGAATGAAGAGAAATATCGGATCTCCAGGAAGGAGGGAGAGGAGCAGTTTAGCCTGACTTCATCTGCCTTCGTATATTATGATTATTTATGTAACTGCATATGGTTTGATACTCCAGTTTCTGAGCAGCTCCACGGCGGCTGCTCCATGGGGTGTGACTTACACCACCACGGTGCTCCTACATTGTCCCCTGCAGCCATCCCCTCCCCTTGTCTGGGAAAACCACGCAGCTCCATGTGTCCATCTTGCACAATGGGGATGAGCTGGGGCCAGTCCCTGCACCCAGGGGAATGTGGCACGTGTCCCTGCCTCTCGCATGTGGCACTGGCAGCAGTGTGGGCCACGGGGCTTTGCTTCCATGTGGGACATCTGCAGGAAAAAAATAATCATCGGTGTCGACATACAGATTTAGTTGATGGAAGAGTGGAGTTTGGCTTCTCGGCTGAAAACACAGCTGAGGTCAGCGATGTGCCTCAGTTTCCCTACCAGTGTTTTGGGACTGTTCCTTTCTTGCATAAACCCAGTGAAGCTGAGGATGCTTTTCAGTGCGGTGCTCAGTGGAGGAAGGTCTGTCAGCACGTGGAGCTGTGTAAGCAACTGCAGCCTGAGAAAATAAAACACAACTTACCCAGTTTCTCCCAGGGAACTTGCTTTTTGCCATGGTTTTAAAGTCCAGTTTCAGACTTTCTGTCCTGTGGCTGACCCCTTTTCCCTCCTGCTAGACCTGCAGCGAGGGGCAGAACATGCTCTCAAATTGTGCCTGACTAAAGAAAGTGGTTGCTGGGACCAGGTTTCCTTCATTCCAGGTCACCACATCACATAACCGTGCCCCTGATCCGGGTAGCCCTGTGGTATTTGGCTGCTCTGTGCAGCCTGTCGTGGCCCTGCAAGCCTTGCAGCTGCTCTGAAAGGGAGAGCAGGAAAGCTTCAACCACAGACCCGCTGAAGACGTTGCAAGGAGGGAAGCCAGAGGCTGGTTACTCAATCTCCAACGTCCTTTAACGGATATTACCTTAGAGCTGCAGAAATGTTTCTTGGTCTCGAAGACCTTGCGAAAGGCTTAGGTGGCCTCTGGACACTTTCGACCCTTGTTCATCCCATCAAATTCTGCTGAAGGTGCAGAAGTTGTCCAGGCAATCATGAAGGGAGAGAAAGCAGCATCCTCCTGGGAGAAGGAAAACCCGTTTAGCACAGGCATTGGGCTGGGTTTTGCTCTGACTCATTGCTCCATGCAGCAAATGGCTGGTTCCTTCAGTACATAGATAATTTCCTCCTGCTCTGTCTTCTCCCCTCCCCCAGATTGTGTGCATCAGTAGGGGATACCATGCTAACAAAAACACCGAAACTGCAAATTTAAACAAGCAAACTCAAGGAAGCTGGGAAACCCACAAAGATCTGAGATCTAACTGAACGTCTCGTTTGATTTCCTAGTTTCTTAAAATAGCTTGTCATATTTTTCAAATTTCTTTCAGGAGGAAGTGTCACTTTTGAATAGAACAGAAACACAAAAGCTTTTGTTTTACAGCTAATTAAACCTCAAGGCAGAATGCTAAACTAATCATAATAATAGTCATAATTATTATTTTGCTCAATCAAATGCTTTAGCTAAGTCAACCGAAATTTGCCAATCAGTAGATTGGCATTTCCTATCAAACAAAATACTGCAGTTTATGGCTGGGAAAAACTCCACAGTTTTACTATGGAGACTGATTCCATTTCCATCAATCCACCAGCTGAAAGTGCTGCACTTTAGTGCACTGTGTAACGGAGAAATGCATGACCCTGTCAGCATCAAGCCATCCTGTTTGTGGCTCGGTCTGCATTAGCAGCATGGGGACCCATTCTCCCCTGCAAGGTGCTGTTGCCTTGTACATGATGCGGTTGCATAGGTGTCCTGAGTTACATGGGTGTTCATGATGCCGTTGCATGGGTGTCCATGAGCTCCATGGGTGTCCATGATGCTGTTACATGGACAGTGGCCAGTGCAGCTCTGCTGACTCAGGGACATGCCTGTGCCTCTGGGGACCCATCAGTGGCATGGTCACATCCACGTATTGTGACTGATACACCTTCTTTTGGGTGTGATCACACAGCATCACTGGCATGGAGATGTCATGGGTGATGGAAATGTCCTGCAGAGATCACAGCAAGGACTGTGACTTCTTCAGAAACTGCTTGTGGCAAAAATCCCTCCCCACTCATCAGGTCTGTAAATGCCAGTCAAGGCAGGAGAGATTCTGGAAGTCTTTCAAATCCAGTTATTTATTCCCCATACATTTGATGAAATATTAATCTTCTCATCTCCAAAGGCAATCAAATAAAACCCAGAAAGAATGATGCACAGCACCTCGATGCAGAGAGCAAAAAGGAGCAAAATAAAAATAAAATAAGAATCCAAACACAATGTACAATTCTCTAAAAGGCATCTCTGTGGTGGCACGAAGGGCAGAGAAGAAGTGACCTGGTGCCTTTGGGGCGGGTGGGCTTGGGAGGCTGAGCAAGACCGGGAAGGATCGGAAAAGGACTCGGATCAGGCAGTTGCTTGGGCAGGTCTTAAGCTTTCCTGTAAGGACTGTCGGGATTTCTTTGAAGGTTTCCCCTTTCTCTTTATGCCTTAATTAAAGCGTGGGTTGGTGCCAAGACACCAGCCAGCTTGGGCCATTGCGCTGGGAGCTGGGAGGAAGCCAGATGGTGGATGTGTTGGAGGTGGTGCCGGCTGTTCCTCGTAGCAACTGCGCCGTTTGGCACGACGGGGACCGGCAGCCTCGCGGGAAGGAGCTGTGACATGGGGATCTCTCCCTACAAAGCTCAAGGCTGATACAAGGCCCTGTCTCCATCTGCTTTCAAGGTAATGCAACCTGAAAATGGGCTCGGCAATTGTTTGAGGTGGTTTGCATGACTGTGTCCTCTACAGTCATGCTCCTCCATCGTTCCAAGCCCAAGAGCATGGCTTTCAGAAAACATTCATGGCTACTGTGAATGGTGTGGGTACAAAATGGTTTGCACATGCAGCCAGAAAAAAGTCTGATAAAGTGTTGTCCAGTTTGGGGGTGCTGGGACATCTTTCCTTTACAATAATCACACAGACAACCTCCTGATATTTGATGAATCTGAAAACTTTCCATCTTCTCTGTTTCTCCAGCTGTGGCCTGTGTACAAACGAGGTGGTTATTGTGGCCAGTGATGGGAAAGCTAGCTTGCCTCCTAGTTGCGGTGATAAAATAATTTGGCTACAGAGGTAGAAAGCTTCTTTCCATCAGATGTGTTTCTCCAGCCACATTAACTACGATCCTGCAGGTCCTCACTGCTTCAGCTGGGAAAAAGGCCAGTCATGTACTTGGTATGTCATTTACTTGGTACGTCTTTTGATTTGCTCGCTCATTCTATAACATCCCTCTGTCCATTAGAGGCACAGAGATTATTAATATACCTATAATGCTTCATTCCATAGAGTTTAATGTCCTTGGCCCTTTGCTAACTGTATTTCTCATGCATGTTTTACTCCATCATTGCTCACCCAGGACTTTTTCCTTCATTAGGGATAATTAACTGCTGAGTAAGGGTCAACCAAAGGACTGCAGTTTGTTACAGGGGGAAAGAGGAAATTGCAAAGCTGGTCTGCAGAAAGGGATCCAGCTTAGACAGGGATGTATTTCTCCCTTCGGTGTATGTTCTTGAACGCCTCAGTGGTGGGCATCGTGTGGGAAAGGGAAGTAGTGTGTGGCAGCCCGTGCCTCCCTCCATGCACATGGAGCATTGCTGTGGCAACTGCAGTAATGCTTCTGCAGAGCAGTTAATAACAGGGCAGAGCTGCCTTTGGAGCAGTGCACTTCCCTTTCCTGGAAGAAGAAAGAAAAATGAGAAGACAAGAGAAAGAGGAGAAGAGGCAACACACCCCACACCCCCCCCCCCGAAACCCGCTCTGCTTTGCCTCCTTTCCCACCTCTGCAACGGAGCCAAGTGTGAAGCCAGAGGCATCTTTCACCTCCAGGCTTCTGCATGGGGAGTTTTTCACCTCAGGCTACCAGGGAATGTCCCCTGGCAGGAATGATGCTCGCTAGTGAAAATGCAGCCTGGGTCAGGCTCCATCTGTGCAGAAAAGCCTGATGTCCCTGTTCCCCACCATCAGCCCCAGCCTGTGTGGGGTCACCAGCCTGTGCCGTGGTTGTGGTGTGCGCCGGGGAAGGGCAGCCCCCCCTCGCCATATCCCAGCTGCTGAATCCCATGGCAGGACATCCCACCCCCCCCGAACCCCTCAGCGCTGCAATTCAGTGGGACTGAATCCAGCAGCAGAGCCCTCACGGAGGCACTGACAGATGCCGGCTACAGCTAATTCCTCTCTCCCCATCCATCACCCGTGGCTCTCCTGCCTGCTGCACAGACACCAGCCTCCAGGGTGCTGGGACCCTGGAGCAGGGCCGGGATGTATAGCTAGCAGCCTCAGCATCTAATTCAATTCTACAATCCATCTTGCTGCTTGTCTTTTGCCGTTATCCAGAGAAGCAGCTCAGAAACCAGCCACACAGGTACCCATAGGTTTACACCTTCAGCACGGGAAGGAGATGGGCAGCAGCTGGGGCTGCCCCTGTCATTGCACTAGCAGGGCTCTCACCTGAGAGCAGATAAACCCCACACTCCGCTTTGCCAGGCACAGTTTGTCATCTCAGCTCCTGAGCTGCACAGAAAGGCAATCACATCCCCCCCGCAGCAGGGATGGGGTCTCATGGGTCTTTTTCTACTTGGGCTTTTGTTGCTACACAGGGTGACTCAACACAGCTAAAGCCTCCACATTCCCATAAACTCAAGCATAAGCATCACATTAACTAATTTTGCAAGGTTTGGCTCCAGCTTGGCACTTCAGTTGCACTGTCCTGCTCACAGCTACCTCCAGCTGGATGGAAGCAAGATGCACAGCGCAAAACTTGCCCCGTTTCAGGCTGAGTGAGCCGCTGCCTTCGAAGGCACTCTGCGCTTTGAAAGCTTGGCTGCTGCTAAGTCATCGCCGTGTCTGTGACTCTCCTACGGGGAGGAACTGGCTCTGTTTTCTAGGCAGAGAGGGGTTTGTGCTGCTCAGGTTTAGTGCAAGTCCTGAAATATTGGTCTGTGTCCACACTCCAGCTCTAGAACCTGCAGCAACAGTCACCTTCCATACAAACAGGAAAATTAGGAAATGAAGGCTAGAAAATGTGACCCAAAGGCATCCAACCTAGAAGGATAAAAACCCCAAAGTGGTTCATTTTGGGTTTTTTGTTTTTTTTAAGTCACCTGGATATTTAGGCTTTTTAATCGCTGGAGCCTTCCAGTCAGTGGGGGTGACTCAGCATCGGGCTGAGGTTCCCCTGAAGGTGAAAGTGCCAAAACAGATGGGGTGAGGCACAGGAATGCCCTTCGAGAAGTTCTGGTCCAGGAGATATTTCCCCTGGGCACTTCCAAGGGCAGATCACAGGAGTTACGGCTGCTTTGCGGGAAGCTGTCACTTCTGCTCCCCTCAAAACCTTGTGAATATTTCCCTTTGGAAAGCCACAGGGAGGAGACTGGGCTCTTACAGAGTGCCTGGAGCATCCTGGAGGCTTGGCAGCCGATAAATGGCCTTTAACCTAAAATTAGCTGTGGAGCAGCAGGCGGGGGGAAGCAGGTCAGACCGTGAGTGCAGCAGCTGTTAGGGCTGCTCAGCTGCATCTCCAGTAACATCTTTGTGGCTCTCCTCCAGTCTTGGGATTTCTAGTGCTGGTTAATCTTTTTGACAGCTAATCCCAGCCCAGAAGCACACCAGCTCTCTTAGCATAACCAGCCCTGTCTCCTTAAGCTTGGCTCGTGCGGGTTCAGTAATCTAGGAAGTGGTGGGTTTGCCAAAAGGTCTCTTTTTCTCCCCACGTACGAGCAGCTGAGGTCAGGGTGTACTGCATAGATCCACTTTGCTCCTATGGACCAAGCCGCGCTTGCAGGGACCAGTGTGAAAGCCTCTCTGGGCTGCTGGGGTTTTAGATGAGCACACTGAGCTGCTGGGCATCTACATCCTCTCTGCAGGAGGATGGGAGCCTGGTCCAGCCTCAGAGGGATGCTCTAAGGTCTTGGTGTCCTTAGATGCCTAGTAACAAGGATCCAAGAAATGCCTTAGCAAGGTAAAAAATTTGAAAGAGGAGGGATGTGTCCTTGTCCTTGGCCGAGTTATGTCTGAATGGCTCCCACCATGGCTCACTCCCCAGCTCCTGAGCAGTGGTGCCACGTGCAAGGAGGTCAGAACTAAACGAATCACCAATATGTCACTGCCTTCGGGCAGAGATCGGACATTTATTATCCCGCGTGGTACACCTATACGGAACACGTGTCCTGCACTCTCAGCAGACAAAGCAGCATGGACAGGGAGAGCAGCAGTGATTTATGTCATGCTGCCAACATGCTGAGCCAGCGCTGGAGCCTGCTGCACCCCGTCCCTCCCCAGGGCGGTGAACTGCCTCCCAAGCAAAATCACACGTGTGCTCTGCAGGCAGCACATTCGAGACAACTCCTGCTCTCCAGGGAAGCGATGTGGGTCAGGAAGCTGCTTCTCTGAGGCACCTCCATCTCTTTGACCTCCTCCAGTGGAGGAGAGGACAAATTCCAGGATTATTTCTACAGTCCTGTGATCTGTTATTGGTGTGTTTAATCCATCAGACGCTTGCTTACGGGGGTCTACACCTGCCTGGCATTTCCTCAGCTCCTGCCTTCAGGAGCTGGGGTTTCCCAACCGTTCCACTTTCCCCTTTCCAGTTTGGGCAGAGCAACCAGGGGCAGCTGCCAGCAGCCTGGCTGGGAGCATGCGGGGGTCCCCGGGATGCTGACTGGTGGGGACTGGCTCTAAGGAGGCACGTAGGGAGCGTGGGGAGATGGAGGAGGAGGAGGAGGAGGGCTGACGAAACAGCAGAGGAAGGAGGGAAGCAGTGACAGCAGCAGACTGAGAAGGCTGGGAGAGCAGACCGCAGGCAGATGGGAACCTTTTGAAAATGGGGCTAAACCAATCTGGAGTCCCAAAGGCCAACCTCTCCGTCATGAGAGGGACCCGGACTGGCATCACTTGGTGCAACTTCTTCTGCCTGCATCTGCTGGAAAGCAGCAGCCGTTTGGGAAATTGGGCCCTTTTCCAGTGTTTTTCAGTCCTGTGAACGATCTGCTTGGGCAGAAGAGGGGCTCCTTTGGTGCTTTCATTTCCCATATTGCAAACTAAGCTTAAAGCCCAGCTTGGAAGGATGTTGTAGAGGCAGAGGACATTGTATCAATGCTTTTAACCCCAGCCAGCAACTCATCCCCGCACAGCCAGGGGGGAAAATTGGAAGAGAAAAAGGGAGAAAACTCATGGAACAGTTTAATAGGTAAAGCAAAAGCCACATGCAAAGGAAAACAAGGAATTCATTCACTGCTTCCCATGGGCAGGAGGTGCTCAGCCATCCCCAGGAGAGCAGCGCTCCATCACGCATAACGGGGGCTTGGGAAGATGAACGCCACCACTCCAAATGCCCCCCCCTTCCTTCTTCTTCCCCCAACTTTATATATGGAGCCTGACATTGTATGATATGGAAAATCCCTTGGGTCCACGGGGCCAACTGTCCCGGCTGTGCCCCCCTAGCTCCCTGTGTCCCCAGCCTGCTCGCTGTGGGGCGAGGAGCAGAACAGCCCTTGGCTCGCTGTAAGCAGGGCTCAGCAATAACGAAAACATCTCTGTATTATCAATACTGCTTCCAGGACACCCCCAAAACACAGCCCATAGTAGCTACCATGAAGAGAATTAACTCTACCCCAGCCAACGCCAGCACAGGGCTCCAAGCCCTGGACGTAGAGTTGGGCTGAGCTTAAGAATATGGTTAAACCCGAGGAAATGCTGGTGGTGCCTGGCCGAGGGCTTTGGGGGGGGCACCATACTGCTGTGGGATGTGGGGAGGTGTCCCAGGGATGCCACCCTGGCCAGGACAGCATGGGGACAGGCACCACACGGTCTGTAGATGCCACCTAGGGAGGACACACGCCGGACCTCACTCCAATGTCTTCTTGTTTGCAAAATAAATCCCAGAATGACCAAAACAGGGGGCTCAGAAACAGCCACCAGTTTTTATATGGGTGCTCAGCTGACCAACAAAAGCTCACTGCTGGTCCCTGAGTCTTTTGATGAATTTTCTGTATTTCAGGCTATACCTGCTGCTGAGCAGGTTCCAGCTGGGCTTGGGTTTTACTGTGGCTGGCAGGAATGGCACAAGCAGTGACGGGGATGTCCTGCCACACTCAGGGGATGAAGGAGGACAGAGAGACAGATGGGTAAATGGCCTTTTGGCTGCTGAGATACAGCTCTGGTCTCTGCACACATAATTATTAGCAAGGGAAGAAGGAAAACATGCAGGAGCAGAACTAATATGCACAGCCATTAGGTTTATGCTGCAGTGAAATAGCATCATTGATACGATCCTGTCTAACCTGAGGCACTGCAGGACCTTTGTCATCTTATGCAATCCCAAGGGGTTGCAGAGGCAAATTGCTTCTTGGTGACAGACACCAGAGAGTGGAGGTTTGTTCTCAGAGCAGAGGTCCACCACTGTAAACCAAAAAGCTCTGGTTCAACCTCTGCCAGGGCCCTTGGCTGCCCAGAAAATGTTAATGTTGTCAAACCCTATCTGGGTTCTAAGCATTACCTGGACCTGCGATATCTTGATGAGCTGTGATTTTTCTTCTAATCTTCAATATGTTGGGGTTTTTTCCCTGTTCTCACTCTGTTACCATCATTTAGCATGCTCAGATGGCCAGGGACCAGAAGCGCTTGGCTTACCTTGGTGGGAAGAAGGAACCCGTGCATCTTGTTTGAGATCAGCCTTTCTTCCCTGTGATCCCATCAAATCCTGAGGTTGCTCTGGTCCCTTCAAGCTGCTTTTATTTCATGTGCATCTCTGTAAGAGCTTGTCTGTGCCTTAGATTTTATTCTAACATGAGCCTTATAGGGATGCAGGTCCCATCAGGGGTCAGGAAGGAAAACCTACTGATGCAGACCAGGGTTTGGGATGCTGGGATTATGGAAATGGCTTAACCAGATTTCCATCCCTAAATCCAGTGTCTTGGAGCTGAAATCATCCTGCTTCCTAATAGCAGGATGAGCCCAGAGCCCAGATCTCCATGCTGTGCCCAGTGTCTTCTCTACTGTGCTTATGCTGCTGTGACGAAGGTGCATGGGGAGCCTGAGCCACGAAAGTAAGCGTCGTGAAATGAGTTTGTGTGATTAACCTTGTTATTCCAGCCAAAGGACCCGGATCAGCCCCCGGTCAGCTTAATGGCTGTTCTGCGGGTATTACCCAGCTGTTACATCTTCCATGGAATCCCCGCACTGGAAGGATGAGACAGACTGACGTGTGGATGTTTGCCTGCCATTTAACCAGCCCTGTAATGGTGACTGGGATTATTTAACACAAATTTCACCTTTGTCCTATCAGTTAATTTTAGTTTAACTTTTGTATTGCTTGGCAGGGGAAGGTCGTCATCTGTCACCATGGTGGTCTCCACACCGGGGCGCCGGTCACCTTAAGGTCCCTTCTTCCCACCCCTAACATGACATCTGCGTTAGGTCAGATGAATCAAGCCCTCAGCAAGGTAAAGCTAGAAGAGGGAAGAAACCCATCAGATACAGAGGAAAAAATCAGCTCAAGGAATGCGTCCAAAGCATTGAGTGAAGGACGGCCACGCTCTGTGCCAACTCTGCAAAGCAAGTCAGAGATACTTGCTGAGCTTTGTATAACACATACAAAAATTTCCTAAAATCTTCCTGGAAAATATGATGTAGTTGAGCTGATGGAAGGGAATTATCCAGAGATACCCTGCTAATATGTTGTGACAAGCTCCCTGCTGCAATGCATTAGGTCTCCACTTAAATGCAGCAGCACAGAGAGCGTGTGAATGAGCAAGAGGCAGAGAGGTTCCCTGTGCTCAGCTGTGACACCGAGACACCTCGGAGAGGGGAAAAAAGACAAGCAGAGTCACTGGCACTGACCCATGGCAGGAGATAGCCTGGCTGTGTCAGTAAATGCTTTAGATCATCATTTGCGGTGACACTGGGGGTGCAGGGGGTGGGTTTCCAGCTTTGCTGCTTCATGAGTGGTGGAGGTGAAGGAAACCAGCCAGGCAGGATCAGACCCTGGCCTAGGGGATGCTGGTGAGCTGCAGCACATGACTGGGCTCTTCGGTATATATTCGCCAATAAATGTTAGTCAGATCCTACCAGCAAAAGAGCTGGTCCTAAAAAAGTAATTAGATGTCTCTCTCTCTCTCTCTGCCTGTATGTATCTCAATAGGTATGAACTTATTTCCCCAGCTCCGCTATTTCAATAATAGCTTTTCCCTGGGGGTGTAAGAGTTGGTACCAGCAGGAGAAAAAGCCGCATTGCACAGCGTGATACCTGAACTGGAAAAAACCCCAGATTTCATTCCACTGTGATTTGCCGAGGTTTGCTATGTGCACTTCTGAGGGTTTGAAGGACCATGGTGTGTTCACAAGGAATATGCTTTGCAATAAGGATGGCATTGAGGCCACCAGACCAAGGAGGGGACATCCCTTTTCCACCTGGACTGGCTGGATTCAGGTGAAATAAAGACATGTTGGGGGGGCGACTCAAGGAGCCCGAGGAAGGGCTGAATCCGGCTGTGCTCATGAGAGATTACCTGCACGGCAGAGTCCAACCCACCTCTTGAAAGCAGAGGTGGGCAAGGCTGAGTATGTCCCCTTCTGTGCCTGCAGCAGTGTGGCTGGTGGCGTGGTTGAGGATGGGACCAGTGGCAATGCTGCATCTAAAGCCCCAGTTGGCATTTCCAGGGGCTGGACCCCACTTTTCCTTTGCATGCAGCGGGTGCTGCATGCTCTGTCTGCAAACCAGCACACATCACTGGGTGCCAAGCCTTCCCCCGATGGTGATGGGACAGCTCGCGGGGCTGTCCCCCAGGAGGGGTGGGATGGAGGCACCTCTCCAGGCAGCCGCCTTGCAACCAGCGCAGAGCTGCTCGCCTCAGCCAGGCTGACAGCACAGCAGCCCTGCAGAGGGAATTGCCAGAGGCAAAGAGCACATCTAAAGGATCAGATGGAACCCCCCGAGCGGTGCCAGAGGGGCAGGCAGAGCGCCCGGGTCCAGCGCCAGTGCCTGGGGGAGGCAGATGGGCAGAGTCCTGCGTGGGACCGGTTGTGATAACTGCTCTGCTCCGCAGGGAGCTGCCTGCGGGGACCTTTGCTGGATTAAAGAGCCGAGTATTTCTGCGGCTAATTGACCTGACAACGGTGCCGGAGGACATGAGCCAGTCCCAGGAGTAGGCTGAGCAAGTGCCACCACTTTTACCCCGGCTGCTGAGGCTGCCTCAGACTTCACTGTGGGCAGCGGTTCCAGCCAAGCAATTTTGGATGTCCATGCTTGCATGACCAGTCAGTTCCCACCCGCTTTCTTTCCAATGCTCTCCTTTAGCTTCTTGAACAGGCTGTGTGGGTTAGCTGGGTGACAGAGCTAACCAATTTGTTTGAGCATGCTGTCATGGTTTAACTCCAGCCGGCAACTAAGTACCACGTGGCTGCTCGCTCACACCCCCACCCACACCCCCAGTGGGATGGGGAGGAGAATCGGGAAAAGGTAACATTTGTAGATTAGGATAAGAACAATTTAAAAACTGGAATAAAGTAAAAGAGAATAAAAATAATACCACCACCATCATCAATTGTAATGAAAAAGAGAGAGGGATAAGACCTAAGGGAAAAAAACCCGAGTGATGCACAATACAACTGCTCACCACCCACTGACTGATGCCCAGCAGACCCCCAGCAACCCACAGGTCAGGATTTATGCCTCCTCAGGTCCTCTTCAGCACCAGTCCACTCACTTCTGGACAAGGGCGAGCTGGTAAAACACTCAGCTGCTGAATACGACAGACACCGCTGTGAGAATCTGGCTGAACACATGAAGTTAGGGGGATCACGGTGTAGTTTAAGTGGGAAGGGATGTCTAGGGGACTTCTGGGTCACGTTGCATCTTGTCCTGAGACAGGTCAAAGGTTGTCCCTAGGAGAGCTCCCACCTCTGCCCCATGGGCGGTGCCTGGGGACTCCATGCCATCCCCCCCTCAGCCCAGACACAGGCAGGTTTGGGTTTGCCACCTCCGTGCACATCATGCCACGGGGACCCGAGCAAGGAGGGTGACCCCTGCCCCTGGGAGCCACCCTGCCTGCACTGCCCCAAGACAGCCAGGCTGCCTTCCTCATCCAAAGGGTCAACGCTTCTCCTACCATCCTTGATTTTCTTTTTCTCATTTCCTTTTTTTTTTTCATTACAGCGCATCTTCAAAATCTATAGAAATGGTATTTATAAAGAATTTGTACCTTCACCCCTCTCTTTTTCATAGTAGCCTGGCCATTTGCTATTCACGCGTTGCGGAGATTTTATCTCATTGCCTCCTGACAGCTTTCACTCAGGCAGGTACAGAGCTCTGGTGAGGCTCACACTTTGCTTTAAGACGCATTTCTGAAAAATTGGAGGCAGATGCTTGGCTTTGCTGCAACTTGAAAAGGATCATAAAAATAATAACAGCTTATTTCAGGGGGAAGTGCCAAAGGGCTGCAACCAGTTGGGGCCAAGCTCCTGAAAACTGGGAGCACGTGTGTTGCAGGGCGAGGAAGAAGGAAAAAGGTGTGTTGGGGAAGGGAAATAGAAAATGAACAAGCAAGGGTGGAAAAGAGACAGATAACAGGAGTGAGAGAGAGCAGTGTGCTGCCATTTCTCTCTCTTCCCTTCAATCTCTCACAAGAGAAATGCAAATGTTTCTCTTTTACAGGAGAGAAGAGAGACAAATCAGAAGGCTGTCCCCCCTGCTGTCACCTCTGGAGAGCCTAGGGTGGTTTTGGGGAGTCTCAAGGCTCTGCTGGCACACAGTGAAATAGCCAGTATCTCTTCCAAAATCCATCCTTCCAGCCTGGGGGGGATCCAGCCACATTGCAGCCTGGGTGCAGCCCACGCACCCCTGCCCCTGTGCAGTGGAGAAGAGCCAAGGCTATTCTTCGTGGTGGTCTGCCTGTGTGACCTCTTGGGTTCAGGCAGCCCATAAGCACATAGCCCTGAGCTGTCTGAGCGTGCCTCCAGCCCTGGAGATTTAGTTTTTACCATTTCCCTTGCACTGACTGCAAACTTAGGGCTTCCCATTTATTATTCTTTGAAACAGCATCTTCCAAATCAATGTCAATTGCAATAAATTGAAAAGGAACTGAAATGAAAATAACCCTGGATGTGACATTCCTTGGAAGCTGCCTGAGTGTCTGTGCCCCCATGAAGCCACAAGCTGTAATTTTCTCTTTGGAGGGAGGCCCTTCTGCTGCTTCTGCCTTCTCCACATTTCACATTCTTTTCCAAAGCAAACCAGGTTTCTAGAGCAAACAGGAGCAGCTGCAGAAGAGGTGGGGGGGGAATAAAAAAGGAAAGTGCAAGTGCTAGAGTTAAAGCCCCACTGGGCTAAACACAGGAGTCAATTATAAAATTCACACATATATGTGTGTGCATGTCAGTCCTAGAATAGAAGGGAAGGGGATTGCAGAGTGAGGTCCATCATCTGGAAATTTGTCTGACTATGAAAAATAGGCTTTGAGCCACACACACCAAAGCCAAGAGAAAAGTGACATCTTTACTGCCACTGGCCACAGCGTCGGTGCCTCTGGTCTTTTCCAGACTTTCTCCCATGCACCCAGTTTTGAGGGTAGCTCCCAGGCTGGGTTGTCCTCCCCAGTTCTCCACCTTTTACCTGCTCTTGCTTGCTGCGTACCCACCTCTTGCTCACAGCTCCCTGGTCTTGCTCCAGGCTGCCACAGGACTGTGTAGATACCAACACTTCTTTCCTTCCCAGCTTCTGTTGAACATACAAAGACTTGCAGGTGTCATTTGCAGAATAGATAAATACTCATTATATGTTCTAGCCAGAGCCTTCGTAATGATTCTACGGGCTCAGTGAAATCAATACAATTTTCTGCAGCTTTCCAAGCTGAGTGCCAGTCAAGTAAAGGAATGTTCTTCCTTCTGATTCCTCCAAAGTGTCAGGCTGAAGTCAGAACTGTGTCTCCTTCCCATGGGAATCTATTAGTTCCTAATATTATGAGCAACGTTTGGTTAATAATGCTCCTACTTTCTCAACAAGCCGTATATGGGTGGAGGGGAGATAATGTCAAGCACAAATCCTTTGTTAATGCAGCAGAAATACATTGGATCTTCTCCTTTCTGAAAGTGCTCCGTGCTGTGGTGTGTGTGTGAGGGCAGGAGTGCACGAGGGTGCTTGAAGGAGGATGGGGAAAGAAGCCATAAGCTTTATCAGAGAGATGGTAATTGAAATTAAATTGCATTTGATGCACCATGATTAGCAATTCCAGACTGAATGTGAGACAGGCAAAGTGATAGTGCTCATGTGAAATGCTTTGTTCAATCACTTCTCTGCATTATTAAAGTAATTTGGAAGCATCATTCCTTGCCATTGGCACAGTCTCGCTTGACCCAGGAAATGTGTGCTCTGGAGACATCATTCATGGGCCAAGAAGCTAAGTGGATGGGAAGTGCTCTGCTCTGTTCTGTGCAGTAAGCCTGCCTCTTGCTGTGGGTGCACAGCTTTGCCTCAATCGAAAGCCTCGGTCTGTCTGCGGGTGGGTCAAGACCTACCAAAAGGAATAGGGAAAGATTTTGAAGCAGATTTTGGAAGATTAGGCTAGCGAGAAGTTTACCCATAAGTAAAGATACAGCTTCAGCCATAACTGCGCAAGTTTCTTTCCCCATGGATGGGTCTGCTGCAGCCGCCTGAAGAGCGCTCCCAGATGGCTCTGCCCAGGAGAGGGGGGCACGCCCTGAGCGGGCTGCATGGTACCAACGGTACCATCACATTCCAGCTGGTGTGGTTGGGCTCCAGACCTCCAAAATAGTCTTGCTGGGGGCTTCAGCCAGCCCTGACAGTCATCAGTGCCCTACTGTGTCCAGCTGCCACCTTCTGAGTGGTTGAAATGCAACTGGAGATGCAGACGAGACCAACCTGGGAGTCCCTTGGGGCAATTTAGCAGAGGCTCCCCTGTTTGACCGCTCAGTTGTATCCCACAGATCTCCAAAGCCGTCCCTGTGACCCATTCGGTCGTGATGCAACCGTCATCTTCCACGAGCGCCTAATGCAGCAGCTCGTGCCTCCTCCTCACCCCGTTCCTCATGGCCAGTCCCACAGGAGGCTCTTGGCTGTGCTGGAGGCACAATTTCTGGGTCTGCTTAGTCAAGTGGATGGTGGAACCAACTGCAGCTTGGAGCAGCCCGCTTCTTTCATTTTCTTTCTTGTACTTCTGCCAGCACGAGCGCAGGAGAGGTGTCCCTAAAGGCTCTGCCTTATTGGTTTCCAGGACCAGTTGCAGGTTTCACTGAAGGAAGTTGTCTGAATGCAGAGCAACAGCAGCTCTTTGTTGGTTTATTACACAAATGAAGTTCCTTAGAGGCCAAAGGGTTCTCACCACACTGAACCTGCAGTAATGCAACAGCGAAACAATCATTTTGAATCCTGAGAGAATGAACTCTTAAATAATTCAGTCAAGGAGAAAAACGATTCCAGGATGTTTATGAGATGGATGAAGGGATTTTAATTAGTCGGCAAGAATTCATTTAAACTGCATGGCACTCCGGAAGGCAGTATATCAGCTCCTTTGTGGAGTTTTATGCTGTTTCTAGCATGTATCTGATGAACTTGCTTTCACTGCAGGAGGGGCATGCATCTGGGTTTAAGTGTGCTAAGAGCCCTCAGGACTCAGAGAGGCTGCTGGGAGGTCACTGGTGTGCAGTGGGCAGTGCTGGGGAAGTGATGAGTGTAGAAGAGCAATGTTTTCCTCGAAACCGCAGGAGACTGGTGCTGGCTGGCAGCTGTCCTGGGTAGAGGCTGCAGGAATTTCTCTCTCATCATAGATGCTACTTCCAGAAAGATGGAAGGGAATACCCTTGGGAGCAGCAAAAACCACAGCTGCAATAACTGCAATGAGCGAAATCAGCACTTGAGTCAGCCCTGCCCAAGGAGGGCTTCAGTTTCCAGGTATTTCAAACCTGGTCCATACTTTTCATTAATGGATGAAATGATAAATGGATGAAATAAAGGAAATGGGGAAAATGAAAAAAAAAATAAATGGATGAAAAAGGTAAAGTTGAGCTTGAGTCATATCATCCACCAGTGCTGGGGATGCTGTATTCCTCTGCTGCCTTCGGACCCGCAGACACCCCGCTCCTGCACCGTGAGTCACCCCCCCAGTGCCATTTACTCAGCACATTCTCCCACTCAGGCTGAGTCACTCCCAGCTGCCCAGCTGCCACGCACTCCCCACCACGACGGCACTCGCTCAGCAGGAGTTAACCTGGTGTGTGTGTCATTCGAGTATAAACCTGGGAATAACCCCGTGTTTCTGAGAGGAGGATGCTAAAGGCAGGAGCTGGGCTCCCTCTGCTCTCGACGGAGTTTTTGGAGTAGGTGTGTGCATCTGCATCCAGCGCTCCTTTCCTGGACCGCTGCAGTGTGGTCAGTGGCCTGATGCGACACTCCTGTTGCCTGCAGGAAAAAAAACCCACAACCTTTATGTGCTTGACTTTTTTTCAGTTTTCTGCAGAAAGCCTAAATTTGGATAAAGAGCACGTATCGAGGAGCCTACCTTTCTGCTAGACAAAGTCCAGCTCCAGCCGTGGGCCCATTCTCCTGGCGGAGCCCCCATTCCCAGCCCCATGGGAGCCTGTTGCACATCGATGGGACTGCAAAGCCACTCTTCAGTTTTCTCATCCCTAAGCTCTTGAGCCTGCTCATTTCTGCTGGACACAGCCGGTTTGCTAGGAAGGCATCCAGCTTTGCTCTGGAAACAACAGAAGGGTGGCTAGTGCCTTCTTGTGTCCATTAGTCATGCTCATTGTGGAAAAAAATCTTGTGCCTCATTTCCAGTGCAAAGCTGCCCCGGTTCAGCTCCTCACCACTGATTCCTGCTCCTGTACATTTAAGAGCGCTTGAGTACCTTGTATTTTCTCTGTGAGGAGACACTTATTCACTGTGATCCAATCACCCCTCAATCTGGCTGCTTTTTTTATGTTTATTTTTTTCTTTTTTACTTTTTCATCAGCTAACCAGACTGAGCTTTCTGTCTCCCAGAGTACGGCATTTTCTCTGGGTCTCCAATCACGTCTGGTCCCTGCTCTCAGTCCTTCCTTATTTCCCACTTTCTCTTAAAGGCTACTGATGCTGGTGACACCGCAGCTGCCCATGCAGGCAGAGCCAGGGAAGGACACAATTATTAGTCAGGTCTTTCTGGCTCTTAACACAGACACCTATTGCCTCCAGCCCTCGCAGCAAGGCTGCTGTTCGGTGTTATCTAGCTTGGTTCATTTCCTGAGCTGTCAAATTCTGGGATACGGACCCACGTAGGTAAACCTGGCTTGTCCTTTGGTGCAGAGCTTTGGTTCTGGGGAGAGACGAAGGCAAGGAAGAGGTATAAACAGATGTATTAGAACAGGCTTATTGCATGGGAGACTTGTAATCGCTGGCCTGTCTTCCCTTCTTTGTTATTCACCGATTCATCAAGCTTTGCACATGGCTTTATTGCATGTGATTTTCTATCTGCTTCGGCGGTGGTGATGAAATGGGAGGGAAGCATCGGGGTGCAGTTCTGCAGCACTCCACCAGAAACGTCCCACCCAAAGGTGATTTCCTTCTGGCAGCTCTTTATTTATCTGCTTCATTAGCACTGCAAGCCAGGCTTTGTCAGGAAAGGTAGTATCTTCTCTCAGACCAGTTAGCAAAGTCTTTTCAGGGCTCAGTGCTAATCTTTTAATCAGTGCTAAGCCAAACGCCTTTCAGAAATCAAAATCTACTGTATCAGAGCAGGTACTTTTATCAACCGCAAGTGTGAGACTAAAAATCCACTTGACCAGAGACAGCCCCAGTCGATCAATGGCAAGACATTCCCAGCCTTTAGTTCCCAATTAACTGAATCCCATGATCAACTTTCCCATTATTTTGCCCTTGACTGGCATGTGTTCAGCAGACATGTTGTGGTCTGGGACATCCTGCCTGTCCTCTGCATGATGCTCCATCAGCTTCTGCAAGTTTCCCCGTAAGAAGGATTTCTCTCATTAGCGTTTAATATCAGCGTGCTGGAGAACTCCTTGACCAGCTTTTTGAAGACTCCTGAACAAAAGTTATCTGGGATTATCAATTTTTAATTATATAAAGATAGTTTTGTTCCTATCAGGTGTTGCCTAACAACCTCCTTAGTTACTAATGGACTGAAAAGTATTTTATTTCTCTCTTCATACAAGCATATTTTTCTGCTTCTTCACAGATACAAAAAATAAATATTATTGGAGATCTTCTCAAGACTGTCAGTGTCTGTTCCTCAGATATACACAGTGGAATGAAACCTCATCAAAGGACAAGTCTGGAAATAACCCAGTTAACATTCTTGGGGGGAAAGAAAATGACCAGTGTTTTCATGAGAGAGGAAGCTATTTCTTAAAAGACTAAAAGAAAAACCAAAAGCAACCTCTGACTCTTGTTCTGGAAATAATGCAATTACACAGAGCACATTAAAGCCCCAGATGATCATTTATAGCACACAATGTGAGAAACTGAAGCCTCCAGGAAAAGCTAAATGAAAAGGAAGAAGGAAACAGAAGTGATGAAGTAACTATCCCACCATTGACACCTCTCTGTTGGGGGGCATCGCACATCTCAGACACCCACCAGCTCCCTCCCTCCCCAGCAAGCAGCTGAAGGGGTGGAAGGGCTGAGCATTCCTCCTCCCCAAAGCTGCCAAAATAACTCCTGTGCCCTGGAGAGTGAGACCAGCTTCATCCCTGAAACACCTCTCAGAGAAAAGTTGTTTGAAATACAGCTCTGAGTTTCTGCAGCCACCTCTCAGGTTCCCTCCCTGCCTCTGCTGCTGCCCAGTGTCAGATTTAAGGGCTGAGGCTGTGAGTACAGCTGCACTTCTGGTGTTCCTGACCAGCTCAGTGCCCCTTGGTGGTAGCACTTTGCTGAGGGTCAGCAGAGCTGGGTGATGGGGACTTGAACTCCTGTGCCGCAGTGGATACGCAGCTGATGTACTGGAAAACACTTCTCTTATCTTTTTATTGACGAGGTCAACAAAACAGAAACTTGCAGGAGAAAATACAAATACATCCTTCCTGCCTCGCTCTTCTACTGCCTTTCTTCCCCCTCCAGCCCTTGCCGACATCCCATCCCCATGGAAGGCTCATCCTCCTCACCCTCCCCACCTCTCCATCCTGAGCCAGCACTTCTGCAGCAAGTGCTTGCCTAGAAGCCCAGCCCAAAGGAGGGATGAAGGATTTGTGAAGCGGGATGGGGGACTGGGGGCGGCAGGGGACCTCGCACAGAGCATGGGCACAGGTATAGTGAGTGAGGAGGGGGGGCGAGCACCATCCAGGCTGTCAGGAAGGGAGTAGGGAAGGTACAGTGCCCCTTCCTAACAACAAATATACAAATGGACATGGGAATAGACCAGCTCCAAAATAAAATGGAATTTCCCCGCCCCCCCAAAAAAAGTGCATCGTGAAGTTTAGGGGCAGGGTGGCTCAGGTGTCCCAGTCCAGCTCTGCAAATTCAGACTGATTTCCAGATTTGAGGAGAAAATTACTTTCCTCTTCCCGTCAACTACCCGCAAACGTAGTTACAGGAAGCAAAGTGCCTTTGGGGAATCAGCGATGGGCGCAGGCTGCCTTCCCCTTCTGCCCCAGAGCCGGGAGCCCGAGCATCAGGTGCCTCTGCCATCGCTGTCTTGTGAGGCTGCGCTGGCGCGTCAGACTGCGGCACTGAGAACAGGCAACAACGTGAAATCTGTGTCGCCTCCTTTCATGGATCCCGATGGTCCCATCAAACCCCAGTTGGGGATGGTGCTAGAAATCCAGTGCAGTTTAAAGCAGAGTGGGTTATGCTTTGTGCTTGCCGTTTAGTTTGAAATCTTTACTTTTCCTGGCTTAGAAAATCAAGAAGCAACTTGAAAAGACACCCGGAGTAGATTATCGTTTCTAAAATATTGTGACTTGAGTCAGTCATCTCAATTTGATGGAGAGGGTGGAAAGGGGAAGGATGAGTCCTGCGTTCCCAATTCAGTGGGGGAAGGGCCCTCCTGTATAAAAAAAAAACCAACAAACAAACCTAAAACGAGACCAGAAGGAGGTTGCATCTTTGTGAGATGCCAAGCTCAGCCAATCTCCGGGTGAACTGCATGCATACATAATCCTTATTACATATTCCACAAACAGCTTCCCCTCTGCTTCCAGACAGCCGCCCACCAGCCATTGAGCACGACGATGTTCCTCGCATGACAACCACTGAGTTGGGCAGCTCAGAAGCTGTGGAGCACAAATCCAAAAGGCAACGCAACCATCCCGGCTGCCATTGCCTTCCTCCCGTGGCTTCATCTGAGGCACAGCAAGGCCAGCTGCAAAGTGGGGACACGTTTTTGGAGCCAGAGCAGCAGGGTGTTTTTCAGCACCACGTTTTGAGATTGGGAGGGTGCTGATGTAGAGTATCTGTCAAAAAGTGGGAGGACTTCAGGAAAACCTCCAATTGTTTTGGGTTAGGAATGCTTCCTTGGCACCACACAGCCTCAGTAGAGGTTGCCTAAAATAGACACATTGACTTTAGTTGCCCGAACATGGGTGGCTCTTGCTGTCTGAGGTGTTGCAAGCCATCTGGGAGGTCCACAGGGCTGGAAAATATGATATAGGACCAGAGGAAATATTACACTCTTCTAAAGAGACAGCCAAAGGCTGAGGAGTACCTGATGGCTTGGAGCTGGGCGCCTCCACCCAGGCAATCACAAGCCCGCGTGGCTGGTGGGCTGCCTGCCTCCTCCGGCTCCGTTCGCTGCCTTTCTGCAGCCGGAGCTCGGACCCCAGCCCCAGGGGCTGACACAGGCGCAGGCACCTCATGCCAGCAACCAGCACTGAACCTGCTACGGCTGCACCCTCTGAAGCAGGCTGCCAGAGGGAAAAATCACCCGGAGTCCACAGGAGAAGCAAACGGACAGAATCCCTCGGCTCGTGTTTGGCAGCCAAGAGGAGGAGAATGACTCAGCCCTCCCGGCTTCCGAGTGCCTGAATCTGTGACATGAGCAAACGCAGCAAAACATGACGAGATGCGGGTCCTGCTCCCGAGTACACTCCTCATCCTTAATCCAGTACGTGGGGACAACTCGGAACGCTGCAGAGCCGCTGAAAGCCGTGCTGCTGAACGTGCCGTGGAAGCGAGGGTGGGTTTTGCAGTGGAATAAATAGAACTTCAATAGCAGTTTGTCATCAGGGCTGTCAGAGGTCTCTGCCAGCCTGATTGGGACGGGGGGTACTTTCCTCCACCGAGGTATTGTTTGAGCGGTGGCGGTGGCGGCAGCCTGGCAGCTGGAGGAGGTGCCAGAAATTGTGCAAATTAGCAAGGTGCAGATGAGAAAAGTGTTGTGCTGCTAGAACTGCACCTGGAATTGAGGTAATGAGCAGAGGGCTGAGGTAGTCTGCTTGCAGAACAGATAGTGCTCTTCACCTGACGAGCTCCAAACATTTGACAGTGCTACTCACCGCTGCAAGAACCCCCTGTTGCTTCATCTCCTCCCCTAGATCAGACAACTGCTGGCGAAAGAAGCTGAAAAGACGTTCTGCTTAGCAAACCGAGACATCTTCTCATGAAACACACTTGTCCTTCTAAACCAAAGCCCCCGTCCACACAACGCAAGGCTGCAGCCCCAGTACAGAAATGCTTCTCTCTCCCTGCATCGCCCACCTCCCATGGCAGAGGTCATGTTGTGGCCATGATGAGAATTCACGGCAGACAGAGGAAGCTGATAGAAGAGCCCATATTCCAAACCAGACAGATGAAGGGCGGGAAGAGGTAACTATTTTCCTGTCTCTCATAAGGAAAAGGGGCTCAGCAAGTGGGAGGACTCCTGCGATGCATTTAGCAAGTTGTTATCTTGTTTATCTCTACATTTGTGAAAGGCACCCACTGAGCTGTGACCTCTCCAGCCCCTGCTTCATGCTCCAGAGATTTCCCTCCTCTTGGGAAATAACAACCACAACTACCTTGTATTTCCCGGTGCCTGCAGGTGCCCCTGCAGGATGACTGTGGCTGCAAAGAGAAATCCAGGAGTGTTGGGGGGACCTGGTGGGAAGAAGGGAGTCAAAGCTTATTGGGCACGGCTGTGAGGAGCCACCAGGAGCTGGGGTCATGCTGGCCAGAAGCAAAAGAAGAGAACCAGAAATGTTTCAAGCATGGGTAGACTCACCTGTACTGAGCAGCCACGTGACAAGTGTGTGCCTGGCTGGTACTGAGGGTTTGCCCCCTATGGAGAAGTTCAAAGGGCAGTTGCCACAAGGCTGAGCTCCTGCCTACAAGTCTCACCTGGGCAGGGTAGGAGCTGAGGGCTGTGGGGAGAAAAAGCTGCTTCTGGTTTCCATAAATTTCCTTGTCCCTAATGTCTCAGGAGCCTCAAACGCCAAGTGAACCATGGTGTGAGACACCAGTTCACCCAGGGATGAAGAAGCATGACCACTTCTCCAAAGCTCTCTGTGGGTTGCCCTCCAGGTTATCCCTCTGCTCCTGGTGCCCTGTCCCTGAGGTTTTCTAGGGTGTCTTCATCCCTCCCCAGCAACGTCACGGACTTTCTTCCAGTTCCCGTGACTGGAACAAATACCCTGGCTCCTTTTGGCAAGGCTGTGCAATGGCCTGAGAAATGTCAGCTGTGGCTGTGCAGCTGGAATAACAAGGGCGCTGAGAGTGAGTAATGAGCAATTAGGTATTAGATTAGCAAACAACATGACTGTAGACTGTCAAAGGAATAGCGTGGGTCTCTGGAAGACCCTATGCTATTCTGTGGAGAAGGATGTGGACACTGGGAAATGTCCAAATGTGGCTTTTAAGGAGGATTAGATGTGAAAGATGTCCCTGCCCAGAGGGGCTGGAATGAGGTGATCTTTAAAGGTCCCTTCCAGCCCAAAGGGTTTTGTGTTTCTGTGATTAGCATGAACTCGGTGCAAGCCTTATTGTTTGTGCATTTAATAACACAGCTTATTAAGCAGAAACATGACAGAAGATAAGCTGGGTTCATACTATGTCTGAGGGACAGGCTTCGTGCAGAGAAAGGCAAGCCGCAGTGGTGTTTGTGTTGTGGGAAGCCTACGCGGCCCCGCTGTTACCAGCTGTGGGCAGGAGAAGGTTAACTTGCTGTGTGGTACCTGACAGCATCCCAGTGATGGGTCTGCTGCTGGGTCTGGAGGGGGCTGGCAGCCACAGGAGTGAGCTGGCCAGCCATGGGGTAGGGACAGAGCGATCCCGTGTCATCCAGTGTGACACCAACTCAACTTATGCTCGTCTAAGGGCCATAGGGACACGAGAGATCTCCCTTTCATGCCAGCTCCTATTCACATTGTGCCTGTGGACTTAAATAGAAGTCAACTCTTTGGGTGTTTGTTTTTGGTTTTGTTTGTTTGTTTTCCACTGAATTTTGCTGAGTTTTCCGCTGTAAGGGGAGTACAAATTGTTGGGTTGTCAGAACAGCAACCCCCAGACTGGACCAGATCCACTCAGCATCTCTCCGTGTCTTGGTTTGGATCAGATTCTCCAGCTGGATATTTAGTTCAGGACGGGCCAGCATTTGCATCTTCAGCATTCAGTATGCCTGGCTGGGAATCTTCAGCAAACTTTGTAACAAAACCTAATCCCGATTGCATTTTTCCCTCAATTTTTAATGCTGGCATTTTCCACTAATGCCCCCCAAATTAAAAAAAAAAAAACAAAACACAAGAATAATTTTTATGCTCACGGTGACTTTCAGCATGGATCTGAACCTGGGCAAAAGATGAGAGGATGTATGTCAGCTCTTGTTTATTGAGAGCTCAGCAAGAGCCCTTTGCATCTTGGAGTGGGCAGAAGAAATAAAGCAGGGGCAATAAATATTTGTTCTTTGCCTGCAAAGGAATTTCCTTGTAAGCCTCACCAGCCTCCAAAAATATCTTGACATGTTATTTTCTCCTTTTTCCTATTGATTCTTAAAGCTGTCACTGTGACAGACAGCGGAAAGTGCTCTGCAAACACCCCTCTCAACAGGGAAAGCTTTCAGCTGCCTTTTAATTTTTTGTTTAATTTTTGTTTTCCTACCTTAGCACTGTCTTTTCAGTACCAGTTCTTCAATTCAGGAAGGGGATCATTTGTTTCAAGCCTGACTAAGTCACTGACTATCTGATTTTCTCATTACTACAGGTTTCATAATTCCTCCCTCATATTACTCTGGAAGCAGTTTTCGATCTGAGGATTAGGTGCTGAAAGCTAATAATGGGCTGGTTAAAAATTAATTGTTCTCCTTTGTAAGGAAAATAAATAAATGAATAAAGATTAGCAGCTGTGCTACTAAAACACACAAAATACTAGTGTCTGTCTGAGAGCCTGCCTGGTGAGATAGATGTTTTTGCGAGCTGTTTGAGTGGTCTGTGGAGATAATTTGTCAGATGGATTTGCTCCATTCCTCCGCTTTCACACAATAAGCAGAGTGCGTTTCCTATACATTAGTTAGCCATCTGAAATTGGTTGAATATATTTATGAACCTATTTCAGATGCCCGCGTTTCAGTTCAGGCATCACTGGCAGACTGATTCTTGTTTTTATCTTTGGGCACTGAAAAGCTGCTTGATGCCTCTAAGTCCGGGTGACAGATATTATGGAGAGATTCAGAGATGGTTCAGATCTGGGACGCTTCACTTCATCCCCGGGAGAAATCTCCTTCAGAATGACAGACTTCATGTAAGAGACGTGAGGAGCAGGGCAATGAGGAGGGATGAGGCTGGCCGGTGGGGCTTGGCAGCGTGACACGGTGCAGGTTTCTTGTCAAGGTGTTGCTCCTTGCGCAGGTGACTGTAGCTGCTGAATGGATCTGGATAAATTCACAGGAGTAGAATGAATGAATACCAGAGATGTTTTGGATGCCCTGGTTAACAGCTTGTGTGTGGACCTGGTCCAATATCTGCTATGAAACGAGCTGGTTTTCAGTCTGGGAATAGTCAGTCTCAGTTTTTCCAGTTAGCAGCTGTTCTCCTTTTATTAAGACATAGCAATCAACTGTTTGTCCCTTCTTAATCACCCCAGGTAAGAAATACAGTAGGTCACCCGTCTTCATGGTTGCATGTGATCAGGCACTATGGCTCAGCTGACAGCTGGTAGCATCCTAATTCAGCCCAGTTCAGCCTTGGCTAATGGCTATTCCTCCGCCCCACTCTGAGCCCTTCTCCTCCTAGAGAAGGATCCAGAAGGCAGAGAGCGATGGCATGGGGAGAGGAGATAGTCTGCAATCTTCTTTTCTGCACCCCCAAAACATTGCAGTGTTGGCTGCTGTGTTGTGGGGACTGGAGGTGTGTCAAGGAGGATGTGGTGTGACCAGGAGGGCATCTGCTAGTGAGGTCTCCCCTGGCTATAGGCTGTCCATAGGCATTCGTGTGGTCTCCAAACCTCAAAGTGAGGGTTTCCTCTATCATTTCTCTCTTCTCTTTCCTGCACAGTCAAGCTGAGTATGCCTTATTTCTACAAGCATGAGAAAGGGAAATTCTGAGGGACTGAAAAAAAATAGGTTGTAGTTTTGGAAATGTTGTAATATTTTAACAGTTTTTGATTGATGTGAAAGATCTCAGCATTGTCAAAATGGAAATCTCTCTTTTATGTCCATTGCAAGACCATGAAATGCTCTTTCACCTCTGCTCAAGTAAGAAGTATGAGATGGCAGTTACAGAAGGGATACTAAGAAAGAAAAATGGCTGATTCCATGTGATTTGGAGGATGAGGAAAGGCAATGAGGGGTTAAAAGTGTTGTGTAATTGTAGGAGCCCCTTTGCCTCCTGCACCTTTTTGCAGGTTGGCCTAGGTGGCCTCCAAATGAGCAGCTACCCAACTTGCTTTAGCTCCCACCATGGCGCAAGGCAGGCACGTTTCAGGGATTGTGCTTCTGGCTTTTTTGAACCTCACTGAGTGTTTGCAGGGCAAAGGGCTCATCCAGGAGCTAATGGCAAGATCATCTGCTGAGATTTTCGGGGTGGGTTTCTTGCAGCAGGTGCTGTGACAGAGCTCAGAAGCAGCGGCAACAAGCCCATAAGGAGAGCAGGATGTCCCCTCTGCTGCCATGCCCGTCTCTGAGAGTGGCTTTGCGATGTAATAACCAGCAGTGCCTTGTCTTGGGCAATGGGGATGTGATGTCCTGGCTCCAGCCCACACGCTCAGTCCTGCTCTCAGCCCAAGAGAGGACCACGGACGGTAAGAGAGAGGAACCAGGAGAAATGTTGCTGCCAGCAGAAGATGCCTTTTGCTTGCAAATAAAACCAGGCAGATGGCCTGCTGAATTTCAGTCCTTAATTAAAAGTGCTTTATTCTCTAAGCTAATTATAGAATAATTCGTGCTGTGGGAGGGGCTCCTTTGGCATGGAGAGGGTGGTAATGAACATCTCAGCTCGCCTCCTCGTCAGCAGGCTTAGCCCTTCGTTCTGCTGCCTCAGGGATAAAGATACCCTTGGCTGTTAGCTCCCCAGTGGACCCTGTGAAAGGCAGTGACAAAAGAAAGGAGAGAGAGGTCTCAGACAACCCCGGCATGACGGAATAGGATCTCACTGCCATGTCTGTCACCGTGTGGGTAACCCAGGGAGCTCCCACGTCAAGCTCGACCCCAAACTGGGTTGTGACTGCTTAGTGAAAGCTCTGCTAAAGCAGATGCATTTCTTCCAAGTGACACAAACCAGGGTCTGGATAATGTTTGACTTGATAAGAAGAGGTTTAAGCTAATGCTGTGATTCTTTACTTCAGGATTTGCACGTGAAACCAGCTGCAGCCTCTCCATGTGACGTGAAGTGCGGCCTGTCCCGGTGCTCCTTCCATGACACCCTGGATGGATGCTGCCTCGTGGAGAAAAATTCAAACCACAGATGGTGAATTGCCTGAAAAAGAACCATTTGCACAAGATGTAAAAGTTTAACAGCTTGAGCATCACCAGGCCCTCCCAGACACCAGGATCCTGGATGGCCTTGCTGTCCCCACAGCTCTCACCCCAAGCGAACAGCTGCTGCTGGTGCAAAGTGTCTCCTGTCTCCCAAACTCATCATCCATCACTTTGATGTCTCTGCTAAGTGGCAAAAGGTACTGCTTTTGCCCTCCTTCTTCATCTCTCTCCTGTGACCCTTCCTAAACTGAAAGGCAGTGAGGTTCACCCCATCCCCCTCCCATTCTGCTCAACACCAACTATCCTGGACAGCCTCCACGATTTCCCCAGTTCCTCAGGTTTATGGTCCCATCTCCAGCCTCATCTTGCAGTTAAAGAAAGAGGAAAAACTGATGCCTACAGTGCTGTGCTCAGCCCCTGGCGAGGGGTTTGGGCTGGCCTTGTCTTACCAGGGCAGAAGCGTTGGCAGGGCTGCGTCTTTCGGGGCTCAGGGAATGGAAATGCTGCTGATCTCTATCTGCCCGGCATTTCTCTCTCCATCAAAATCAATGCGAAGCATCTTTCTCAGCCCCTCTCCAGGTTAAGGGGGGTGGGGATAGGGGGGGGAAAGGATGGAAAAATACTCAGCAGATGAGAAAGTTTTCACGCAATTTTTCCTGCCTGCAGCTTCTATATATAGGTTTAATTAGAACGTTAAAGGCACCTCAGGATTATGCTGTGAGATTTGTTTCCTTGGCCCTGTAACTAATGCCCTGTGGTTTCAATAATGCTGCCTTGTCTTCGTTAGCCTCCAAGCAAATATCTACCTATGGAAATTGCAGAATTGCTATCCTGGGTCAGAGCACCACGTGAGCCCAGGGAAGTCAGAGGCTCTGCTTTAGATGCTCTCTAATTATCTCTAGCCGAGGTAACGGAGGAAGCGGTTTGGCACCTGTGAATTGGATTCTTGGGAGAGAGCCCCTTGAAATGAGCTTCTTCACCTAATACTGGAAAATTTTGTCTCTTGCTTCCCCCAACCCTTTGTGGCGGAGGCAGATTAACTCTTTCTAGCCTACCTGGAAAAAGACTGAGCCATTTCTGATGGGGACGGGGAGTTAGCCAGCTTCGCTCTGGCTGCCCCTTGGAATGATGCTGGGAAAGGGCTGTGGCCACGCAGCTGAGAGCTATTCGTGCCTGTCTTGGTGGGCAGCTGGCTTGCAGGATACGGCCCATAGGGCACTTGCTGGGGGTCCTGGAGACCTGCATGTGGATGCTTCTGTGCAGAATGGCCACTCGCTAAATCATTTTATGGGCACTAAACGCCAGTGATGCTTTCTGCCTGGTGACTCTGCATCCTCAGCCTGAGGCTGCAGGCCACGGTGCCCACCGTGCAGACCCTGCTGGGCTCTGTGAAAGATGGCCATGTCTTTGGTTCTGCCTCGGAAATGCTCCTTGTCATCTGTTCCAGCACCACGGCTGGGGCTGGCTATTAGACCTGAAACAAGGACAGGGCTCACGAAGTGCAGCTGTGTCATTATTTGGGAATCTTGAGGGAGACAAACACAGCTCTCAGTGTCCGGTAAGGCTTTCAGAGAGCTTAGATGTTGGAAGTTAAAACTGAATTATGCTTTTTCCCCCCCTTTTTTTTGCTTTAAAATTGCAAAGGGATCACAATAGCAAGCCTTTCAGCAGCACATCTTTATGAGACACAGGCTGGTGTTGCACGTATTACCGAGGAACCTTAGGAGGCTCAAGCACGGCTTTCTACCTGAAGCCTTTCTCAATTACTGTCATCAAAACAGGGAGCAGCACAGAAGAAAGGCAGAAGGTGCATCTGGGGCTGCTCCCTTCGTCGTGGAGATGCACTTAGGAAAGCTTTTTGCGGAGCAGACAAGCTCTCACCCGCATTTCTTTTATTCCCCACCATTTTCTATATACGTAAGTTAGCTGGCAAAACTGCTGCAGCAGCTTTTTCTCCTCTCTTCTAGGATTATCATTATTTTTTTTATTGTCATTATTATTAAGGGCACAACAAGATTTATGTTCGGTAAAACAAGCCATGTTATTGTCAAGACAGATTTAAAGGGCTGGATTAGGAAGGGGCCTTATGATATATTTTGTATGAAAATGAAGTATCACAAGCAGTTTCTTGGCAGACCTAATGTCTTTCAGGGCTGTTCTTTGGGAATAGCAATTCCAGGCAAGGACTCTGGAAAAAGTGGAGTGCACTGGTATAATAAGAGGCTGTATCAGAATGGATATGCATGAGCCGAGCAGATTAATATTTAATGAACAGTGAAGTCTCTATCCCCTAATCATTGAGTGCCTGGGATTTGCAAAGTGGATAATTTTAAAGCATTTTGTATGGAATTATTCATGCAATAAAAGTACATGACTCTCTTGCAGTTGAAGTCACTGAAATGGAATTAAGCTCAATGAAATATTAGTCATCAAAATGCCGGGCGTCGGATCCAGCTGAGACAACGGCACTGGGACAAGGGTGTTGGTCCCAGGAAAGGACCTGACAGAGCTGGAGAGGGCAGGCTTGGGGTGCACCGCCTCACCCCAGGGGGTTCCTTGGGACCCCACAGCAGGACGATCCCTTGCTGGGCTACCCAAAGCCAGGAAGAGCCAGCAGTGGCTACCAGGGCCAGCAGGAGCCACAGAGCAGGAAAATCACATAGAGGGATGAAAACACAGCACAAGGCTCCTGGTACCGGGGCCAGAATAGGGTTGGGGATATATGATGGATATTTAATGATTTAAACACGTGGCCTCACTGGAGTGACAGTTCTGACACTGCTGTCATCACCTTTATTTTTGTTTGTATTTTGCCTAGAGGGATTGCTTAAAATATACTTGTTGATCTGGAGTTTAATGAGACTTTACTTTGGCTTGAACAAGTGTTTTTTGGACCTCAGTTCAGACAATTCTTCTGGCACTTCTCCTAGTCTCACTCTCACTGGTTTCTGATAAAAGAATGTTCCAAAGAAAATGTCATTTTCAATTGGAAAATTACTTTTTAATTGGGGCTGGGGAGGAAAGATTTTGTTCCCTGACATCTTTAAAAGGTTTTTCCCTGTTAGAATACAGTTTGTTGCCGTTAATGCACCCTCTTGAAAGTCGCTGTTTGGCCGCAGCTTGTCTTTTGTGCAAAAAGCGTGGGGCAGAGGAGAATAATTCTTCCTCGACACACAATCTATGAAAGCAATAAGCTCATTGACTTAATGAGAGAAGATAAAAAAAACCCCAACAACCCAACCCAACAAATAAAAAGTGTTTATAGCTATTTGAATACTACTAATTATACCAAAGAGCTTTGCAGGAGAGAAGAATATGGCAACGAACGTATGGGAAAGGCAGACAAGGGAAGGGCAGAACAGGCTGAAGATTCATTTTCTCCTTGTGTGCCTGCGTGGTTCTTCATAGAAAGCACCTGCGTGATCAGTACAAGCAATTAATGATGATACTGGCTCATTAGGAAGATACAGTAGGTAAACATTGCAGTCAGGAATGAGAAAGTCACCCCTATGGTCGTAGCTGTGCCCCTTGCAGTAAAATGACTTTTGTTAATAAGGAGGGAGCGGAACAAGGGCGGCGCGCACGGTGCCCACAGCCCCTCACCGGGTTTGCATGGGAGCAGGTGGAATAGTTGGGTTTGTTATTTTTGGAACAAAACACTGACTCAGAAATCAATTTATCCTTTCTCTGGATAAATTAAAACAAATGTTAAGCCTGAATATGAGGAGAAAACATTTCACATCAGCTTGGGGAAAATGCTTTAATCAACTCAAAGTAAACATTTTTCTTATTTTTTTCTTTTGTTTTTTGTTTGCTTTTGTTTTGTTTTATTGTGGGCTGTGTAAGGATTTGGACCTTCCCAAAGGTTATTTATTCTTTCCTCATCTTTTTTTATTTGACCCCAAAAAGAAAATTATTTTCACAGTATTTATTCTGAGTACAGCTAGAGAAAGCCACTTTAGGTCCCAATTTGAATATGAAACATAATTAAAATACTTTTTTTACATTGTGAATTGTTCTCTTATCTGCCTGCCCATAAATGTCACTGTATTAACGGTCACAATTTGTCTCGGATGTAGGAAATAGTCTTTTCATCCCATTGCTTTTTTTAAGCAGTGGGGAAACAAGCACAGCAGGTCAGGCTCATATGACCATGCAAAAAAATTCCCGATGCAGTTTTCCTTCAGCCGCAATTGAAAAGCCAATCCCTTCTTGCCAGCTGATTATTTCTGCTCCTGAATATACTCTTCAAACTGAAAAATGTTCGCTAGGAGCAGAAAAAGGAAGCGGTACGTTTTAAAAGTCTTTTATTAAACTACCAACCAGAAGAAAATGGGAGAAATTAATAACTCAGGGTGTGATTAATATGAAGCTTTTGTTTTTCTTTTTTTGGTAGCTGGAGCAACGAGGAAGTAGACACACGATGCTTTCTAATGATGTGAAGAAAAGGTTCATGCGAGTGTTTGTTCAGTGCCAGATTTTCCCGTCCTTGTGGCTGACCAAAGCTTTGGAAAACACCAACAACCCTCCCATCAAGGGTCTCCACCTCTGAGACCTCTTGCTCCCTGTGATTAATTTCCATGGACTTTATGCATCATTACTAGGCTAACAGCCTTTAATCACTTATTTCTTTGATCTGATTTAAAGCCTGTCTCTGGGCGACTGCATTTCTGCTAGTAGATGCGCAAAGGGATGGAACCACCACATGCGCGTTGAACTGCTGCAATGGTGTGAATTGCTTGCGAAAGCTGCCTCCAGAAGCTAAACACATGCATGGAAATAAAAAGTATATTATTCCACATACTGGAAATAAAAGTATTAAAGACCAAAAGTTACAGACCAAAAAAAAACCCCTCAAAAAAAGGGGAGGGGAAAGAATGAAAATGCAGTTTTTCACTCCCCTTGGCCAGACCAAAAGATGGATGGTTTTGGGAGAACTGAAAATCAATGTCCCTGGGAAAGAATGGGGCAAAATACACAAATGTTAGAGCAGAGCATTGCTGTGAACCAGGCAGGGGACTGTGAAACCTGCACATTTCTGTTGTGTGTGACATTTCTGAACTTGCCGGGTATGCAGAAGGCAGCTTCCCTGTGCTTTCCGAGGGAGTTTCTGCTGATTTACACCACTGGCTAAAAGTCTCCCCCAGGTTCAGTTTTTCAGTTGAAAATAAGGACTTAAAGAAACTAGAAAGTGTCCCTGAATGGACTGACTTTGTCAAGAAAAAAGATTGAAGTGGGAATTGAAGCCTTTCTTTCCACTTTTACAAAATCCAGGTGGAGAACCAAATGACTGCCTCTGGAACTGACCCAGCTGACCACGTCGGAGTGAAGCGTTTCAAGGTTTGTCAATACTTGTCACACTTTTGAGAGGCTTTGTTTAGTGAGAAATTGCAACTTGTCCTCAGCGCTGGGAGATTACAAGCTGTGCTGCTGGACGTGTGAGCCGGAGAGCATCAGAAAAGGCCGTGACTTGGGGTGAGCAGAGCTTTGGTGGCTGGTGCTGGGTGCCACATGCCCACACGTGAAGGTCCATCCCAAGGTGATGCTGCCTACCTTTTCCTTGTCCCCACTTTCTTCTGCATCCATAGTGCTCTCTCTCTTATCCCTGCATCCATGTACTCATGGCCCTGGACATTTTACTGCTAGAAAAGAGTGGAAAACCCATTTGTGGATCTGTTGGGAGCTTGGCTGAGTAGAACTAGGAAGCCACCCTGGGTACGAATGGACCCAAGGGTTGTGCTGCTGTTGGGAGCCCTTTGCTCCTCTACCTCCTCCATCAGTGCTGCCTGCACCGGTCCCGCTGCCGCTCTAGAGGAAAATAGGAGGGAGGGATGGCTTTTGCATCGCTGTGGAGATCCAGCACAAAACAGCTGGAAAAAGGGAAGTCGGAGCTGCCGTGGGAGAACAGCCTGGTGAGACTGTGCCTACGGCAGGGCAGGGACTCCTCCAGCGGTGTCTCTGTGGCTGGCGCAGCCCCGCTGCCCTCCTTTCCCACCTGCCAGAGCTTCTCCCCAGGAAGGCATTTGGTTCCGTGGTGTCTCAGTGCTGCTGTTAGCCTGGCAGCAACAACAAAAGGACTGAGTTAATTAAACACACAAGAACATAATTGCAATTAAACCCAAACAAACTGCTGAATCAGAATAGCAAATTGGCCCAGAGATGGCGGGGAAAGGCTGGTTTGCTTATTCTTTTTTTTTTTTTTTTTTATCGTAAGGGCTGATGAGGCACAGAGTAGCCAAGCAAATGCTGCAACATGAGACATGCCACTGGCAAGAACGTTTAGCCTGCTGAATAAAAGATAAAGACGAAGCTGGGACTGGGAACAGCCTGGCTGTTCAAGTCAATCTAGGTTGGTTTCACTCTAGGAAAATCCCAGGAGTTTGCATTTGGCAAACATCTTTGCAACTTGGCTGGAAACGCTCTCCAGCTGGGGCCAGCCCCACCAGTCAGTTCCACTCCTGGCTCCCTATTCTAGTGATGCCAACCCATGGTGGAGTGGTCTGATGGGCAGAGCACCCCCTTGGCCCTCACCAACATCCACTCCAAGGCTGCCTTCCCAAGGGATCTGCAAGAAGGATGTGTGGTTTGCTCTGCAGCATGCCTGATCATTAAGGAAAAACTCAAGGACACACCAAGGACCACCTGAAAATGAACTGGCCGGGCACTGCTGTCCTGCACCCAGCCAGCACTGCCCCGTAGGGCACACCGAGAAGGATTTTGCACATTCCTACCTCCCCCATGCAACTTCTGCAATACTTGTTTGCAGCAAACCCATGTATTACGATCGCTCCAGGGCTGGCTTCTGTCAAGCTGCTTCAGTGTGTCCCACTAAAGGCATAAAGCTGAGAGAAGCCAGTGAATTAGAAGGTCCCTGATAGCAGGACACAGCAAACGGGTGCTGTTAATCTTACCTTCGCTACCCAGTTTTTGTTCTGCTTGTAATAAATCCCCATGCCCTTTGCTGTTGAAACTGCAGCCTCGCTACTAGAAAAGGAGGAAAGGGAAAAAAAAAAAAAAAGAAAAAAGCCAGAGATTGCCATGTGCAGAAACAAAATAAGGGATTCATGTCTTGGTCTGGCCAATACTTCTGTTTACTGAGGTCTGAGCCTTAGCGCAATAACCTGGTGTTAAATGCAACGCTACGGTAACTCATGCTGGACTACAACAGGCTGGAAAAGCTGTTGGATTAATGCAGGAAATGGGGCACGCGGCGGTGTGTGATTTCTTATAGCAGGTCTGAATGGGCAGTGGAAGACATGATGTGACGTTGCTTCCAGATCTGGAGTAATAGCTGGCTGGGAATTTGTTGATGAAAGCCTTTTTTCCCAAATGCCACCTCTGTGGATTTACAGCTACTTGTGGGAAAAGGTCATATTTATAATAAAAGCTGAGGCTATCTACTATTTGCTTTGATGTAATCAATACAATAATTTCCATCTTGGATCACAATTGAGTTCCATCTGGAAATTTTTATAAAGCAGAAGTTAAAATTATTAAATAATTATAAGAGAACACTGCACTTAATAGCACTTAACATTTCTGTGCTTTTGTGCAGGTTCTTCATTTTGGACTTGTTACTATTCACCTCCAGCTGAAGCAGGAAAAAAAAAAAAAGTCAGAGAAAAATTGCTTGAGGGCTTTGCAAATATATGCCAGCACGGAAAAAAAGTGGCAGATCTCAGATGGTGGGAAAAGCTGCATCCTGGTGACAGTTCAAACCATCCCATCATCCCTCCCCGTCGCCCGGTCCCTCTGCTCACAAGCTGCTGAGTTTCATTTCCTGTGGCTCAACAAATCCCTAATCCCAGAGCCGATTTCATGGTCAGGGGTTTACTTAATGTCTAACCCTGATTCCTGTTGACAACAAGATAGCTTTATATTACTTGTCAGGCTGGGGAGCATTGAAGAGGGTGCAAATTTATATTAGCTGCCAGGCAGGAGCTGCGTAAGATTGCCTTTGTGTCGCTGAGGATCGCGTCTCTGCCGAGCGGTGCCTGATGCTATAGAATCCTCGGTCATGACGAGGCCATAAATGTTGTGACAAAGGCGAAGTGCGTTAAAAGGGATAATATCTTTTATTGGACCAACAGTCAGAGTTGGAAAATGGAAGAGCTTTTGGCACGCTGTCTTCTTCAGCTATATAAAGGTTATACGGTTCTTTACAGCCGTGCAGGCGCCTGCATCCCTGGCTGCGAGGCTGTAAAGGATGCTCTCTTCCCACAGGAATTAAAGTCAAGCGAGAAAAACGAATGCCAAGGCACCGCCATCCAACGAGGCAGGTAACAAAGCTTCATCCTCTTCGTGAAGGAACGGAACTGGATCTCCCACATTGGAAAGACTTCAACAGCACAGCCCCCACGTGGGAAGCTGCCTCTTGCTCTCCCCCAGCCCAGTGGGCTCTGGGCAGACCCAGCAGGGGGACACGAGCTGCCTAGGACCACTGGTGTTGACTGGGTGGACCTGCTTATGGCCCCTTGGGTGTCAAACAGGCCAGGGGAAAGCAAGCAGAATTGTTCCCAAGCTGTGTAACTCACGGGTCTTCATTTCTTGGAGCAGCATGTGAATTGTTTCTACCTGGATCTTGAAAATTTCCATCTGAATGGGTGGAAAAGGAGGGTTTCAGCATCATGCTTGCTTTCACTGTGGTGGGAAGCACCAAGACCAACATGCTTCGCCCCATGCACGCCCCAGAGGGAACATCAAAGCATTTTCTCTGAAGACAGTTCTGTTTTTTTGATACCTCTGGCCTGAAAATACTGTGGATTGGTCTAGAAACCATCGTGATCTGAAGAAACTTGAGCAGGTTGCTTTTCACACAGTTGAACTTTTTTGGGGTGAAAAAAAAAACAAACCCTTTTTGAGCAATTCTTCTGTTTAACTTTCAGCAGATGAGAAGTCACAATGAGCTAGCCTTGAGTAGGAGTTGAATATGAAAAACAGGCTCTTGCAGAGGAAGGGAAGATGTGAACTTAATGAACTTACTGGCTTAATCATATCAAATTCAGCAAGAGAGCAATGTCATTTCTTCAGTGACAGTTGTGTTGCTGGTCCCAAATCTTTTTATATTCCAACTATGCTCGCTAGTCTAATAAAAGATTTTACTTTGCTCCCCATACTTTGCCCGGTTGGTTACCTACAAATGCCAAATTCTGTATTATGTCCTCAGGAGATGCAAAATTAACTGGAGTTGCCCCCATTTGCAAGTGCAAATCTGTTAGAAATGTTTTATAGTAACGCAGTGTGTTGGGTAACATAGCACGGGGGAAAAAGTTGTAAAAAATTGTGTAGACTCACTCCCACAGAATGAAAATCCTTGCCCTTCTTGTTCCATTTACATTTTTACACTGTTATATTGATGCTGGTATTTTTGATACATTTTGGAGGATGTACTGAAGTTTTTAATATACTCAGATGTTTAAGAGCACTGAACATTTTTGCTTTTTTCTTTTTCTGTACACAAACCTTTAGACTTTATTAAAACAAAACAGTGTGATATTTCTGAGGCAAATGCCAATAATTTTGAAATTCCAGAAAGGTAGTTTCAACTGAAGGTGAAAAGCCAGAGCACAGATTCGAGACTTTCCTACCAGAAGACCCTTCTGCTCTGGTCGTGCCCATGGGACTTGTCCACACCTTGCTGTAAGGTGTTTCTGGCAGATCCGTTTGCTGGCCTGCCCAGAAGCAAATTTGAGCATTTCCCCCCGTTTCTTCCAAACTGCTGCATCCTAGCAATTGCTTTTGGGTCATTTGTGTAAAGAGAAGGGAAACAAGCTGTTTAAACGCATCGGCTGGTTTGGTTATGACACACTTAGACCCCGAAGCACGTTAATACCCATTTATTGCTTGTGAAGGCTCCTGCCTGATACAAACGCTGGCCTTTCCCAGGACTTCCCAGGTGGCTGTTTTGGGGAACAGGGTGAGGAAGTCCACCCAGGTCCACTGCTGGGGGCTGGGAACATCAAGTGTGACCCCCTCCGCTTCGTCTGCCCCAGCCCTGTGGGGCAGCACGCCTGGGCACAGCGGGTCAGGGTTAAATCAGCAGCTTGCAAAGAAAATGGATGTGTTTGGCGATATTTTTTTTTCTTTTATTTCTGCCCGCTGTCATCAGAGGCCCCAGGGCAGAAATGATGACACAGAGTTAAGAAGTATTTAAACTGAGTTTTGGCTTTTATAGGAAAAAAAGATGGTAGGGGGAGTGGGATGCCTTTGTAGGGAAACGTGGCAGAATTGACAGTAAAATATTGCTCTCCAGGTGAATTAATGTTGGCAAAGGAGGGGATATTCCTTGGGAATTGGGTATCACTGTAATAACTCCTGTTTCTCCCCATACCACAGATCTCAGATGCTGGATTTAGGCTGAAAGGCAGCAATATTTGCTGTTGGACAGTGACTCCAGAACAAACAAGCTCACAGTTTACAAGAGAATTTCTCCTTTCATTAACTCTCACCTCCAAAAAGTCAGCTGTGCTGCCGGAGTCCAGCCGCTCTCTTCCTTTGTGAATCACAGCCGGTGACAGGAGTTTGCAGGGTTCATGCTGGCCTGCGTGACAGCATCGATGCCCCTGCGTCTCCCGCAGATGATGGATAGATGTACCTGGGTCTCCTGTAATTGGATTTGGAGAAAACACTGGCACGACCCAGAGAGTGCCGTGAAATAAAGCCAACTGAATTTCTCCATCTGCAGTCTTGTCATCATCTCTGTCTCCTGGGACACGGGAGATGACAATTTCATTGCCAGAGAGGTGATATGGGGAAAGAAGTGCCCCCTACCCCCCCGCTCCATCCTCCCTTCTCACTCCTACAGCCAAGCTCACGCTGCTGTGGTGCTTTGTGAAGGCCAAAGAGGTTTCACTGCTGGAAGCCGCGTACCTTCAGCTCGGGGTGATTAGTTCTTGATAGTTCAATACTTTCTAGGGTGAAGATTTTTTTTTTCTTAGAAGGTTGCTTTTGCCTTCCCCTTAGATGCACAGCGCCGCTTGCTTTCTGAATGATGTTGGCAAATTTGTCTATGACAGTACAGGACCACAAAGGGCCCAGTCCTTCCCTATTGCACGCTGGGGGAATGTGCTTTTCTTGCACACCTCACCCTAAATCTGGGACAGTGACCTAGGGATGCCCAGCGGTGCTGCCCAGCGCTCAGCATCCCGGAGAGCCGCTCCAGGATTTTTTCTTTGCAGGCACCACCACCTAGTGCAGTGCACTGGAACTTCATCGTTTCCCCTTGGACTTTATCCTGGAATTGCAATCGGTTGTTGGAGCTGGTGGAATAATTGGTGCTTAATAAATCAGCCACTGCACGGAGCTGTTTCTTTTTCTTAACCATCTCAAACAGTTCTCAGAAAAGTGGCAGCGTAATTTCTGCAGCCACGCTGGTGGGAACAGCGGCTGCTGGATTCATTGTCTCTGGAAAGGAATTTGCAAAGTGATCACCTGGCTGCTCTTGAGAGATTTTTCTGGATTTTGAAGTTGACCCACTCCTTGTCTGCATGACCTAGGCAGGCAGGATAGCCGTAAGCCAGGACAAGGGAAAGGAAAAATCACCACCTGTGGGAAGCACACCAAGCACATCCAGGGTGTGGACATGTCTCAAGAGAGGTGCTGAGAGGTGCACTGAGTCAGAACCTTCCACCTGGGCAAGCCCTCTCCTTTGATGCTTGGTACCCCACCTATTGACCCTTTGAAGCTCTCCAGATTTCTACAGTCGGGCTCCTTTTTGCTACGAATTGCTACAAAAGGATGCAACACCGGGACGGTGGTGCAGGAGGTCTCTGCTGCTGAGCCACCACTGACTCCTGTCCCACAGCCTCGTTAGAAAGTGAAGCTGGATGGTATGAACAGAGGTTTGTTAGAGCCAAGACGGCATTTCCTTTCTGGAGAAGTGACTCCACGTTTTGAGTGGATTGTGCCATGACTTTAACTAAGGACCTTCAGCTCTTATACCTGCAATAGCTCCAGGCTAAGCTGGAGGACTTGCTTTTCCTCCCAAAGTGCTGGTACTTTCCAGTTTTCAGTAAAGAGAGAGCAATGTGACAGTTAGTCACCTACAGATTAAACAGGTTTATATTTTTGATTGCCCTGAGCTACTCCTCCAACACTGCTTTCAAGGGGAAGCTGATTTTCCCAAGGAAGAAGACAGAGGGACCCTCAGCTCCAGAGTTCGGGCAGAATTGCTTGGTGAAGCCTGAGTAAAGCTGGGGCATGTGCCCCGTTTCTCCCATCCCATGGCAGCCCACTCATGGTCACGACCTGAGCGTGGGATAGTGATGGGCTGACAGGCTTTGGGAGGGGTGAACTGGGGGGCAGAGTGCTCCCACCCTGTTTGCAGCGCTGGTCCTTTGCCACCTTAGCCCTCCATCCCCACCTCTTGCTCACAGTCAAGCAGAAGATTCGAGCAGTGGAAATAAAATTACATTATTCCAGGCAGAGTTGATTTCATGAAAAATGCATCGTCTTTCCACGGCTTCAGTGAAAATATATTGGTTTCTGCCAGATTTAATTAGAAGACATCCATTCTCAAAGCTTGGGAAGAACTGGCACGAGAGGGGAGTGAACATGAAAGATTTGTGAGACTTCAAATGTCTTGCAGGGACTAAGTTAACGGACTTTAGCTCTTTGCCTGCAAGTGAAACTAAAGTAACGTTTCCTCCTCTGGAACATGCACTGGAAAATAATCATATGAAAACACTAAAATATTCATTTATTTATGACCTGGGCTCAGGAATTACTGTTTTGCTTTGCTTTTGCTCAAAATGAATAATTTTGTCCTAAAAGGTAAACTAAAAAAAAAAAAAAAAAGTAAAACTATCACCCACCTTAAAAATAGGAGTAATAGTCAGTGAAACAGAAGGTTGCATCCAACAAAAAATAAATGTTTCTATTTACTTTAAAGGACTTTCAAATTCTGTTTTTGTCTGGTTTTCCCAATATTGCATGGTGGCAGTCTTTGAGATAAAAGCACTGCAATGAGACATCAAGACATTTCATTTTGTAAGTGTCAAGATTCAGAGGTTTGACTTTTCCAAAGTCTTTCTACGCATTTTCTTTTAAGCTGAACTCAGCAAGTCTGCAAAAAGCTACGGGGCTCTGGGAAAGGGCTTGGCTTCTCTTTCTGACCCTCCCATTCAGCAGATGACTAAAGGCCTGTGACTAAAAAGGTGGTGTTCTGATCAGAGAGCAAAGATTTATATTTATATCACTTTGCTGGCATTGACTCTGCTACCAACCAGCCCCAAATACATCCTTCTGAAAAATAAATGGGATGCTCTTGAACTGCAGCAAAGAGTCTTATTCTGGTTTAACCTTTGAAACCAAATTAACCTTCGCCAGAGCAAGGCATTTATGTTCTGGAATACATGTACTCACACACCGAGTTATTCTGCAATTCCTATGCGCTTGAAATTCAGTCTCACTGCAATGTGAACAAGCGCTAGAGGCAGGAGGGTGTGCTGGCTGATGGATACCACTGCTGCCCGACACAGACATGCACGCTGCGTGCTGATCTTCGCTTTCTGAATTTGGTATTTGTCAAATAAAAAGGGATCCTTGAATGAACGAGTGACAAAACGTATAACCACCCCAAGGCTGTGCGCCTTGGGAACCCCGGTGAAATCCCTATCAGGGCTTTTGGCACCTGGTTCCTGCAGGAAGACAATGATTTAACCAAGGGGGTGTGAATCATCATCAGAGGGCTTTGAGAGGACTCCAGCTTTGCTTTCAAGCGGTTTTGTGTCAATTCCTCTTAAACCGGTTCAAAACAAGGTAAACGGGAACGTGCCGTTCAAACAGATTCACCCTGACAGCAGATAACATGCTGGAACTAGACTGGTTTTGTAAAACTTAGGCAGAGGATGGAATGCAGAAATGCTTCAGCTTCCTAAACACCTGAGTGACACCAGCACGGAGCAGCCCTCCTGCGGGAAGCCAGCCAAAAATGAGATGCTGAAGACGACTTCTCCCACCGCCTGGGGCCATCCCCGTATCCAGCAGCCCCTGAGAGCTGTAAATGATGAGTATGTAGGGAGGAATAAATGTAAACGATTGACCCTGACACGTCACGCTCTGGAAGAGGATGGGTTGCGTTGCTGTGTCCTGTTTTGATTACTGGGTGTCAGCCCTGCGTCTATCCCGCAGTTATCAGCAATTTCCAAGCCGGTTTTGGCAAGGCTCGCTCAACCGAAGCGTGGCTTTCTGTTTAAAGGGGTTTTACTGCTTGTAAACTTGTCTTTCCTGTGCTTACAGCTCCTTCCCAGCCAGGTCCAGGGGATTGGGGTTCCTTGTTGGTGCCACAGCAGAAATAATTGCCAGGGTGGGTCTCTGAAGGGTGGGACTGATGACAACCCAGGAGGTGCTTTCAGGAAAATGATTTTAAAGGATGCTTTCAGCCTCCCGTGCTGCCCCCATCTGTGCTGCTCTCTGTGGGTCAGCCGCAGTGGCTGCAGTGGGGACCCTGCCTGCTTGCTGGGCTCCGCTCTGCTCACCCGGACCTTCTCCGAGCACTGGGTGAGGGGCTTTCCCGGCCACTTGGTTAGGGACAAGGGCCTTGAAATATTCTTCCATTCATAAAAGCATGAGCTGCTGCTCTGGTGATAGCTGCTCTCACATCTGGCTTCCAAGTGAAGATGAGTGATGGACAATTTTTAGCTGGTCGGGGATTTGCTTCTGGAGTTTCCCAGCAGCCCTGGAGAGCTGCTCCTTCACTGCCCTGACCAGCCTGTGGGTTCCAAGCCCTGGCTCCTCTTTGGCTCGCAGCAAACCTCCCATCACATCCCGCCTGGCCAAAATCATGGCCAGACACAGAGCCACGACAGTGAAATGAGCAGCACTGGCTTTATTCTTCCATTAAAAGTTGATTTGTCACTGTATTAAAACATGAATAACCGCGAAAGCAAAGATGGGACTCTGCTCCTTGCTCGCTGTTATTAAAACTCTAAATCAGGTCGCCTGCAGAGCCATCTCTGTTACCTTCGCAAATGAAAGCAGGGAATTGGCTTCTTTTGTCTCTGAGCGAGGATGCAGGCGCTCAGCGATGCCGATAAAGCACCTGGGTTTGCCCGGAGCTGCCCGTTTGCAGCTTCATACCACCACGGGGTCCTGTAGGAAAAAGAAGAGGGACCCTCCTCCGAAGGGGCAGCTCTGCAGCAGAGGGAAGGCGATGGGCAGGAATCTGCGCTGCCCAGGTCTCCTTCAACTGTAGCTCAAGTGATGGGCTGCTTAGGTGTGGGTACTTGTGCTGCAGAAACCCACGTTCCAGTGAGTTTTCTCTGTCCATAAACCCCGAACCCAGAAATGTCGCTGAGACATGGCTGGAAGGACCATAGGGAGGGTGGCAGGTGAAAAGGGATATTAATCTTCTTCTATTACGTTTAGGCTGACCTAATGTGAATTCTTTGTTTCAAAACACACACACACACACACACACACACACACACGCAAAAACACAAGGTTTTTTGTTCGGATTTTTTGTCGCTGTTATGCAAGGTTTAATGTTTTTTTCATTTGATTCTTCTGGCAGCTTTTTTTATTTTATTTTTTTCCCCCAGATATCACCCATCAGCTTCACTACAAATAGCTTTGGCTGACCTGAAAATGCTTTTCCACTGATCAGATAATTCATCTTAAACGCTCTGCCAAGTGAGAGCAGTGAGTCACTCATGTCTCTCCAAACCTGGTGACTGCCTGCTCCACCAGCCAGCCCAGCAGAGCTGACACCCACAGAGAGGGCTTGAGGGCTCAGCTGGCTGCCCCCCTTGGGCATGGGGACATGGGGAATGTCGTTAAACCAGAGAAAAACGATCCCTCCTCCATCTTCTGCAATGAACTTTCTGTCCTTCTCTAGATAAGAGACCAGCAGGGCAGAGAACTTGGTGATGCGTTGGCAGACGGGCATGGATGAGCTTGCAGGGCACACCTGCCTGCACGCACACCCCTGTGGCTCTGCCTCGCCTTTTGCAAACCAAAAATCAGGCAGGGAGAGGAGGGCAGGAGTCTCGGGTGCTGGCAGGCCATCAGCTCCTCCAGCCCTGCTTCCCCCTGTGCTTGCCCCTGTGCCTGCAGGTCCTGGTGGCCGGAGAAGATCCCACCTGAGGGATCAGATGAGGATGAGCATCGCAGCACGCAGGCGATGGGCAATGCCAGCGAGGGGCTCGTCACCGCGATAGTGAGAGGTGCTGTCTGGTCAGGTAAGAGTCATCTCACAAAAGGCTGGGTCACGAAGCCCAGACTGCACAAGCAGAGTTATTAATAACTGACGCCAAAGAGAGCTGTTTTTCACTTCTTTGGGGAGACTGAATGTCAAGTAGGAAGGATCAGCTGCGGATGGAACAGAGCATTTCAATTTATGTCTTGGGTCCTTCTCCTTTGGGTTTGAATTTGTAAAGGTTTGGGGGTTTTTTTGTAAAGCTGGACACACAGTATTTGAAAAAACAGAGCTGAGCTTGGAAAAAAGATCTATTGGGCTCAGTCTGCATTTTTTCCCCACTGAAAGCAGGCAGGTTTTAGCTTTTCTGGGCCTTTCTTCTCACCCAGCATCTCAGGTACCATCTCAGGGAACCTGTGATGTCTCACCACAGGAGCAAAGGCTGATGGAAAGACCCTCTTCTGTCACACCTTAGACAACTTGAAGGGATCCACTCAGCTTGGGTTGCTCCATAGGGTAACGACACCTGTGCTGCTCAGTTCTGCGAAGGAAAGACTCTGTGCGGTTATTACTGTGTCGCTTTGCACTGGCTTAAATTACATCCAAAAGGAACACAGAAATTTCATGTTTTCTTCCCCCTCAGAAAGGGCAAGGATTTAAGATGAGGCTTGTTCTATCAGTGCAGGAACAACTCGTCTCTGGAGTGAATATCATCTTATCAAAGAGTAAATACCATAGTCTGGTCGAGTTCCTGTCCCGACTGCTTAAACAAACGTTAACTAACCCATCAGACATCCCCAAGGAGGGGAAAGGATCAGGCCCATCCAGCACCCCACAGAGCACAAACAAATGACGTTACATGTTTCCAGCCACCGTGTGCCTTGGCTGGCCTCCAGCAAACTTCACCTCTTCCTTATCCATGGCTCTGATTTCCGTAATGAAAGGGCTAACGATGTCACGGGACACAGCCTTGGAGTATCAGTCTGCGCCCACAAAATCGACTATTTCTAGGCGGCTTCACAGGGTTTCTTTAAGCCAAGTCACTTCACGCCAGCTGCGCTCCCCCAAAACCCTATTGAGGAATCCTCTGCTGATCGATGGGGGTGGAAATAAACCATTTTAGTCAAATCTAGTTAAAACAGGCTTAAAATAAACACCCCAGGGCTGGCATGGTCTCAGGTTTGTATCTGTCCTCCAATGCACCTCCAGCTATCTCAACCCCAGCTCCAGAGACACCTGAAGGGGGTGAGGACGAGCACAGCTGGGGCGTGATGTTGGCTCAGCTCCTGTGGGTGCATGGGCTGGGACTGAGCACCGCTGGCACTGCCAGTGTCACAGCTTGGGGTGACCCAGCGCAGGGGATGGGAAGCAGGTAGGCATGCAGCCCTCCCCCCCCTCCGCCCCGTGACAGCGTGGTGAGGATCACACCTCTGTGATGACAGACCCGGCAGCCTTGTTATCGCATTCTCATTAATTCAAGCTGCTATTTGCTCTAGATACAAAGGCAAACAAAAGTTTTCGACCTGCTGGCTTTTCAAAGGCAGTCAGGGCTGGGAAATCTTGCTGTGTCCTCGTGGAACTTTGCAGGGGGGTAGAATTGGGTTTGAAAGCTGCCAGGGACTGTGGTGTGCCAGGAGCAGAGCTGAGTCCCTCTCTCTGCTCAGACTCTCCTGCTTTCAGGCTGGCAGACTCCCAAGGATAAGCTTTTCCATGGGGGTGGCAGCATCTCTTCTCTTTTGACAGGAGCCTGTCAGTGGGGTGAATCCCTCTTTGCCTGACCTGTCCATCGTGCATCTCCTATCCACGGCACGTCCCGAAGCAAACGCTCCATCAGCATGGGGGGGTGTGTGTGTGTGTGTGTCCAGGTGGGGGACGTCCTCACCAGGGCACCCTAAACGTGACACTGTCCCCATGTGCTGGGTGGCTCTGCTCCCTCTGCAGTCAATGGGGACTGGGACAACCCACCCTGGGGAGCCCAGATCGGCTCATCCTGGAGCAGAGCCCCCGTGCAGCCACCACAGAGACCCACCACGCTGAAGTCAAAGGGAGGTGGCCCAGAGGGGTCCCCCCCGGGGGGCACCGAGGGCCACCTGTCCCATTTCACCTCACAGCTTTGCTCCTTTGGCAGCAGGATAGCAATTATCTTTTAGATTGTTGTGTTTTCTTCTTGTTTTCTCGGTTCAGCCACCTGAGGAAGGACAATCAGGGTTGCCATAGCAATGGAAGGATGACTTCTTAATTTGTGGGATTCTTTCTCTTAATTGTTCTGAGAATTGTTATCCCACGAAAACTGCCACCTTTGGAGAATTTCAGTTAGGAACTGCAGTGGCATGGAAGGAGAAGTTTAAGAGAAAGAAAAGCTGATTAAGACATTTTCAGGCAAAAAAGAATGAAAAATGTATATTTTGGTGAATTTTCCTGGCCTGTTTCATGTGCTGACAAGAACAAATGCCTGGTGTTATCCAGAAACAAGGGCCTGGAATGCGTCCTAAACTTAAATTATCCCTAAGTAATTCAGAGTGCTTTCACAGACTTCCTGAGGAACAGGAGTATCTGGCAGAATTAACACATATAACTCAAAACAAAATTGTGTAAATCTTTACAGAGATCAGGTATGATGGCAACGGCTATTTAAATGGGGAGGCGCCAAAGGAAAATGTTATTTTTCTATTGCATTTTTCATCCCCAAACCTCTAAGCCTAAGACACAGGACAGAGCACCATTATTTAATTTTGCATAGAATGAAAAACCTGTGGCTGGCTGAGGGTGCAGCGAAGCGATGGCACACGAGGATGGAGCCGGAGGCCCCTGCAATCCCACTGGCTCACTTTGCACACCGATCAGGTGCCGTACGAGTCACCGCTCACGCGAACATCTTCGAACCCCAGCTGACAAACACGGCCCTGGAGAGAGGGCTGATAAATCTAAGTTATTGCAGAGAAGCCGGGAATGTCAGAGCGGGCAGGACAGGCTCCAATTGCTGCAAAACACTCCTGCAAATCCAATATTCCCTTTCTGTAATAAAATCTGTAGATGTTACTCGGTCTGCAGGCTCTGGGCTGATTCGGAGTGAGAGTTACCCCTATGCCAGGGAAATATCTCCCCCATCGCCAGCTGGATTTGGAAGCTGGAGGCTCAGCTCTGCCACACGCAGCTGTTCATGTGCTGTGATGGTTCTGTGGGTGGAGAAGGAGGAGGAGGAGGAGGAGGAGGAGGAAGGCATCCTGGAGCATCCTCTCTGCTGCTGGGGGATGCCAAGTGCAGCTGGTGGGGAAATCCTCCCTCCAAAATAGTTCTGCCACTGGAAAATGCTGATTCGATTCTCTGTCAACATGTTTTAACCAGTAATCTTTTTAGGGAGCCATGAGTATCAAAATGGAGTGTTTCATTGTCTTCCAACACCTTCCTTTAGAAGGTGTTTCCCATTATGTAGCCATTTTTGGTTTTCTTTCAAGGAGACCTTTTTCTCTTTAATTGCTTTAATTGCTTTCATTTTATACGCCATTGTAAATCCAAACATAATATTAAATACATTGAAATCCAATCACAATTTCAATTTTCTATATATATTAAAAAGCCATTTAACCAAGCCAAAGCTACTTTGGAAGGCATCAGATTTAATTTCAGGGGAAACATAATGTTGAATGCTGATGTTGTGGTTTGGAAAAGCAGGCTCATTTAAGTAGCCAGGCTCTCTCCGGTAAGGGGAGCGCTGGGTTCCCAAGGGTTTGAAGATACTGACAACAAGCTGTTCGGTGACAAAAGGGTCCAAAAAGGTCGGGGAAAGGCTGAGAGATGGAGGGAGACTTACAGGACCTCGAGCAAAGTCCTTCTTCCTCCAGGTATCATCACGGGCCCAGTATTCCCTGGCTTCCCCTCCAAATGCCTGTTGTCCTTTTTTTTTTGCAAAGCCCACAGAGATGGGGCAGAAGCAGCGCCCTGCGGAGCTGGGAGCACACCGGGATCCCAACGGGGACATTCTCCTGGTGCTCGGTGCAGCCGTGCAAGTAACCTGCAGCGGGGCCGGGGAAGATGAACGGCTCTCCCAGACTGCAGCCACCGTTGCTTTTTCTTTTCTTAATTTTTCTTTTCTTAATCAAGCCCAGAGGGAAACATAAACCCAACAAAGTGGCAGAAAACACAGCAAGCTGTAGGGCTAAGGAGAGGGCTCTGGCCGGGGCGGTGGGGACTGGGTGCTGGACCCCACAGGGGACCAAAGCATCTCCTTTTATTTTTAAAACAACCCATTTTTCTGCCTCTTGAGGCCAGTCCTGACTTTCCCAGCGCAAACCCTTCGCCTGGGACGTGCTTCTGGGAGGGCATCGGTGGCGCTGTGGAAGCAGAGGGGCTCACACAGGGTGGGGGGACCCCTCTCCATCTCCTTTCCCTCCCCAAACCAACCCATTTCCCAGGGATTCAGGACTGGGATCCCTCACCCTGAGCAGTGCAGCGTGGGCTGGAGACACAAGAGGGCAGGCACAGGCTGTGCAAACCAGAGGGGGCTCCGGCTCTGCTCCCTCTACCCCCACCACCCTGCCCTGCTGCCCCCTCCACCTCTGCCAGGGGGGAAAAAGGGATTTTCCTGAGGATTGTCTTCTGGCCCTGCCCGCCTCTTCTGTCCTTCTTTCTGAAGGAGATATGAAGCAGCGAGGTCTGTGAAGAACATTATGGGGCTACGAGCACCCAAAGCAGCTGCTTCACCCCCCAGGGGCGCGCTGCCATTCCCTGGGCACCCCCAAGGAAGGGGGAAGCAGGTCTCCTCGGCTGGGCTCTGCATCTCAGGGGCTTTTATGGGACCAGCCAGGCTCTTCACCCGTACCATGCACGCCCACCTGCAGAGAGGCTGTTTGCAGGGGTGGCAAAAAGTGCTAACAGCCCTCACCATCCCTGACAGCCCATCACCCCCTCCTGCCTGGTGCACCCTGTAGCGCATCCCAAGAGCTGCTCTCCTTGGCTTTCAGGGCACCCTGGGCACAACCCGAGGCACCGGTGCTCGCCAGCGAGCATCTTCCTCCCTGGTTTGCCCCCAGCCCCATGGGCAGCAGAGCTGGCGAGCCGGTGCCAGGCAGCACTGCTGGGCACGGTGCTTCTTCCTCCAGCCAAAGCGCTCTGCACGGTTAAGTAATAAAAGGCAGCAGATGGTATATGGTATGAATTACAGAAAACAGGATTGTAAAGGCAGCGCGCGTGGTGAACGAATGAAAGCATTAACGCACCAAGCCAAATAACGCAGATGAAGGGGGAGAGGAAGGAGATTTGCAGATGGGTTGATCATGGGTGGGAAAGGGAGCCCATTCCTGCCAGGAAATTTTTTGGGGGGAAGGGTCTTGTCCCCAGCTGCGGGGAGCTGGTGAGCACAAGGGTAGACAGGCAGCCAGGTCTGGAGCCCAGAAGTGAGAGTGCTGTGGCCTCGCTGTCCTCAGCTGCTTTAATTCTGGTTCACAGGTTGCTTGGGTCTACTCGTGCTCTTCTCCACCCCTCCTGGAAAGGGCATAACAAGATGCAGGTGGTTTGTAAGGCCTCACCTTGGCTGAACTTCTGCTTGATAAAGAAGGGGCACAGCTCTGCTTAGCCCTAAATGGGCTTGAGCTGAGAGCCTGGCTTTTAGGCACGAGCAGACACAGGAGGAGGGAACCGGTTTTGGTTGTGGTTTTTTTTGTTTTTTGGGGGTTTTTTTGTTTTGTTTTTTGCATTTTGAGGCTGGTGTGGATTTGTATACAGAGGAACCCAGCTCCTGGCAGCAGCTCCTGCTCCCCTGTACCCCACCTGTCTGTGAGCACTAGTTGTGCTCTTGGTGCAGTCTTGGAACCTCCTGGCTGTGGAGAGAGGGTTCGGCTTTGGGGCAGCAGGAAAGACCTATCGGGAAATTCAGCTGCTGGCTGCATTGCAAGCTTGCTGGCTGGCTGCTTGCGAGTCATTTGTCTTCTCTGCCTCAGTTTCCCTGGTGTAAAATGGAGAAGCAGCATTGCACTGCCGTGTACTGGTGCTGGGACGAGGAGCTCAGCACCAGGTACTGCCATAGGATCACCTGTGCTGGGGGATGCTGCAGCAGGGCTTGCCTTTGGCTGCTGGGGCCAAATGTGGCTCTGGAGGTAGCAAAAGCTGAAACTACCTCATCTCTGGGTGAAAACCATCAGGGGGAGGACAAAGTGGCTCATGGCCAGGGGACAAGGGAATCGGGGGTCTGTCAGGGGAGGTGAAGCACCTGAAGAGCTGAAGGGGCCAAAGGGTGCAAATTGCAATGGCTCTTGCAGGGTCTGCTCTGACGATAACAGCACTTGGGGTTATAAATTCAAACACCGGGGCTCATTTTATTCCAGGTAATATTTAAATTTGTCTTCTACCTCACAGGCAGCTGAAAGTGGCTAGGCATTGCCCCATGGACACTGACAGGCTCTGTCTGTGCTGTGACCCTCTGCTCCCACCTCATCCAAGCTGGGAAAGTCACCTCTGGGTGCTACCGTGGCCCCTGGGACCCTCACCTGCTGTAGTGCTGGGTGTTGTACAGAGACAGAAACTGTTTTTATATTCTGGATCTGAACAAAAGCAGGCAAAACCACTGCTGTGCAGCAAGGCAATATGGAGGGGAGTTACTCCAGACTCTGTTCAGACCCCGGTACCTTTCATCTCTGGGCTGAACCCTGCCCATTCCCACCTCCTGCAGCATGCATTAAGGACGCGCTCATCTGTGGAGGCATCATTACAGGATTTTGCAGCATCTCCAGGGTAGGAAACCTTTCCCAGTTTGCCTCCCTCCCCTCCTCCTCCTTCCAAACCTCCTGGCTGAATGCACATCTCGGAGCGTCTTCTCCAAACACATCCATCACAGCTGCCTCTCGGCAGCAAACAAAACATCTGGCAATCACGCTGGCCGAAAGTCTTCCGAGTGCTCGGTGGGTTGAGGCTGGGGGCGACCAGGAGCTGCTCGGCACAGCCCCCCCCAGCCCCCCCAAGGCATGGCTGCTCAGACTCACCCCCCAGGGAGAAGCCAGGGGTCTCCCATGGTGGCCCCCTCTCCCTGCCCTCCCCTGGGCTCTTGCCCTGCTGTGGGGCTCCAGATCAATGCGTGACTCACGGCTCTCAGCGCTTCGCCCTGTCAAGAGTCCTGAAGTGAAGGGAGAGAGAGAAGAGACGAGAGATGCTGCAGCCCCTCTCCTCCCGCTGCCTCTCCCCACTGAGTCTTGTCCTGTCTGATTTTTTGCTCTGAGCTGCTGTGTGGCAGAGGAGAGGCTTCATGCTATCGCTCTCTCCTCTGCTCTGTGTGTATGTGTGCCTGGAGTTGAGCAGCAATTTTTTGAGAAGCCCTTGGAAATAACACCGGCAGCACGGGGTGGGTTTTTTGGGGTGGTGGTATTTCTTCAAGCCCTGCCCAAAATGGAAGGGTGGGGAGGAGGAGAGATGCCTAAATCCAGCAGCTCGCATCCCTGGAGCACAGAGAGCATCACCCGATCGGTCTGAAAGCCCTGCTGCTGTGCAAGACATCAGCTCCGGGAAGCTGCATCCTTGGGCTTTCCGCACTAGTTAACAGCCTGCGAGCTGCCTCGACTTGTTTTAAGCTCTCTCACTTCATCTCATCTTCCTTCGGCGTGTGTGTGTGTGTGTGTGCATGTGTGTGTGTGTAGGGGGAGGACTTTATTTCCATTGGCTCGGCTTTGCCTGCCCACCCACATCTCTTCCACATCACCTTGGTGTCTCCCTAAATAAAACCAGCCCTTCTTATCGCACCGAGGAAATCAAGAGCCAGAGTTTGAATGGATTTTATATAAATATTTACCCCGCCGAAGCTACTGCTGAGCTTGTGGGATAAACTTGAAGCAGCTGGCCTGAGACTCTCCTTCTATCTCCCGCCCCTAAGAGGGTTTAATTACTTTCGAGAGGGGAGGGGAGAGATCCAGAGCCCAGTTCCAGCTACAGACTGACCCAAAAAGCAGTGCCAGGATTTAACTAACTGTCCCTGATGGATCTGAAGGACAGCACCAGCGAGGGCAGCATGGGCAGCCTGCAGCCTTCCAGCATCCAGATTTTTGCCAACACCTCCACGCTCCACGGGATCCGTCACGTCTTCGTCTATGGGCCGGTGACCATCCGGCGCCTGCTCTGGACCTTGGCCTTTGTGGGCTCGCTGGGTCTCCTCCTGGTGGAGAGTTCGGACCGGGTGGCTTTCTACTTCTCCTACCAGCACGTGACCAAAGTGGACGAGGTCGTGGCTAACAGCCTGGTCTTCCCCGCTGTCACCATCTGTAACCTCAACGAGTTTCGCTTCTCCCGGCTCACCACCAACGACCTGTACCACGCTGGGGAGCTCCTGGCTCTGCTTGATGTCAACCTGCAGATCCCAAACCCTCACCTGGCTGACCCAGCCGTCTTAGCCATCCTCCAAGAAAAGGCCAACTTTAAGCAGTATAAACCAAAAGTTTTCAACATGCAGGAGTTCCTGGCCCGGGTTGGCCACGACCTGAAGGATATGATGCTGTACTGCAAATTCAAAGGCCAAGAGTGCAACCATGAGGACTTCAAAACTGTGAGTATGAGCAGACACTCTGCTTTTCCCTTCTCTGGGTGTGTGGACGGTGGTGGTGTTGTAGGACCAGGACAACACCGGAGGTCACTGGCCCACCCGTGTGGGCACGGTGCAATGAGTGAATGGTGTCTGCTGGGCTCTGGCACGGCTGAGGAGGAGGAGGAGGAGGAGGAGGCAGCCTGTTGAGTTGAAGTTTGTTTGCTGGAGTCCTGCTGGGGGGTTATGTGGGGCCAGCCCTGCAAGGGGCTCGCAGCAGGTCCAGCCTCCATCCTGCATAAGGCCCACAGCTGCTTGGTGTCAGAGCAGGGCATCAGACGGGCCCTGCTGAGCATCAGAGGGGGCTTGGGGGTCTCTTGTTATGGCTAGTGAATGTTAGCCGGCTGAAGAAAGTAGAGGGGGCTGGAAAGAGGCCAGCAAGAAAGGCAGGCGCTCAGGGATGGTCTGAGTGATGTCCATTAGCCAGTTGTATTTCCCCGGGTGTTTGTAGCCTCGCTAAAATCGTGTGTATTGGGTCTGAGACCCAATGCATCGTGGAAGGGGAAAAATTTCTGCTTGTTCCTGGTGGTCACGGTTCATAAATCCTAGTTTGCTGCACGGTGTGGGCACCAGCTGGGTCCCTTCCTGGTGGTGTGTTAGACAGAAGGGGGGAGGGAAGGAGAAGAAGAGGAAAAGAAATGAGGCTCAGCACTGCTCCCAGGCTGGCGGGGAGGTGGAGCGAGCTGCTTAGCCTGAGGATCCTGGAGGAAGCAGACGCTGCTCAGTTTACAGCTTCTGGCTGACACCCTCATGGCAGTGCAGGCTGGCCTGGATAGTTTGGCTGGCAAAAAGCATCAGCTTAAAATAAAAATAAAAAGTAGGTTGCCTGGCAGCAGTGATGCCCCCTGTGTGCTGCTGGGGCGGTGAGGGGGCTGGGCTGGGCGAGCGGCTGTAGAGGGGTCTGCACCCCGCAGGCTGGTGGCTTGGGTCACATCCTGGCAGAGATGTGGGGGTGCTGGCTGGGGACTGGGCTGAGTTGCCCTTTGCTCGCAGGCCACGCTGGCCAGTCCCTTTGCACCAACTGTGCTGGCCGGGGGGGTCGGGAATCCTGGAGTCAGCAACGCTGCAGCTTTCAGGCGGTTGTTTCTCTGGGAGCGACGCTGCTTGTTCTGCTCGCTGCTCTACGTCCTGCACGGACAGGCAGGTGCCATGGCAGGTTTTGTGGTGGTCTGGTTTGTCAACAGAGGATCTTTGTCTGTTTTTAGGAGATGGGAATATTTTCTTGCTCTGTTGCTTTTGGATCTCCCAGCAAATCAGCCCAACCGACTCATGCTACAAAGTCATTGCCATCACCCAGACTGTGCTCTCCTTAAATGTCTGAGCAGGAATATATACTTTTATGTCTCAGTTATTGCCTGTGCATAATCCCGATGCCTTGCCCATTTCAAACTGGATATCCAGGCAAACTGCTCCTTTGCTTCTGCTCCCTGGGCAGGTCTGGGCAGAGGCTGGGTCATAAGAGTCGTAGGAAGGTAGCAAGAAAGTCACTAGGAGAAGAGCTGGCTAAAGAAAAGCCGTGTGTGACTAAGTCTGGAGAATGGGATAGAAAAAGAGCAATGCATGCAAAAGTCCAGGGGACAGGAGAGTTGGGGGGAGGACATATCCCAACAGGGTGGACAGGCATCCCCCTAACCCTAGTGAGGGTGCGAGGAGAGGGAAGTTTTCTGCCGGGGGGCTTCCTGATCGTTCACTAAACACCAGCCAAAAGCAAAAGCCCCCCAGCCAGCAAGGAAACAGCATGTTCAAAACATCTGCAGGACTTAAAAAAGCAGGTCCTGTTCTCAGATAAGACAGGAGCTCTTGGCAGCCTCCCTGGAACATAATGGGGTGTCATGTCCCTGGCCATTTAGTTTTTTGAGGCAGCTGCTTTTAAAACAATGATTTTGATTTTTATTTTTTCCATGAGGGATACAGTAGTTTCCAGAAAGACTAAACATTCCCGGTCTGCTGAATAAATCCTTGCTCTGCTAAAGCAGGTTAGGGCCAGCTAGAAACAGGGTATTACAGACTGACAGTGCTTGTCCTTGTCAAAGTACTGTAGGGATCCAGCAACCGGGCGTGAAATACTTCAGCCCACGCTGCCAAGCAGCCCCTAGCTGATGCTGCAGACCCCTTCCCGGCACTGCCCGTGGTGCCTCTAACACAGCCAAGTGTTCCAGGCTCACCGACCTCCAGGTGGTCCCCTAGGTTACGGCAATCCAGGGAGCATCCGTCAAAAGGGACGCAACACCCCTGTTTTCCTTCCAGATTTTAGCTCTCAGAGATAAAAGGCAGCAAAAAGGGCTTGAAAGATGAGTAGGTCGTTCCACAGGGAGCATGCTGTAAAGGTCTTTGAACTGCCTCCGGGCTGAATCAGAACCTCATGTCCTGGATGAATTTTGCATTTAATCACCAACGACCTGTTGCAACTGCATATAGGCTGACAGCCCATCCATCCTGCTGCATTACCCCTTGGAGAAGGAGGAGAAGCAGCATCTCTGAAGCCTGGTTTCTATCCTGTCAGGAAGCAGAGGGTGTAAATCCCAGAGCAGTGTTGTAATACGTCATCGTGGTGAACAACTCCGGCTCTGTTTCTGTACTCCCCAAATTCATGCACCTGGGAGCAGAAGAGGCAGGAGTTTTGCAGTGGGAGGCTGCATCAAAGCGGTTAGCTCTGTGCCAAGGCACTGCTGGAGAAGTTAGGGCAGTGTTGCCGGCTTGGGCAGTGGTCCCTCTGGATGCAGAGGGGGGTGTTGTGTGCGGCGTGTCCCCTGAACAATGTACAGGTTGCTTTTGCCACCTGGGAAAGCAGAAGCCGCAATGGCAGCGTCCTGGCATTTCAAAAATGTGACTTTACCCTCCTTCCTCCTCTGCTTCCCCGCTTCAGTTCTCTGTCACTCCTTTATTAACAGGATTTGAGCTGTGCTTTCCTTACACTCCCTGTCCCTTCTCCCCAGGATAATGTCTAATGCTTCTCAGACGTTTCCTCATATTATGGTCTGCTCTGAGGAGCAAGTCCCCTAAGCTTTCCTGCAGAGATACATCCGAAGGGAACAGCAAGGTCCTCGCAGAGCATGTGCAGATTCCTGAGCTGGCATGGCGATGTGCTGAGCAGCAGATAAGATAATGCAGACCTCTGCTGTAGGCAAAGCAATGAAGAATAGAAAATTGGCAGAACACGAACAGGCTTTAGCAAACCCATTCCCTTCCCTTCAAGTGTTTGGAGGAGGGAAACCTGATAACAGCAGCAGCCGAGGAAATCCCCTCCTTTTTTTCTGCATTGCTCCTCCCAGGAGGTCTCGGTTGAAAATGACCTCGCAGATGGCATTTTTTGGGAGAAGCTGTGCTCACGCTGCTTGACAAGACATTAAGGTCATCCCATCCTACTGCTGCTGAGCGCGGTAAAGCTGTGGCTTGTCAGCCCTAGACACGTGGCTGGGATTTTCGGGGGATGTCTGTGGGTGTGCTGGAGCAAAGCCTCTTCCCTGGCCTGGTGGTGTGGTTTGTGCTCCTGTGCTGCTCCAGCATGGGATGAACTGGGCAATGGCAGGGGATTGATTTGTGCATGTGGCACAGCAAATGCATGGGGCAGCAGCGGAGAAAAGCCTATGAAAACCCTTTCAGCCCATGGGGTAAATGTAGAATGACTGATGGGATGAACTGGGAGCGGATACAGAGAATATGAGCAGCCAGGGGAACGGGCTACATCAGTCCCACCTGGCTGAGACAATTAGCCCCAGCAGGTGAGCCCTGCCAGAGGTGCTCAGCTGATGGCAGTGGGTGTGCATCCTGGTGTACGAGCCTATTTTTCAGTTGGGTCATTTGCTAAATGGAATGTGTAGCGTGTGCTTCCTCGCACATCCAATTCATTTCAGAGGTAACACAATAACTTAGATTGAGCCTGCTATGCCTTAGTTGCCAGATGTCTATTTATTTTCAGTGGCCATGACAATCAAAGGATATAACTCATTTATTTTCAATACACATGCCTACTGACAGTGTCCGCATAATGGAGAGTATCTCATGTGAATATTCCTATTTTGAGACACAAGTTTCTGTCAATCTATCTGTCTTTTTCCATGCATTTTTTTTTCTCCCATTCTCTCGTGTGCCCGTGAGGCCAGCATTTAGTAAATAGCTTTTGCTTTTTGGGCTAATTAGTCCATTCTCATCTCTTATGATGCAATTTCCACTTTCATCAAGGAAAAAAACCACCAGGGTGATAGCTGCTGGATTTGGAAAAACATTACTTCTTTCTTTTTAGCATTTTTTTGTGGGAAATTGTGACTTTTTCCAAAGTTTGCTCCAGGATCTGAGGTGCCATAATGAGATCTGCAGTTCTGTGATACCTTTTACACAAATAGATGGTTCTTCCACTAGGAGACCACATCCTTGCGCAGCCTTCCCAGTCTGCACGATAACATCGGGAGTTTGCCCGGGCTGTTGCGTTCCAGCGCGTGGGCTTTGGCATGGGAGGCAGCGCAGGGGCAGCGTGTTGCTGGTGGTGGTTTCTTAGCTGGGTGTCTGAAATGAAGTGCGTTGTTCCTGGGTCACGTGTCTTGGCTGACACCCAAACCATGCCCTTGAGAAATGCAGACCTTTTTCCTACCCAGCGTTTGGCTACACAAAGTTTCTCTCTCCCTTAAGCATTTAGCTGTAAAATGAGCGTGGTGGTGCTTCCCCGTGGTGCTGGTGGGGTTTGTATTTCCTTTATTTATTACAAAATGGTAGGATAATGCTTTAAAATTCACCAGAAAGTTTCATGGGATGATGCCATTTGGGATGAACATCTGTTCATGAAAAAAAACTTCCTGGGTCTTGAATGGTTACTGGAGTTAAAATCTAATGAAGAGAAGGCCGCAGAACTTCGGTGGGGTCTTTTCATGGCAAACCCAGTTTTAAGCCCTTTAATCTGAAAATATTCACCCTGGATGAAACAGCTCCCATAGGATAGAGCCTTCAGAAGTGTGGCTGCAGCTCATTTACTTGGGACATTGGTGCTCTACATCTGAGGCATCAGTCTGACTCAAGACCTGAGCAGCACACTGATGAACTCTTCTTTAATTTTCTTCTAAAAGATCTGTGGTTTTGTTCTGGTTTGAGCCATTTCTTCAGCAGTCACACTCCCATCCCTCACTAGGGGTTTGAGATGGCAAATAATCTAAAGATCTGCGATATCTCAGAAACGTTCACAGCCAAAGTATTAGGGACAGCGAGAGATCAGAGGGTTTTGAATGCAAAGGGAGATGAGGCACAAGGAGGGCGGTGGAGGATGAAAGGCAAAGCATTTCGTGTGTGAGAGCCAGCTGTGGGCTCAGCCTCCCCTTGCCCGTGGCCTCGGCTTATGCCATGCACCTGGCCACTTCGTTGGAAGGAGCGCAAGAACCACTCTTGTCTTCTAAGTGATTCCCATTCATCACAGTCATTCATCAGGAGGCCAAGGCAGAGCTCCTCTGTCCCCCCCATCCGCACCACATCTGCCAAGGGATCTGCACTCCAAAGAGCATCTGGAGCTGCAGCAAAGTGCAGACGCTGCCTTTGAGATGAGGAAGAAATGCTGAGCAAGAGGATGTCATTAGAGCTGCAAGGACAGAGCTGATGTTTGGGGGCTGCAAGACTTTATCAGAATTTTCCTGGGAATTACATGAGGCTTTCCTTTGCCTTGGAAGTACCTCCAAGTCCAGCTTCTTGCACCTCAACTCTCCTACCTGTAAAATGGGGGGGAATAGCCTTTCTCCCAGAGAGGCACTGAGAAGTGCTAGAAAGCTGTTGGGGGGGCAAGGTTGTAAAAAAAACAGAGAACAAGGATGATAAATGTCTTCCAGCCACCATGACCTGGTGCCTCCTCAGCCCATGGCTGTCCACAGCCAACAGGTTTCATCTCACAGGGTCTCTTTGACAACTGGTCTTGGAAGGGGGTCTCCTGGGTATAGCTTTCTGTCTGCGGTGGGTGAAGGGTGAAAGTGTTCAAAAGTACTTGTGCTTTTCCTATATGAGCCAGAATTAAATCTAGTCATGCTCAAAACTGTAAGTGAATGCCAGGAAAGACAAGGAATGTATAAAAAAACCAGCACAGTTTCCATCTGGACAGGTAAATTGGGACAACACATCTTGTCCTGAGCTTCTTCCATACACCTCATGCAAGTGTCCCTTGGAGACTTCTTGACAAATGATAAATAACATTCTCCCAGATGTTCCCTCTTGCAGAATCCTGGTGCTTTTCTGACCAAGTGCAGTGATGCCCTGTGAAAAAGCATGATGTGACTGCTGTAAGCCACTCTGTGCATTTGATCTAAACACTCCTTGCAAGGTCCCGACCACTATGGTTCAATGTCCATGATCCCCACGGAAGAAATGGGCAAAAGTCAAAACCAGTCGTCATAAAAAGAAGTAGGAATTCTCACTTGATTAAAGGAGAAAACAGGTCTGGCTTCAGTGATGGCCTGGGTGGCCTCCTGAGGTCCCTTCCAACCTGAATTATTTTATGTTTCTATAATAAAAAGCAGTTGCATACCTGCTGGGTCTTATCCCCTTTTGCTGTTTTGGGGGGAGACTCATTTTTTTCATAGAATTCCAGAATGGTTTGGGTTAGAAGGGACCTTAAAGACCATCTTGTTCCATCCCCCTGCCATGGGCAGGGGCACCTTCCACTGGACTAGGTCACTCCAAGCCCCGTCCAACCTGGCCTGGGACACTTCCAGGGATGGGGCAGCCACAGCTCCTCTGGGCAGCCTGTGCCAGTGCCTCAGCACCCCCGCAGCGAGGAATTTCTTCCTAATAGCTAATCTGCACCTCCCCTGTTTCAGTGGAAAGCCATTCCCCTTTGTCCTATCACTACATGCCCTTGTACAAAGTCCCTCTCCAGCTTTCTTGTTGGCCCCTTTAGGTGCTGGAAGGTGCTATAAAGTCTCCCCAGAGCCTTCTCTTCTGCAGGCTGAACAACCCCAGCTCTTTCAGTGTGTCTTCACAGGAGAGGTGTTTCAGCCCTCTGACCATCTTTGTTGATCTTGCTCCAACAGTTTTATGTCCTTCTCATGTTGGGGGCCTCAGAGCAGAGGCAGTGCTGCAGGTGGGGTCCCACCAGAGTGGAGTAAAAGGCAACATTCCCCTCCCTTGTCCTGCTGGCCACGCTGCTGGTGATGCAGCCCAGGGCATGGTTGGCTTTCACACATGGTCAGCTCATGCTGAGCTTCTCATCAACCAACACCTCCAAGTCCTTTTTCTCAGGATGGGTCTCACTCCATTCTCCACCCAGCCTGGTTTTGTGCTTGGGATTGCCCTGACCCGTGTGCAGGACCTTGCACTTTTCCTTGTTGAACTTCATGAGGTTCTCATGGGCCCACATCTCAAGCCTGTCAAGGTCCCTCTGGGTGGCAACGCTTCCCTCCAGCATGTCGACCGCACCACACAGCTTGGTGTCATCGGCAAACTTGCTGAGGCTGCGCTCAATCCCACTGTCCATGTCACTGACAAAGGTTAAACAGCACCGGTCCAGATACTGAGCCCTGATGAGCACTGCTCATCACTGGTCTCCACTCGTGTGTAATTCCCTGTTCACCTTCAATGCAAGCATGCAAGATCAGAGCCAGCTTTGGAAGATGGTTGCCTTCCCCGCTGTGAGCCTTGCATACAAGTTCGAGTTTGCATTACTGACCTACAGAAAAAAATTGGCCTAAAATGCACAGTTGTTGACAGCTCCGCACCGAGCATCTGAGGCAGTCGTGGTTCTGGTTCCATAATGAGCCCATCACAGTTTCTCTGAGCAAGCCCCTGTCCTTTTCCATCTCTGGAAACCACACACATTCACTTTAGAAGGAGGCAGCAGAGATTCCCTCAAAAAAACCTCAAGTCCATCATTCAGCTCCTCTCGACTGAGAAATTGTGCCCTGCAGGTCCCGAGGAGTGCAGCTGGCTGCACAGCAGCAGGGGTGGCGAGGTCAGCTGAGGCATCTTCATCGCCTCCAGCAGGACCTGGCGTCTGCGAGGCCCTCCAGCACCTTCAGGAAAGCATTTGTTAATGGGATTTGTACCTGGAGTGCTGGTTGGACTCAGCTTGGCTGGCGCAGCAGGATTATGCCCGAATTGGCTGTCAGGGGACATATGGTTGGTGTGCGGGTGATAAAGGACGATATATCGCTCAGCTGCCATGGTAAGGTGGACCCAAGCAGGGTGCCAGCTGCACGTGTTGCTGCCGCAGCTATACTGACCATATTAAGTACTCAAAAATATATAGAAAGAATTTTGCCTGCTGGGCTGACATGAGCCTTCATGCAGTTTTCCATAGGAAGAAGTCTTCGGGAAACCAGATCCATGAAACACTTTCTTGCCTAGAGACGAGCACAGCTGTGAGCTGGAGAATGCAGAGGGAGGAGAACACGAGCTGTGGCTATACGTGCAGGCTGCGAAAGTCAGTGGCTATTTTGCCACCTGCATCTTTTGGGAAGTTGAGAAAAAAAAAGCCTTAATTGTCCTTGCTTTACTGAGGGAAAAGCATAACCTGAATGGTCTTCTAAAAGCTCGTTGGGGTTTCCAGACCTGTGAATAGCTGTGAGGAAACCTCTCAGGGATCACAAGCTCGACAAGCTAAGATGGAAAATAAGGTGGACATGTCTGACTTCGTCTGCCACGGATTAATCTATGAGACCAGCACCAGGCAAACAAAATTGCCCCTTGGAGTTAAAAGAGCCTGTGAGTCATTTAAGCAGAGTGACAGCAGTATGCCCAGGGCCCATCAAGAAACAATTTCCATCCAGCCATGAATATTTACAACTGAAGCACATTCCATGATTTGAAGAAAAGCTGAATTGTTTTGATCATTTATTGCTGTTGAAGAAAGGATTTAGCCTGTGTGAAAAGTCAGGGAGCGTGAAGAGGTGAACGGTAATGGAAAACGTGCATGGATTTGCTCGGGGTGAGCTGGATGAAAGGAGTTTTAATCCGCACTTGGTTTGATTTCCAGAGAGGAGCCTGTGGCAGGGGAACCTGGACCATCAGGCCTGTCCCACCTGCAGTAGAGGTTGCTCAGTTGGTGGCTTCTGTCAGATGAGCCCCTTCTGCATTGTGATTTCCTCAGGGACTGGAATCTGAAAGAATATCAGGAGGGAAAATGACCGAGCCAAACCTTATCTGCTCCTCGGGTGCTTCTTCAGATCAGTTTGACATTGCGTGAGAAGGTCATTCCAGGCTCTGCCCCGGTAGTGAGAGCTTCACACGGAGCCTTCAGGCTTCCCTCTCAGTTGGTCCAAAGCTTGCTCAGATCTCACTTCCAGTGTGAGTTTGTTGGGAAACGGGGTTTGTCCTGAGGGAAACCGGCAGTTCTGAGTTTGTCCTCCTCCCGTATCTGAAAAAAAACCCAACAACAAAACCAATCCAAACAGGTTAAGGGCCAAAACTTTTAGTGGGATGAAGTTTCACCTGCTTTATAAATCTGAATCTTCACAATGCTGTTTCAACGATGTTGAAGACTGATATATAAATGAATGTAACATAAAGGTGGGCATGAAATTAAAAGAATTAAAAATGTGTTTGCCTTCTTTTTGTCATTGTTGGAGGAAGAAAGTCAGACCAGCCCATTCAGACATTTTCTTGTTTCATGTTTCACTCATGTTCTTCCCAAGCTTTCTGAAATCCCATGCTGGTGCAGAGGAGGACAGTCACACAAGGACTTCACTTCATGGGGCTGAATCCCATAACAGTGAGTCAAACTGTTTGTTCACCTGAATGTTTGAGGGAAATTAACCTTAGGCCAAGAGAAGAGAATAAATAAACTCAAGCAAATGCTCTCCAGTGACTTAACTGCATGTACTATGAGCGGAATAATTTAAGGGCTCACATCTCTGCCCCCGTGACAGGTGACTGACTTCCCCCAGTTCAAATAGAAAATGATAAGCTGGAGCCCTGGTGCAGCAGCCAGGAGAGTGTCATTGTCATGTGGGATCACTCAATGGCAAGCAAGAAAACATCACTGCAGTATGCCATAGGCAGGAGAATAAAGGACTAAATTAATTGCAGAGGACAGTTAATGACCAGTGGGAGGAATTAATGTAAGCTTAACCCTTAATTAGCTCAACTTTCAGCAGCACACTCCACTGCTCCCTGGCACTAAAATGGATGGTAGAGGGAGAGAGGTGTCCACGAGAGCCTCTGTATTCCTGCCACCACCAGCTGCGGTGCTTTGGGCGAGCAGCACGTGTGATCCATCTCTGCACACCACGCACGAAGCGGCAGCAGCGCTGTCACCTCGATAGAGCAATGGAAAAACCTGTGAGTGCTCGACAAGGATATCAGAGAGGCTTCGGTCTGACCTCACATGGGTGATAGGAGATGGGAGGGACCCTGTGCCATCTGGAAAGTGATGGTTTAGTGGAGGGGGGCCTTGGAATAGAACAGAATTTTTGCCACCACCATGTTTCTTTTTCGCTGAAGAACGTTGCTGTGAATTCTGTCAGGAACTGCAGTTTTGGTTCATCATACCGCTGTTTTAATCTGGGCACACTGGTTGGATTACATCTCCCAGAACATAGCATGTCTCCTCTTTTGCTAGGGAGGTGATGGCTGGTTACAGCAGTCACAGTCCTGTTGTATGATTGGGTTGGGTTTTTTTGATGCATTTAATGTTTGGGGATTCTTTCTTTTTTTTAATGAAAAGAAACAAAGTATTTTCCCAGAAGGTTTTGTGAAAACTGCTGCAGCGGTAGCTTCTCAAACAATATTCCCATCTAAACCAATCTTTATGTAAAAAGTTGGAACAGTTTTCATCAGTAGCATGACGAGACAGGGGGTCGATATCATGCCCTCATTAAGGGAAGGAGTTTCTGTGCCAGATGTTAAGCTTCATACTTGTTGATTCAACTGTGTTTTTCATACTCCACCCTGGCAATGAATCCCACAGCCACCATCCCTTCCACAGATCTCCAGGAACACTCTAAGTGGCCATTAACTAATGCTAAATTATGATGGAGCATCTCCTGAAATACATGTGACATCCGCATGAATAACAAATGAATTTGTTTCTGTCAAGGCAAAGACAAGGCATTGCAGTTGAATTATTATGAGTGCCGTTTGCTGCTCTACACCGACCGCGACGAGCTCCTTATAGGGCGTGTGTAATTGCAGAGATGCAAATGACGGCGGAGGAATGCCCTGAGTGAGAAGATGCAATGGTATATATGGCTGTCAAGGATAAGCTGTGGGAGAAAGCAAGTCCCAGGATGAAAAAACAATCCTATTTCCATTGAACCTCAGCGGAGTTTGCCTCCTAAAGACATTAATGAGAATGAGATCACACTGTTAGCCCCCACAATTGCATCTATCCTGGAAAAATCCTTCTCATTATCACTTAGTACAAAAAGAAAGACCTTTAGAAGTCTGTCCTATGATGATGCCTCTGTACATCTGCACCTCTGCAGGGAAAAAGAGATCAAGGGGGAAAGGATTTTTCTAAGGTGTGCATGCATGGCACTAGAAACACGTGCAAGGGTCTTCTATAGTGCTTATATGACTCTAAAGTTTCTAAAAACTGTTTCTCTGCTGGGTACATCAGTGTTCAGAAGCTTGTGCTACATCTCTGCTTCTGCTGGCACATGGTAGTGGGTTGAGCCTTAGCTCCCAGCTCCTCCTTCTCAGTCCGCGTGGTGCATCTTGGGGTGCGGTGCAGGGTGCGAAGTGGCAGGTTAAATGAGGTGGGGAAACAGAAACAGGGGCGAGCAGCTGAGGAAGTGGGAAGATGAGACAGAAATTGTAGAAAACTGTGTTTATGGTATGAGGAAGCAGAGCCCTGAGGCTGGCTCGAAGAAAAACAATTCAGATCAGAAGCAAGCATGGGTTTTTGAAACACAGATTGATGAGCCTGGAATTGGTCTGAACATTTCCATTGCAAACTTCCCATCAGAAAATGCTTTCTGAATGAAAAAAAAGTTGCTTTCTTATAGTTACACTGACTGGGATGAGATTTCCCATGAGAAAAATGAAAGCTTTTTGTCTTAAAGCATTTCTATTTTCCATGAAGTTGATTAAAAAAAATAATAATCTCACAGCAAAACATAATCTTGAAACCCTAGAATGTCTCATTAAATGGATATTCTGATTTTCAGCTAGTTCTGAATTCAGTAATGGAAAAAGTCACCCAGAGCTGGGGAACTTTCCACAACATGCAGCCTCCACACCTTGCACCTGTAGGTTAGGTGCACCCCAGGCTCTATTTTACACGGGGTTTGAAGGAAAACCTGGGATCACCTGATGTTAGGCAGGGCGAACCCCAAGTTACATACTCATATCTGCCTTTCCCTGAGTAGGGGGAATTCATACGCTGTTTTCAAACGAGTTCCAGGTTTCAGAGCAAGATGCTTTCTGATCGGCCATCCTCTGAGCTTTCTGGAGGTGGCTCAGGTTTAGCCTTATTTCCTGATAATAAAAGGTTTCAGCAATTTTATCTCCCTCTGAAAGAGCAGAAGTCTCAAAAAAACTTTGGTTTCTACAAGTTTCATCAAAACTGGCAGCTGGGACAGACCCAGACTCAAGCCCACCAAGGAAAAGCAGGGTCAACAATGGTATTATACATTTTGTCTGACAGCAACCAGCTGTCCAACAAACATATGTGCCCCACTTTCTCCTAAAGCAGGCTGGCAGTGACAACACAGCTTACACTTCTCTGGCAGTACGGACAGCACAACAAAGGAAAAATCAGTATGCACAGAGCTGTGCTACCCATGGGACATGGAGAAACCACCCAGGGGTAGATCTGCGTCCGTGTGAAAGTACGTACATGGATGAGGATGTTACTGCCCCTGTTTTATTCTGCTTTTGCCTGGTGGGAGACCTAAGGAGCCTGGGACAGAGCAAGGAGAGGTTAGAAGACAAAATGCCTGCATCCTTTGGAAAAAAACCAACCAACTTCTTTAGTTCTTCAGTTTCAAGAACAATCTGTTTTATAGTGTGTTGTTTTTTTTCCTGAATTATGTAAAGCATTCATCTCCCTCCTTGCATTTGCTGGAGAGACTTTCTTCTGCTGAGTGTGTGGGTCACTGCACATGCACATGCATGTCTCTACCTATAGATGCATGAATCAACCTGCTGGGAGCACAGGTTCTGCATCCCAGTTTTTTAACCACCACATTGTTGAGAAAGTCAGGGACACTCATGCTGGTTTATTATTCAGGCATGGCTTTGGAATACAGTGCTGTGTGTACAATATGGGCTACACAGGGGATCTGGGGGGGACCAGAGCCTCGTGGCATTGGGTGGTTTCTGCAATATAATGCCTGCACCCCATCTCTCAGACAGCAAGTGGGAATGTGGAAGAGGGACTGAGAGAGTGGAGACATCCTTTTATTTTTAAGCAAAGGCCCAGACAAATGGCATCAATCTCATTCTTCCCTCCTGAGCTTGGGAAAGGGCAGGAAAAGTACAAGTTTAAACCATTTGAACACCTCCCTTTGCTGGGCTCTGCTATTCTGATTAGTTCCCAACCATCCTGGTGTGGCTTCTTTTGCCCTTGAGGCTCATGGCTCTCCAGGAGAGGTGGGAAAACGCAAAGAGCTCCTGTATGGAGCCCTCCAGCCTTGCTCCCGCTGTGCCCTCTGCTCTGCCCCGCAAGCAGGAGGCTGTGAGCAGCAATACTGCTTCTTCGCTGCACCACCAGGGTTATCCATCTGGTCCCATCACGTCTGTGGTGGTAGCGCTCAGCCTCCAGCCTGAAGGGAGCCAGCAGCTGATTTCCTTGGGAAGAAAGCAGGGATGCTGCTGTTCCGCCCCATGGCATGCACAGGACAGGCGGCGTGGGTGGGAGCTGCCCTGCCCACCCCCTCCCAAGGACCAGACACTCTCCATTATATCCATCACCAAAGATGAAGTACATGTGGACATGCTGAGGAGAATGAGGAGAAGACCCCAAAATCCATATAGAGGTGATGCTGCTTTGTTTTGCCAAGATCCACTCCCAGAAGAGCGGATCTCCATGGAACTCCACGGAGTTCCCCCTCCCACCAAGCAGCTCTGCGTGTGCCTGATTCCCGGCAGCGGGAGCGGGTCAGCGGTGCAGCTGTGAGCCTGTCCTGCAGGATGAGGGATGCTCGAGCTGGCCCCAGCTTTGCATTGTGCTCCTCGAGCCATGGGTGGGAGCAGCCGCCTGCCCAGCTCTGAGCCCCTGCAACACCACATCGGTGCAGCCTTCACACACCCCTGCTCATATCGATGGTAAAATTGTCTGCTCCTTGGGGTGAGGACTGCCTGCCCGGTTTATGTTTATTATTAAAGATTTATTTTTTAAATTGATTAAAAATTAAATAAGGAAGGCAATTTCTTTTAGCCTGCCTCAGAGAATGACACGGGTTGTGATTTTGTGCAGAGACAAGAACATCCATCATTCCCATTTGGAAGGAATTAAAACTAAATACATTTTTCTACAAATGTCTTCACGCAAAAAAACATTTTGATAGCCTTGCTTATTTGCAAGTCAGGTACACAGTGTACCTGAGCATCCACAGCTATTGCCAGCTCCGCATACCCCAGATAGCTTCTGCAAGTGCCTGCAGGCTAAACAGCATCCCTAACTAAACCGTCTGCCTCCCTTCCACTTTGGAATGCTGTTAAATGTGGAAGGATGCTTCTAAGCCTAAGATTACTCCTCCATTTCGTGTGCCGTTGGCTGTTTGTTGGTACAATTAATTGCAGCATATTTTCCTCCCATGTTTCAAACCAATCTGTAACAGTACCTCTTGCAGGGGGTTGAAGTCAAGAGCAGCTACCGCCGGTGAATTCACGTGGCAAACTATTTCTAGAGATCAAGCAAGGGCAGTTAAGTCACCAGGAACAGGGCAATGTGTTGTGCATTTATTTTCTTGCAGATCAGGTAGGTAGGTACGGAGTTCCCATTTGCAAAGTACTCTCGGAAGCTGGGGAAGAGGTGTAGGTGAATTGTTAACACTGCTATTGTAGCTCGTGTATTCTGGTCCTTCCATGGTTTTTTCTATCAGGAGGAGGAATAAATGCCTGAGCAGGTACGTTCTTGTAATTGCACTTGTCTTGCAGAAAAGACACGCGCGCTTCCATTAAACACAATAAACCCAGAGAACAGCACGCAACTTCTGTGCCGAGAAAACCTTCGGTCTGCCCCTCCTCCGAGCTGTGTGCCCCAACAGCTCCAGCTCTCTGCAGTGTTTCACGGCCACGCTCAGAATAATTTCTCTTTGCTTTCTGTCCAGGCATATCCAGGCTTGAGATTTTCCAGCTATTGAGTGTGCAACCAGGGGTCCCCCTCAGGCCACATCCGAGTGATGTTTTTCAGCAAGATCTTGGCTCCTGTCTCACTGGATTTTCAGCAGGGTGATGATTCAGTGATGCCGATGATGATTTTCTATCACTTATTACAGCAGTGATGCTCTAACCCCCAGTTTTGTGCATGTGATGCTTGCTACTCATGGGGAAACCTGCATTCCTGAGATATCCATCTGGGCAGCCCCCCCAGGGAGGGGGTTGTGTCTTGCTCCTGAGTTGAGAGACAGTTTCCAGTAACCCCGCACTGGGTTTTTCTACCTACCCAGTGCAAGCTGGGAGAGGAAGGAAAGGCTGAGGGAAGGAGAGACTGCTGCTGGGAATATTCCCCAGGCTGGTGGGGATCAGGGAGGCTGCTGTCTCTGCTGTAGGTAGGCAAACGGCCACAGCAAAGGATATTCCCTAGGGACCATGCTGGAACGTTCAGCTCCTTTCTTGCAGGCACCAGGGAGTTGTCAGCTGGTCCTTTGGACCATCTCGGACCAGCTTCGGACCAGCTTGCCCTGGATGTGAAGAGCAGGCTGGTGGCTGTGAGCTGGGCAGACCTTGGAAGCAAAGGGCAGGTCTTTGGCTAGGTCCAAGGAGGAAGAGGAATCGTGTGCTCCTCTGCCTCACACAGCAAAAGCCAAACACAGCACAGCAGGATCAACATCAAGATTTTGCTCGAGTTACCACATTTTCCAGGGATGCAGGAATGGGTCCCCAAGTGCAGAAACATGTGAATGCACCTTTGGGGGCCCAGGCTCTGCCCTTCGATGCTGGTTCCTTTCGGGATGTCTGTAGACTGTGTCCCTTTGTGCAGTACAGATGGCCACGGAAACACACAAGCAGAAGCATGTCTAACCGTGGCAGCTGATATTCTCCCAACCCTGAGGTCAACTGCCTGCTCTGCTGCCTGTGTGATCTCGGCTCTAAGAAAGGATTTGAATTCAAGGGAGTGAGGAACATTTCTATGAGCCTCCATTGCTGGAAATAATGCTTAGCTCTATTCTTTCGCTGTACTTTTCATTCCACACTGTCATAAAAAAATACTTCCATGCTGAATTTCATAGATTTTCTCCCTCCTTTACCAGTAACACAAAATTATCTTCCTGTTTCTTTAAAATCCTGAGGTTTAGCAAGTAGATAAATTATACTTCTTAAAATCCCAGCCCCAAATGGGAAGCAGATATTCCTTTCCTCTCAAGGAACCTTTCCTTTGACTTGTTATTTTGAGCTCCATCACGGTTGTCGCCATGCAATGGCAACTTTGTGGAAAAGGAGGCTAAGTGCTAAGGTTAAAACAGGTTCAAGCATAATCCAGAGTGCCCTTGGCAAAGACAGAAGTGTTTTACTGGGACTCATTCATCATTGCCTGACTGCTTAAAGTGGTGGAGTGGCTCATTACTGGTTTTATACGCCTTTATGAAAGCTGCAAAAGAGCCAAAGAGAAAAGTACCACTATTTTCCTCCCTTAACTCACACTCAACAGGGAACAATAATATTTAAGACCTCGGAGTGCAATGTAAAAGGTTTTTTTCTTCAGAAACTAAATTCCCCTGCATGAGCCACCTGGAGCAGCTCGGGCTCAGCTCCAGGGGAGGTTTCTCTTGGTTTGTGGAGTTACATCTACGACAGCATTTTGGAGCTGATAGTGGGGAGCTGCTATTGCCAGACCTGCCGTCATGAAACCACCGCCTGCCCTAAGCCCACTGGGAGCTTTTCGCTCTCCATCCTGCCGAAGCTTTGTCCTCCCTGCGGGCTGGAGAAACCTTCAGCCGGGGCTGTAGACTCTGGGCTGTAGGGAAAGATTGCACCGTCACAGAGCATTACAAAAAATTTCTTTGAAAATCACAGATCTTGAACATCACTGAACAAAGAGACCTTCTTAGTGCTCCATCCCTGCCTATTTGTTTTGCACGTCGATCCCAGCTGATACATGCAGTGGCTCAGAGCACTCCACACCCGAGACTTTTTGTGCAGGTATGTAAGCTACCAGAATGATAAGGCAGAGGTCTTGACTAGCTGGGGTTTTTTTAATTAAGCAGCTGTTTTAACTTCGTGTACCTTGCCAAGGATCTTTGCAAAGCTGTTTCTTAGGGAGGTCAGGATCAGTGAACGCTAGTGGAGAGTGAACACTCAGTCTCATGCGTTCAAAAGCTGCCGAACCCAACCTGGAAGGTACAGAGAGACACTACGAGGGGGATTAAGGAAAAGAGGCACCTGTTCTAGAAGGGATGATTATGAGAATTTAGCTCATTTAAGCTGGCGAGGCAAAGGCTGAGCGAAGGGCCATGATTGCTCTGTAGAAAATACGTCTAGGGGATAAGCACTGAGAAGGAAATGAAGCTATTTCAGCTAAATGATGATGCTGGCTTTGGAGCAAATGGTACAAATTGGTCATAGATAACCTTATGCTGGAGGCTAGAAAGGTGGTTTTTTTAATTCTTGAAGGAATGAGATCCTGAAGTAACTGCTCAGCGGGAATAATGGGGATAAAAAGCCTAGCAGGTTTTAAAACAGGATCATCCCTCATGGATGGGATTATATGATGCGGTTGCCAGTAACAGAAGGCTGCGTTCAAGGACCTCTCCAATCTGATGCACACCGGAATTTTCCTTTACTGAAGGAATGGATCAGGTGTACACCTGTGTAGTGCGTGTTAGGCACACCTGATCTGGGTTCAGCAGTCGTGTGGTGCCTGGGAAACCTGGGAAAATATAGTCACGTCCTGGGAAGCTCTTTCCTCTCAGGTCAGAATTCACACAGTGTGAATTCTGTGTTTCTTGGATCATGGGAAGATTTTAATACACAGCTTGTCAGAGCTGGGAATTTTACTAACTCAGACCCTTTCTATGTCTGGATGGAGATACTAATATTTAATCCAACAGGATGCAAGTCCTTTGGGTGCTTAACTGTGTCCAGTGCCGTGTGACGATCCCACGTGGATGCTGAAGCAGCTTCTGTGGCTGAGGGTGTACATGATGCTCGCTATGAGCATCCACCCAAAACATGAGTGCAAGGCAATCTGTGGTCTGACAATCTCTCAAACTTCCATGTTAATGTCAAGCTGAGGACATCCCTGAGTGTTATTCAGCATTTTCACCTTCAGGGGGTGGTTAGAACATCCTGGGGGGTTTGCTAATGGCCAGTCTGACTGAAATCACGGCACTTGACATGGTGGGACTTTTGTTTATTATCTGTATTGATACAGCTTCTGTGAGCCCCTGGAATGCTGTTGTATTAGACATCATACAAAGTCTCTCCTCTCTCTTGCTTAAAAATAATATAATCTTCTCTCTGAGTTAAGGCATCTCTGAGCAGCAAGGGAGAAAAAGAGGGGAAAGCATCAGCTGGGTTGATTCTGACCAACAGCTTCCCAGTACTCATAACACAACAGAGAGAGAAACGGAAACCTTATTTGAAAAGACAATAATACACTCCCTCTGCAGAAACGAGTGAGTTGGTCTTGATTTTATCCACCTGGGAACTCTGATTATTGTCTCATGGAACAGAGCACCTGGTCCGTTATCCCATAAATAAGCGAGAGCGCCTGCGCTGTGTTTTTGTGGCAGAGTGTGGCTCCCCTGCGGGGTATGGGGGTGTGCTGCAGGGAAGGGAAGAAATTTGGAAGTTGGCCCTCAGGTTTCCTAGAGAAACAAGGCTGTGGGAGCAGTTAAACACTCACTGCGCCTGCCGGGGTTTCCCTCCCCTGGCTAAAATGTGATTGCTGCTGCTATTCATTACAGCCGCACAGAAACGTTCAGGGGCAGAGCTGGAGCCACATCAGACGTGCCTTGCAGGGGTGTGTGATGGGCTTAAATCGCAAATCAACTCCCTTGAAAGATGCTCTGCCCTGCCTGAAGGCATGGGGGAATGAGCTAGAGATCTGGCATCAATGACATGGGAATGCATTTAGGGCCAACCCAGGTCCAGATGTGGACCAATTAAGACTCATTTTCTGTTAACGCAGGGGATATTATCTAACAGATCTGGGGCTGGCATCCCAGCTTTGTGCTGAATGTGCAGTTCAACCTCCTTTCTTCTTGGTTTTAGTGCCAACACAGGGATTTTGCTCAGAGTCCATTTTGTCCCCTTTTGAATCCTAAATTTTGTGCTCAAAAGCTCTACTCAAAGCAAGGACGACAATGACCCTGCTAACATCGCTTTGTGCTGCAGTCAGAGCTAGTACTACTGAAACCCTTCGGTGCTTTGCTAGATTCACCTCCGACCCATCTCCAGAGGGATTACTCTGATGTGAAGGAGAACTACGGATCAGGCTGGCCAGGTCTCAGACAGTCCTGCTGCAAGGGAGGGATGCTCTGCTTACCCAATGCAGCCAGCCAGGAGAGAGATGAAAAAGTAAATCTGTATGGGTGGTTTGGTACCAAGTACAGTGAAGCTGTTCGAATGGGTGGGGGTGGCTTTGCCAGAGCTCCCTTGGATGTGGAAATCACCCCTCCTGGTTGGCAGTAGGAGGTTTGTGCTGGTGAAAAAGCAGCAGGACAGAAGCATGAAGGATCTGCCCTAGCCTGCAGCTCAGCATCACCCCAGAGAGACGTGTCAGACCGGGATGTGAGAGTTTTCCATCTCTTGCTGTTGTGTTCCAAATCATTTGCTTTGACTGTGTGCATATGTTGTCAATTCACCAGCACCTTTACGCAGTCAGTTATAATTCACATTTGCTGTTTTTTAATGAATGTTTGTTCACTGGAGCATTTTCCAGGGAGTGTGCATGGTGCACAGAGCCAGCCCACATCTTAGCAGCCTCCAACACAATCTAAGGAAAGGAATCAAGCTCAGAAAGAAATCAAGACTGTATTACATGACATACACCGCCTGCGGTGGTGGATAATGTTGACCCCACTGAAATTCCCTTGAAATCCTAATGTAGTCTGTGTCACCGCCACACTGAAGCACCTCACTGTCTTCTGTTCCCGCCACAAGGTTCGTTACCTGCGTTGCTGCTGCCATCATCCAGATGGAGAATGGAAGCAACCTGGGGTCTGCTTATTGCACGGTGATGAGAGGCCTTTGAGAAACACCCCAGATCTTCAGAAGGGTGTTGAGAGCCAGAAAGGAGAGAGAGAGAGCGCCAGGATTGAATGGGATCCTTGCAGAGATCCAGGACTCATGCAAAAAAGGGAATGGAATGCATGTGCTATGCGAATACTTCAGAGGGTGCTGGGAGCCCAATGCACTTTGTTGATAGAGCGAGCAATGCAAATTCATAATTACTGTAGATAAACATGTTTGAGTTAATTACTTCTCCCATTTGATGGCTGTGCAAATGATGCAATGACTAATAGAGACTGCTTTCCTTTCTTGTTTGCTGTGAAAGCCAAGGCTGCAGCATGTGCTTGGGAAGGACGTGTCAGGAAAGCCAAGGAGCGGACAGAAGAGCAGATGTCAAAGTCAAGCAGCTCTAAATCCTGCTGGGGCCATGAGCCTGTGACCAGGAAAGCGGACTTGGATTTCAGAAGCTTTCACTTCTCGCTCTTTGCCCTCAAATGCAGCAGCTGCTTGGACAAAACCAACCTGGCTTTAAAGTAGGTCAGACTCTGCAGAACCGAAGTCATCTCAGGATGCTCAGGAGAAGCAGAAATACGTGTCAGTGTGACACCACTCCATACAGTGGCTTTACTAGAGTTGCTCTCTGTTTACTTTCCATTTACTGATCCATGTGATTCAAACGGTGGCTGTAACACAGAAGAAATGCTGCATCCAGCTGGGACAAGCCATGGGTCACAAATCCCACCTGGAGGGACAGACTCCAGAAGAGCCCAGGGCAAGAGAAACACAGAAATAGAGGTTCAAATTCTCAGGCTGCTTCCAAAAAAATGGACTTGGAGAAGCACCAGCATCCTGAGCACCTTTTTACCAAATTTGGGGTTCCCAAAACCTAGTTATCCGTTCGGACTCTATTGCCTCATCAAGTAATCCCAGATTTTTTTGGATAGTCTGTCAGCAGTCCAGTTTGGACTGTTTTAATAGCATGAAGGCACCTTGGACACTTCTTTTAGGTCTCAGACACATAATTAGCAGTTCGGGGTTCTGAACAGCTTGTTAGCATTTTGGGAATCAGAAAGGCGACGCCAATGAATCATGATTTCAGGCACCTGCTCAGCAGCTGTGAGTTTTGGATCCCCCCTGCTAGCAGTCCCAGGGAGTTTCAAGCCTGTTTTCAGGGCAACATTCCCATTAGCCTGGAGAAAAATTCACGTTTTGTCTCCTGTCATCCCCCAGCAGCCAAACCCTTCTGCTCCGTTTCCCTGGGAGGCAGCAGCCCCCGGCACCACGACTGCTGAGCTGCCGTTTGCCCTGTTTGCTGTGTGCTCTAAAATCTGCGTTTAGTTGAACACATTAAGCCAATCTGTTTCCCAAACCCAGCTGCAACTAGAACCCACCAGGGGAGCTTGGCAGCACGGCCGATCTGCCACCGCTCGCCGGCAGCGCTCGGTGATGCGGGCTTTTGGGGAGGCAGCGAAGAGGGGCAGGGAGGAGGAGGAAGGTGTAAAAGCAGATCAGCACAGCACCTCTGAGCGACTCTCCTTCCTCCCAGCTGCCCACCCTTCAAGAGAAAGACAAAGAGAATAGAAAAATAATATTTGCTGGCTCCCTGAGGAAGGCAAAGCTGAAGCAAACTTCATGTGAGGGACCTATGCATTATTTATGGCGCTCTGCGCTGTATGCTACCCCCCGCTGGATAAGCAAGTTTCCTTGTTCAGAGAAATGCTCTTAACAGACAGTTTAAACCCCAATCCCTCTTTTCTCCACCGAGCTGAGACTGTAGGATGTGAAAGCGTAGCTGCGGTCCCTTCACCTCCCCGGGGATTGCAGCCAGAAGGATTTGTCAGCCCAGCCGTGCATGGGATGCAGCCCCCCGGCCCCGGCGAGCGCATCGTCCCTGGGCAGGGATTGCTGTCGCTGCTCTCGCCAGCTCGGCTGGAGCCAGCAGAGCCCTGCTGAGCCAGGCAGCAATTAGCCCTGAGTTCTCCCTGTCTAGACAGGCCTTGGAAACGGTGCTTCTGAGTCGAGATCTTCCAGCTGGGGTCGGTTTGTTTCCCAGCCTCACCTGACGGCTTTCCCTGGAAACGCTGCTGCTTTGTGATGGGTTCCTGTCCTGCTGGACCAGAGCCCAGTCAAACCTGCTCTTCATAGTGTGCCACCACCAATCCGTGTTGTATTCCGTCGTGGTGCATGCAAAATAAATCTGAATAAAAATCAGAGTGACTTGAAGGTAAGGCTGATGTGGGCTTGTTTGCATTTTACTTCTTTATTAACCATAAAATATGAAACTATATTACAACATGACAGGGGTTTATATTGTGTTATACTAGGCTTCATATATTATAAAGAGTTTGTATTAAATATGATTTTAGATAGCTTTCTATGCACATACATTATTAAGTGGATATTTAGTATAAGCTAAGTGGTTCTGTTATTATAAAATGCCATCAATATTTCCGTACAGCAACATGTTTAAAATGAAGGTGATTAAAGTGACAAGTTGGAACTGTCTGTTTTACCTGCCTAGAATAAAATACGTCAACATTTCTGAAACTAAACAACAAAGTCCAAGTGATTCATTTAGATTTTTGTCCTGAAGTGGATTTCACTAAATCAGGCTGACACTTTGCTGTGAAACGTGAGAAACGAGATGAGCCCACATTTTCCTCTCCAGTGTTTTCTGATCGTTTCTCCACGCGGCACCTGCCCCAGCCCAGCCCGGGCAGCGAGCAGCCTTCGAGCCAGGGCCGCGTGGGCTCTGGGAAAGCACGAACCACCAGAGCCAGGGCTTTGGGTGTTTGCAGAGGGAAAAGTTGAGAAAAAAGGCCAGGCATGGGATGACTCCTCTGCCTCCCCTAGCAAGGTCTTAGCCCTTGGGCTTCCCATGCTGTTGGTGTTCCCCAGGGGGCGAGTGTGCATGTGTGTGCATCCGTGTGTGCACATGTGGGGAGGGGGGGGGGGGCTCTCATGAGTACACAGGTCCCAAAAGACCCTCCATTAGCTGGTAGCCACTGAGCCTCCCGAAACACAGCCGCCACGGGCACACGCAGAGGGAAAACATGCTATAAAATACACAAACATACGTATAGACCCGGTGGTATTAGTGACAAATGCTTTCCTTGTTGGTATAAACCACTCAGAGTGACAGCCTGGGACAGGAGGGATTTATTTTGCTTTGCTTTGTCTCTGGATGTTTGATTTCAGAAGAGCTGGGGGATTTTGCTGAACTTCTGAGAGCCTGAGTAAATGGAGCAGAGAGAAACTCGGGGAGGCAGGCAGCTATTTCGCCTCCTTGGAAAAACCTCCACGAGGCTCATTTGGCCTGATTCAGCTCTAGCAAAACCCTCTGCGGCAGCTTCGGGTTGAGATGTGGTTGCAGATGCCACAGCGGTGAGGGCTGCCTCTGCCAGCCGAAGGTGAGAAGCTGTACGGGGAAACCCTGTGCAATCTGCTCTGCTGTCCCTGGTGCCTGCGGGGCTGCTGCTGATGTCTCTGTTTATCGGGCAAGACACAGCCCCAGGGGGAGCCTAAGGAAAAATTAGCAGCAAAGCAAAGAGTGTGAAGTGCTGCGAGGCAGCAGGCGCCTCTCCATCCTCTCCGTCCTCTCCGTGCGATGACTTCCAGCAGGAGGAAGAGGAGGGTTGCTTAAGGAGCTATAAAGAATTTCCTAGCCAGATCGTGACAGGTTTGGGGTCAGACAGCCCAGCAGACCTTCCAGTCGTGTCTTTCAAACCTCTCCAGTTCATTTGCTCCAGAGAGGGAGGTGGGCTGCAGCGGGGACTCGTGCCACCCCATGGAGCCCTGTCCCCCCGGCCGCTGTGGGAGCAGGTGATGCCCGCGGCTCCTTTCTCCTCCAGCATCCATGTGCTGGGCTCAGGGGCTGGGGGCCCCAAAATTTCACAGCTTACACAGGAGAGATGACCAAAGCTACAGGAGGAGTGAGGGGGGTCTGGGGTCTGAGTCACACTCACGCAGGTGCATCTGTGCTGTAGAAGCCATGGAAAGCATCGGTGGGTGGGCATCACCTCTTACCCCTCCCTCACACCACAGAGGGGACAATGTGCATTCTCTCCTGCTTTTTGCCCTAAGCAGTTCTGAAAACCCAGCAGGGAGCTGCAGAAAAAAGAGTCTCCTGGAGAGCAGCAGGATGCAGCCACCCACCGGCATCCAACCCACTCCACAACCGGTCTCTGAGCCGGTAAATTAGCACAGAAAGAAGCCAAGAGCTGGTTCCACAGTGGACAGCTTTCCCCTTCTCCTCCCCTGCTCCCTGCCACGGCCTGGGAGCAGGAGCGAGCTTGTCTCGTGCTGAAACAACTGGGGATCTCCAGGTTCTCCTGCTACAGTTTAGTGCTGGTTATTACCGGGCTGGTGGGGGAAATCTGCCAAAACAACTGGCTCCATCCGAAGGACTGGGAGTGTCCGTGCCTTTGTGCACATTCCCCAACTCGCACCCTTTCGCCAGCTTTGTGGGTTACCCTCTCAAGTCCATTACCACCCACCAAGCTTGGTTCTTACTATTCAAGAACAGCATTTCTGAAGTGGTTCTTCAAAGGCAGGTGTTTTCCAGAAAAGACTTTTAGACCTTTAGGAGCCGAGGAGTCTCATGAGAAAGAGCCAGCTAAGCATCACTAAAGACATTCTTTTAGCTCTTACAAAGTTAAATATCACATAGCTTCTCTCTTACAATCTTGCACATGAAAAAAAGCTTGTTTTGAGTATGCTTCAGCTAGTTTTAAAGAGTAACTTGCCATGAAATATAGCATCATGTTTCCCAGCTCACAGATGCAAAGACACAGTGAATTGGTTTCCCATAAAACAGATGTGTGTGAGCTTGATTCTCTTTCAGGTCATATCCCTGTGCAGAAAATTGGCTCTTTTTTTCCAAAGTGCAGAGTTTTCAGCTGAACAGATCCTAATCCCAGCTGCACGTGCAGAGAGGCTGAGGAGTACACTCCTGGGCTGAAGATGCTATCGAGAGAGGGCAAAGCTCAGGAGCCTTTTAGTGCCTGGGACCGCTCGTACCTCACCGAGGGGGGCAGGGATTCTCTCTGCAATCATACACACGTGGTGCAAGTAGGAACCGAGAATGCTCTTGAAGGTGCCCAGGCAGAAAGCCCAAGCAAGAACACCCACCAAGGCAAGAGCAATTGCCAAAAGCTTCCTTTTTCTTGTGCACCAGCGTTATTCATCCTGCCCACAGACCAGTTCTCACAGTTGGGTTCATCTGGTGGTTACATGCGACGAGGTGTCGCACACATCCAGGCTCCACTCTTGGCTCCTCTAGTGACAAGCATTTGTGAAAGCAGATAAGTCAGCAGGAGAAGCAATTCTGAGCCAGCAGGTCTAAGACTGCTTCAGGGAACTGCTTGATTCCTGAGCTCCTCACCCCAAACAGAAGGGGAAGCTCTGAACCTTTGTTGCCGTCATTAAAATAGGATTAATGTGAACATGAGTTCTTAATCAGTGGTCCACAAACCTCCTCCCTTCTCAAGGGCTGACTTCTCTGTTCTTTTACCAGTGGGGAAAGTATGAAAGAGCGGAAAAAAAAAAAATTTTGGTCCTGTACCCCACCTGTGGTAGGGCAACTGTCCCCTGAATCCCAGCCCGATGGTTTAACCGCTGCGAAACCCCCAGTTTAGGAGCTGCCATGGGGGCACCCAACCAAAGGAACCCCTGCGGCTTCCAGCGCGGAGATAAACACCTGGCTGCACTGGAGATACAAATATACGTGTGTGTGTATATATAAATATATACACTGGCATATATGAGGGGTGCAGGTAGGTGCCAGAGCTCGGTCCAAGCACCTGGGAGGCTCCTCTCCTGAACTGGATTCTCAAGCACAGGTAGCCCTGTGGCTTTGGCACCACAGAGGAATTCATTCTCCTGGGTGCATTCATTAAGGGCTCCGTGGCACTGTAATGAAAACACAGCAGGTTTGCCAGCGTGGCCCTGGGCAGACGTCTTGTAGGAAAACACTATTTCTCCTCTCCTTTCAAGGATCTCACACTTTTTATTCCTCCCATATCCACAGAAGGCAAAGGTCAGACTTGTGATGAGGAAGAAATACCTTCTTCATCCCTTCTAGGAGGCTTTCATCAGAAAAACCACACTGTAAATAACCCTTGTTTGCACTTGCAGCTGTGGGTTTTATGTTCTGGGCTGAAGAGATAAACTAACTCCCTACTCACAACAGCATTTATTTCCAATCCTCTCCCCCCACACACCCACCTTGGCATGACAAATAAGAGATTGTAATTCTCTGGGAGGCATGCTTTATGGGAAGCAATGCATTTTCCTGTCCAAGCAGCTAAATATTATGTAGCTCGGCAGTTGATACGAGGTTTGGGCAGTATATTCTCTGGCAGACTTGCCATGATTTTCTGATTCACTGAGCTAATACGGGATGATTAAGAGAAGTCTTCCTTACTGGCTACTGCTGTAATTTTCCCCCTGCACTATGTAATTGTTTCCCAATCTACTTTTGCACAAATGAGGCTGTTTCTCCCTTCTCCATATAGGTCTAAGGTTTAAATTTCATTTCTGTCTTGTGCACCTATGGTGACCACCTCCATGGAGAAGGTTCGGGGAGCATGTTTGAGTGTGTCCCAGTGTTTAAGTCCACTGTTCTCAAAGCTGGGAAACCTGGACAATACTTCTGCTGGCTATTTTAAACCATTTCTGCATCAAGGCACAGACCATCCGGGAGAGGAGGATATGCTGCAGATGACCCTGGTACTAGAGACACAGTTCTTACTTGCATTGAGGACAGTTAGCTGTAGAGGAATGAAGCTGGGTTAATTAATATTGATAACATACAGCTGTGGGCTGGCTTCAGGGGTGGTGGGTTGGCTGATGTAGATAAGGTGCAGCTGTGGCTGGTTCTGCTAAGAGGTTGGGCAGTCATGAAGAGAGAGTAGCCGAGGAAGAGAGAGGAAGAATCAGAGAGAAGAGAGAGAATGCACACCTGGGAGGAGGAGAAGGCAGCAGAGGGACGGTGTGAAGAGTGTGTTGGTATGAGATGGTAAAAAGACCTTATTGCAGCTGGCTAGTCTGGAGAGTGCTGCAACAGTTAGCCTTGTACGGAGGTTAGTCAGCTACCAACTGGTGGGCTGTGCTGCTCACATGATGCTGTTTTGTTTAAAACATGCCCAGGTCCCATCAGTTCCGTGGCTCTGCAATTGTTAATGCTGTTTCAGCAGGATTTTTTTGGCACGTTTGGCTCTTTCCATATCCTCATGCAATCTCTGTTGCTGATATTGGCATTTAACTAGCAAGTATCATTGTCTTGACATCATTTGGATGCTGTCCTGCAGTTAACAGGTTATTACACAGCTATTTTGCAGTGCAGCCACAGTCTTCTTGTTCACCTGGGAAATTATGTATGCCATGTCCTACAGGCACTGCGTAACAGTCCGTCTCCAAATGTATTGATGCTTTCTCTGCTCTTCATGCTCATCTTCACGCTCCCTTGTTGGTGGGACTGGTGTCACTGACACAGCATGAGCTGGTTACAGTTTTGCTTCTAGTCTCAGTGGGGCATAAGGAGCGTAACAAAAGTATAAGCATGTCAAAGATCAAGGAATCTGTTGATGGGGGGCGTGGCTCATGGGGGAGAAAGCATTAAAGATAGACATCGTACTGAGTTCCAGAAAAGTTAAGATTAGCAAGGCTACCTCCTGCCTTTATTTTGGAGCACAGCATAGATGTATCGTGTAGGGGAGTCAGGTACCTTGATTCTCCTGTGTTTTCTATTCACTCACTGAATTTACTCGAGGATGCAGAATGCAAGTAACTGAAGGGCGGGCTGTGCATACACTGCGAATTGATGTGGTAGCACGGGTCTAGGTATATATTCTCTCCTGAACTGCAGGAGTGGGATAATATTCAGCACCAGCAGTAATGGTAGCTACATAACAATTGAGAGAGAGAACACCATAATATTACCAATATAGTCTTGATGACTATCACTGAATTCAGAAATTGCATTATCCTCTTCATTTGTATTTATGACTGTGCTTATGTTTATGTTATTTCTGCTATGTGATGAGAACACCGGCTAGAAAAGAGAGGAGGAAGAGCCAGGGGTTATCACTGGCCTAGGGACAAGTGTAGGACACCACTTGTGATTGAGTGAGTATAAAGGCAAAGGCAGACCAAGGCAAAGCATTTCAAACAGGGGCAGAAGAATATTAATGCATTTGTACATGGAGAAATTCTGGTCACACGAACAAGAAATCATAGAAGAAACTGATTTCCCTTGACCTTCCTTAGGTTGCCCATTGCCTGTTCCTCTGGGAACACCCAGAATACACTGTCCTGGCAGTAAATCTTTAGCAATGGCAACACCAGACGAGTGACCAAAATGACCATCTTCCTGGTAGGGGTTGTTTGCCTGTAATTATTGACCCAGCAGTCCCTCTGCACACAGCTGGTTGCTGCTGGGACAATCTGGCCAAAGCCAGAGGTGGTGGAAAGGAAGCAGAGTCGTCAATAAGAAAATTAGGAGAGCCCTTAAGCATATAAATCACTTGAAACCATGGAACTGCATCCCAACAAAGCTCATGGGATGAAAGCTGGGACAACTAATAAAGAAACATGTTAGATGCCTCTGAAGCTCTCCACAGTTCGGAAGGGACTCAAAGTCCAAGACGAGAGTAATCCCAGCAGAGGGTTAACTTAAGTGTGGGCAGAGAAGGAAGATGGACAAAGTGTTTGGAGTCCCTGCAGGAGCAGCGGGAGCCTGTTTGGGGAGCAATCAGCAGTGCTCACAAGTCATTTCGGGCTGGGGGTGCTCGATGGTGGTGGGAGCTCAGCTGGTGGGTGGCACCTAATGCAGACCCAGAGGTGACAGCGTTTGAGGGACCTTGAGCAGGGCCCTGGCAGCTGTCCCATGCAATGAATGGCCACACAGCCTGTGATCCAGTGATTTTTCTTTAAGGCCTTAGCTAATATAAGAGCAATTTATCTGTGCTATATTCTGTCCTTGCAAATACAGGGTCATCCTCCCCTTTTAAGCACAAGAGTGGAGACGAGGCCTCTTAAGTCAAGGCCTTAAATCCAGATAGAAGCCAAAGTACATCCCTGGCTGTCCCACGAGCGGCCCTGGCCTTTCAGCAGTAATTAATTTAGTTGTAGGCTGTTTCATGTATTTGGCTGTGGGGGTGCAAATTGCACCTGTTCATTGAATTTGCAGCTCTACCTCCCTGCTAGCCCCCAGGTAGGATCATCACTTCTCATTATTTATTAGCGCACAGCATCTTTCTCCTCTCCAAAGGTGTTTCACCAGCTAGACAGACTGTGGCTCTGTACTCAAAGAGTTTGTGATGGGAGGTGGAGGTTGGGTTGGAGCTGCAAGCACCGTGGAGGAAGGCTCAGTGTGGTTGCTCCGCATTTACAGTGGACTTTCCCACAGCACAATGCCACAGACCTTTGAATTCCTGGGTGCAGTCAAGTTTTGGGGTTTGCATCCCTCCAAAGGGGTGGGGTGGTGCTTTTGCCCCATCTTGAGGTTATAACTTGAAAGGTGACACAGTTGGCATGTAGTGAGCCTGCGCAAAGGAATTTGTTATACTAGAAAAAAAGGGATGGATGTTCTAATACACAGAGAACGTGCCCAGTTTCCTCTAGAATAAAGAGAATTGCTGCATTTTTGCCAGTATCTTGACCACAGAGCTAAGCAGCTCATTTCTGTCAACTAGAAGCCATGGGAAAACAGAGGGAGGAAGACAAAAAGAGACAACAAACCACTATTGTAGGTCTAAAAAAAAAAAGGGGGGGGGAGGGGGGAAGAAGAGTGTCTTCAGTCCTTGGTGTCGTGCCATGTTAGCAGCATCATAGCTCTAACAGAATTCAGGAAGGTTTAAGATAAAGGCAGCAGAAGAAATGAACCCTAGTCAAGACTGCTACAATCATTAAGGGAATTTTAACCTAGCCTGAAGATATGCACTGCAAACTTCTTAAAACATAACCTCTGTGTGACCTTAAATAAGATTTTTCCCTGTTTGAAAATAAAATTCTGAAGGGGAGAAAGGAGAAAATTGATAGAATAAGTACTCCAGACTTTAAACACAGACATTATTGAACGCAACCTACATAAAGCTTTCTCAATCCCTCATGCACTTTGTCATGAAAACCCTTACCTACTGTTCCATCTCATTTGCATTTGGGAGAGTGGCTGACAGGCAATTAGGGCCCTAGATTAAGCACCAAGGTTTGCAATCCTTGGTAGAGGCAGAAGGAAACAAAGGCCCAGGATCAGGGCTGTGCTGTTACCTGACTGTTTGTCATGCAGATCCATACGCTGCATTTCTTGCCAACACCTCAAAGCTAAAAATAGAAACGTTTCTTTCACGGTTGGCATGCGGGAAGAGTCGGAGTCCAGGGAGTGGGGACATTATGGAGTTTCATGGGGAAAATCTCTCATTTGGTCAGTTGTACATGATCAACTGGCATCAATGACAGAAGTAATGAGCAGCATCAGCTACTTTGGAGCATGATGAAGAGCAGAGCTGGCCCAGAGCCTACAGATCTTGCAGGCAAGATCTGAGAGGACAAATTGAACTTCAGAGATGCTCCTGTTAGGAGCATAATGTTAGGCAGGGAGCACATGGCCTCTGTGCCCCACGGGGAAAGGAACGCTTTAGCTGCCACCTCTATCCCTCCTGAGTGCCACAAGGTGCCCAGACAGAGGAGATGCCACATGGGTTTGATTGCAGTTGATTGCAGGGTCCCTGCAGTGTGACAGGCTGGGGAGCTTCATGGTGGCCATAGCTGGTGCAGCTGGGTGGGCCATAGCCACCTTGCATCAGTGCTGGTGAGCAGTCACTGAGGCTGCTCCCTGTCTGTAGAACGAGCATGAGAAGATACTAAAATCACTCAAGTCATTAGCTACGATCAGATTTCGGTTTAGGGTAAGTACCTGACAAGCCTGCCCGAAGGAAGGTTGGCTGGGGAGGGCAAAGGGATTCGTGCCTATCGTGATTGCTAAAGGGAAGGGAGGTGACAAACACGCCAGACTTACTCCAATTTTTATACCTTATTCCATGACCAATCCATTCTGCCGGGTCAATGCGCTCCCAGCTCTTTAGCCCGGGACCCATCTGACTTGCCACCAATGTCCCATTTCCAGGTGAGGTGGCGGATGGGCCGTTACGTTCCTGAGACACGACTGCTCTCGGCAATGATAGCTACTGATACTTTGACTGCCTTCCCACCTCCTCCACCTCACTGTCCACAGCCATACCAACATCTGGATTACTTGATCCCCAGCAGAGAAGGATGCCTCAGGGCCCCGGGCACATTTGGGAGTCTCTCGCCCTCTTTGGGACCTCTGCCACATAACAACAAACAGGATGATGTCTGCAGCCTGCCAGGAAGATCAGGAAGGCGGCTTCACACCCTCTGAAGCTACTGAGCTATAGAAAAATGACAACACCTTGCCAGTCTTGGTTCAATTGGCCACAAACATCGATCATAGCTGATGATTCAAGAGAGTTCATACTGCTCTCCTCTCTGATACCATAGTGACTACAAGCACAGGTGGTGGGAACCTGGGAACCTTTTCAGGGGTGTCCCAGCAGGTCTTTCTCAGCCTTGTTGAAGTAACTGCAACAGTGGAGGAATAACCTGTTGCCCCAGAGATGGCTGGCAGGCTCTACGCTGAGCTTTCGGTAGGACCTTCTCGCTGAAGTAACACTGGTGTGGCTTGTTCTTGATGTAGTACACACTGTTACAGCTTCACTATCTGGTCATGTTCATTTGGGGCGAATAATTGATTGGGAGTAAGTTTTATCCCTTTTGGGCTTACATTAGGGTAGTTCTTTCTGCATGTGTGTTGGTGAGCAGTCACCCCGCCACAATTACATTTGTAAGCAGCGCGCTCATGGTGAAATGCCTATTTACAGCCAGACTTACTCTTTTTTAACAGGTCCATGCAGAGCAGCTTTTGCTTCTGGCAGGAGCAGCCAAACACCCCCTCAGCAAATGCTAGAGCCAGTAGGCAGCCAACCTCTCCACTTCCTTCTGAAGGTTCAGCTGTTCCGCAGCTTGAGGTCCATAAGTGAGGTCCTGACGCCCACTGAGGAGGTGAAAGGCAGAGCGCGTGGGTAACGTATATCCTAGGAGGAGTTAAGCCTTGATGTGTTTGACGTGCTCTCAACAACGCGTCTCAGGGACGCGGTTGCAGCCTGTCCTTGATGTGTTAGACCAGAACGCTCTGGTAGCGTCAAAGCACTAATGAGATCTGCTTGAACCTTTTCAATGTGGTTTGCTCTGGAGGGAAAGGGGGCGGTGAGGTAGAAGAGATGGAAGGGAAGAGTGCTAAAGCTCTTCATGTCAAAGGGAAAGGAGATCGTGACCCTTTAACTATGGATACCCCCCAAGCCAGGCAAAACGGGATGTTGGCATGGGAGGAGCAAGGATTATGTCAGTGTCATGTGTTTCCTTTCTCCACAGCTGCCACTGGATGGGAGTAACATGAATCACCAAACACCACAGCTATGTGGTGTGGCCATGCAGGGAGAAGGAGAAGCATTGAACCTGATACTTGTCACCATCCCAAGCTTGGACCAGCCATCCCAAAGAGGGATGTCACTATGGGTGTCTCTACCATAGGCATTGCCCAGGAGGTGCCACCTATTCAGTCATTGCCCAAAAGAAGAGGACAGTGGTTCAGGAGTGACTGCATGAGGAGAGCACCCACAACACTGAATACCCCACGGTCTTGTGAAGAATTATTTCACATTCTGTGTTTTAAAGAGAGAATGTTAGACTCAATTTTGGATTTCAGACAGCCTTTGGATGTCGTGTTTCGCTATCCCCTGACACACCTGTCATCTCTAGGTTAAGAAATACCAAAACAACACAATGTCAAAAGCAAGACCTCTGCCAGCTTCCAGAAGACACTGCACAACAAACTTAAATCTTAATTTGAAAACTTTTCCCAAAAGCAGCTCCCCAGCATCATTTTTTCTGGCCCACATGGCATCTAAGTTGCAGACACTGAGACGCTCCTGAATGCATCCCTCTGCCCCTCGGTTCAACGGTGGTGGTGGGGATCTTTTGCATTGTTGTTGTACATTGGGTTGACGATGGGATAGCATGTGTGCTTCAGGTGCAGTGTGCATAGCCTGTGAGACATCTCCTGTGTTGCTTCTAGGTGGTGGTATTTGACTGATGGCTGCAAGATTTGGCAGATGGTTGCAGGCATATCTTGTTCTTGTCCAGGTTCTCCAGTTCAGGCTGTCCTTTAACTCCATAGCACCACGTTCCTGTCTGGGTTGAGCACGTAGCCTGCAGAATTAGCTAGTAAAGGTGGCTGAGGCTTCTCTTTAGAGATGTTGGGTGTAACCTGCTTTCCTTTCTGCTCAGACACCTGTGGTATGTGCTAAAAGGGAGCAATTTAGTTTCCCCTGCTTCAATACAGAACGGGCTGGGAACACAGAATATTTACCTTAGGTCTTTCGCAAACCGTACTTGCTGTGAACGAACACTGATGATAACTGCAAAGGACTTCACTAAAAATTCTCTCTCCTGGATGATGCTTGTTTCTCCCCACCATACACAGTGAGCAACAAATCGCTTCCCACAGGCCGTTGCCATTTGCAGCCCTGCCTGGAAAAGCAGGGGAGAGCACGGTGCCTCTTCTGATCCAGAAGTCTGTCCTGCCTGAGTCTTTGGGAACATCCCTCCAACTGCCAGACACAGAACCAAAGGAGGACTCTGATCTTTGATCCCAGGATGGGGGAAAACTGAGGGTATTTGTCATTGCCACCTAATATTTTAGGAAAATGTGAAAAGCAGGAGCATGGTCCCATGATCACCTGGAAGGATTCCACTGCAGAGGACAGACATTTCCCAACCCTGCTATTTGTCAGTGGGATGCTACAGCAGGTGATGCAGGCTCTGCAGCTCATCACAATCTACCCCAGAAGACACAGATCTCAGGGGACTGGTTTCCTTCTAGAGTTACTTCATATGGATCCAACCAGCCAGGCCAATCTTCGCATGGATCCAGGCCAAGGACTACACTTGCTAGAAGGTGCCGCAGAGATTTCACTTTCCCAGAAAACTGAGGCATCATCCAGGCGCTCTGTGCCTGTGTTTGAAAGAGAAAGATACCGTTTTGCTTTACATCCCAATTATTTTAGTAACTACATAGAACTCACGTCAAAGAAGGTGTCCTGCCGTGGCAGTGGTCTTTGCATCAGCTGGACTGGATATGGGAAGCGAGTCAAGGAGAGCCATGAACTCTTGCTGCCAAGTCCTGGTTCCACAGTACTCACAGCTAGCACAGTCAGGAGATGGGAACGCCACAAATAGTTATGCTTGGTGGGATGCTGAGCTGTCACTCAGCCACTGAAATGCACTACCCTGATCCCAGTTCCTTGGCAAACTTCCCAGGGAAGGAGGTCGGCTGGGTAACAAGGTCCCATTAAGTGGGTTTGCAAGCTGCCCTACTAAACCAGATTTGTTTGGTACTTAAAGCATTGCAAAGCTTTGTGGGCAACGGGCAGGAGGCTCGGAGGGAGGCAGAGGGTCATGTTAGCAGATGGAGGAGAGTGTGAACATCCTACGGCACCAACAAACACGCGCCCTTCTCCTCCCCGGGGCGGCCTGCCAGAGACAAGATGGGACAGGCAGCCCTGGCAAGGCTCTGGGGAAGGGATCCGCCGCTGCTCTCACGGAAGAAAATATTAACCTTGCATAGCAAAAGCTGCTGGTCCCGGTATTCAGAGATTATCCCGTGCCAATAGAGAAAACAGTGTGAGCTACCTGGGCTCGGAGCTGTCATCCTGCACAGCTCCCATTGGCAAAGGTCCTCCGGTTCACAGCAGAGCTGGCTCAGAGTTCTCCAGCTCAGTGAGTTTTTCCCTGTTTTATTAGGATTTGGGGCTAGACTGCAATGTGGTGGTGTTTGAGAAAAGTCTTCTTTAGGAAATAAGTTTAAGCGTAGGAATAGTCCATTTGCCATTGGTACAGCCAAACCTTGTTGGTTTTGGTTTACTGTGAGGTTAAGTGAGCTTTTTCCCCCCTTTTTTTTTTTTATTTTAACCTTTTCATTTTAAGGAAGCCCCTCCTCAGAATAAAAGCATCTCAACCCAAAACATTCCATCTCAAAGCATTCTGTCTCTCGCTCTCCCCATTTTTATTGCCTTTTTTTTTTTTTTTTACTTGGTTTGGTTCAAATTTGTTCAAACATGGCAAAGAGCAACTGGCAAAACACTGGGATTTTTCAGAGGGCAGGTGGTGAAGGGTTTATAAACCAAAATTCAGCAGCTCCCTGGAAGCTCAGGCAGCCCTGCCTGCCCTGGCCCTCCTTTTGCCAGGGGCTGAAATTCCCTTTTGACCCACACATGCATTGAGCTGAGTAAAGAAGCAATTGGATGGTGTGTGTGCTGGCGATTCTAGAGGATGAGGGGGAAAAAACACTGACCTTCAAAGCATTATTGAATTAAAAAAATTATTTTAAAAAATACTTCAGAAATTAACTGAATACATCTCTTACAATTCTTGCATTTCTTGAGTGATTTTCAGTTAATAAAAAGTCCAACTGAAGGAATTTTTGAAATGAAACATATCTTCAAATGAAAAATAATCAAAGCTTGTTTTTTCCTCAAAGTGCCTGATTGACACACACCAGAAGGACTGAAATCTTATTTTTTTCCAATTAACAGCTTGAATTTACAACATGTATTAGCATCAAACTAATTTTTTTTTAAACTGGAAAAAATTATTATGCCTCCCTTACTCCAAACCAACCAAGCTTTACCTCCTACCTGTTACAGCCTTATGCCCATTCCAAAATTCAAATGTTACACAAATTTAGCATTAAAAAGTAATCAAAAGGGAGGAGCAACCAATATATGCTGTTTGCTCTGATGAAGCGAGACAGTTGCTTTGCACATGAAAAACAGCATTATCAGTAAACTTGAAAATAACGAGTTTTCCTGAGACATGCCTCAAAATTGCTTTTTCCCGTAAGGATGGCTCTCCCTGATGCTGTGCAGCACACGTGGCGCCCGCTGCCACAAGGCTGCTGTGCTTGCACCCCTCTGCCAGACCTCCTCCACTCCCATTAGAAGCGATGGGTGCTTTGGGGCTACAGAAACTGAGATGCTTTGGAAAGCAGCACCCTGAATTCCCCTTGTCCTATCCCGAAACACAAAGAGGGAAGCTGAAGATCACAGCACAAAAACGGTGGGATTGAGGGAGGGCACGGGGAAGCCCTTTCAGGCTAGTGCCAGCCGGAGAAGCCTGTGCTAGGCACAACAGCGAGCATCACACAATTAGTTTAGACTTCTAACTTCTGGATATCTAAAACGAAGCCCAAACCCCCAGCCTTGGCTCCTCTGCTCCCATCTGTTTGCTCGAGATAATGGCAAGGCAGAGATGTTGTGAAGATAAATACAGCTTTCAAGTGCATGAGACAGAGCTGTGAAGAGAAAGGCAGGAACAAGTTCTCCTTGGCCGTGTTAGATAACATGGGAAATAATAGGTTTAAGTTGCAGGAAGGAAGATTTGGTTTGGGTGTTAAGGAAAGCTACCTAATGAAAAGGAAAACGAAACCCTGCAGTAGGTTGCCTGGGAAGTGGAGCCTCCACCACTTCTGGGATCTAACAATAAGTTTAGAGAAACATCTGGAGCGGTTTTGGGGAGAGCAGAGCCAGCCAGGGGGGCATTGCCCAGGTGACCTGGTGTGTCCTACAGGCTCTGCTTTCATGTTCTTGTGTGACAGACTGAGGGACTCGGTAACAGGCGTCTGGTAAATGCCCTCAGCCAAGTCTCGAGCTGAAATTGCTGGGGGTGATATTTCACCCCACTCTTCTTATACCTTTTCCCAGTCTTTCACTGAAAACCACTTAAGGCTTAGAAATAAGTGGTGGTGCAGAGGAATTGCAGCTGGTGCCTCCTCCCTGCTCCGAAGGCATTGTGTCAGAGAAGGAGAGCCATAGAAAGGAACCCAGCAAACCTGGAGTCAGCACATGTGGCACCTCAGCAAAATGCATGCAAAATGTGCTCACAGTCTGGGCATGCAGCAGAGTTTATCATTTGCGTAGCCATGCCCTATCACTCCAAGTTCGTGCTTGCCTGGAGATCACTTTTTCAAAGCTCTTGAAGTCTATTTTGACATTAAACCCCTTCAGACATAGCAGGTGTCTGAGAAACCAGACGGCCCAGAAGGTGGGATCAGCACAGGCATGGGCACACAGAGCTGCCTGGTCTGACCCGGTGGCTCAGAGATGCCCTCAGAGAGATTAAGGGAGAGCAGGGAAGGAGCAAAACGCTGAGGAGCGTTTGCTAGCTGGACCCTGCACAGCCCCATGGCGCTCTGGCAGTGCTGGGAGGGCAGCAAGCAGGCTGGGCTTTGAACCCTACACCCTGATGGAGGAAAAGCAGAGAAGCAGCCCCAGAGGTTGCTCACCTCCTTGTCAAGCGGCAGCTCTTGCCCTGGCATTTATAAGGCACTGAGCAAAATACCACTTTAGTCTAAGTTTCACCAGCACTGAAACCCAACAGGAGAGGACAGAGATGGGTTTTTTGCTACACCTACAGATTTCTGGTAACACTTTGGCTCCTCCAGCTCAGCCCAGGGCATGGGCTCGAGCAAAGCTCAGGCAAGCAGGTATGTGTGTGGATGCTTGTTAGCCTCTCCCCAGCTTTGCATGAGGAATTGGTTAAAAATCCAGAGCAGAAAAGTGTCTTACCCCTGAAGAGCAAGAGGAAGAGGAGAGGAAGGTTTAACCCACTGCGCTGCAGAGGCTGCAGGTACCTGTGCCAAACCATCCAGCAACCTTTTACATAGAGTTTGAGCCAAAGCAAGCAACACACAGACCACCCACCCGATCCTGCACAAGCACCCAGCTGCTCCGGACACCCCTGGGTGTTACAACGGGCACATCTGTGTGACAACACACATCGCCACGCGAGCAAGGCTTTCTGGAGAGCTCTGAGTCAGCTGTGCCAAACTCCAGCATCTGCCTGAAGGTGGTCATCAGCTAGAGGCAGCTCATCTGTTTCTCAAATGGCAGAGTGACAGAGATGTTTCCACCTCTGGAGGTTAATAGGAGCTGCACTGCTCTGCCGAGGGGTCTGTGCTGCCACCCAGATGGCATTTGCGACCAGGAGGTGCTGAGCTACTCCAGGTGTAAGCGATGCCTCTGATGGCTGTTGAGCATCTGAGCAGTTCAGTTCTGAGGGAGTTAAGCGTTTGATATTGAAATCCTGGGCTGCTGTATTTTATTTCTGTTTCCCTCCAGTGGAAAGTCTCTGAAAGAATTTATTGGGCATTGACAGAACATTTCTTTTCCTCCTTAACATGAAAAGATTTGGGAGGTAAGAATTAATCTCGCGTATAAGTCACAAGTTTGGCACAAAAGCTCTCTAGCTAACTTTGTGCTCAAAGTGCCTTTCTCAGCATTAGTCCTTGAGCTGGAAAGCAGCGAGCAGGCAGCAGTGCCAGTTCTGAGCAAACACACAGCAAATCTCCCTGGGCCTGATCGCTCTCTCACTGCAGCAAGAGCAGGCAGGGGCAGGGCTGAACTCCCGGTTTGGTGCCTTTGGAAAGCTTGAAAGAGGAAAGACTGTTCAAGGAAACAATAAAACCCGGTATCTCAGAGCTACGGGATTCTGGTCTTTGATGAATTTGCTCAGTCATCTTGGTATGAGGGATCTGCCAGGTACAGCAGTACTGAGAGAGTAGCCTTTCAAATGCTTACCAAAATACCAGTGCAGACAGGTGCCTCCAGAGACGTAGGAAAGAGAAACTGCCTCCCACTCCATCCTCAAGCTCTCCTCTGCTCAGGTACAAGCCACCAACCCACAGCAGGCTAGAGCCATCTGCAGTCTTTAACAGCTCTAATCCCTTTAACACCCCCTCCCCAGGCAGCAGGGTACTGCCTCCCAACTTCACAGGGGGTGGGGGGAGTAGCAATCAGACCCAGGGGAGCTGGGCTGAACTTATGGGCCCCCGTTCCCATCCCACACCCATTTAATCTTCATTAATCATTGCAGGAGCAATGCAGCCACCTCCAGCTAGCAGGACAGTGCTGAGTTACTGCAGCAATGCCCAGCTGCAGCAATCAGCTGTGTTAAAAGCAGAAGAGCCTTCCCCCTGGAGACCTGTGCTCCGTGAGGCCTGGGTCCAGTGGGAGAGTTTTTTAATTGAGGGATTGCTGAACTGATGAGCTTTGGGCACTATCCTGGAGATTTATGAATTTACAGGCATCAGTGATCCCCATGTTGATGTAGCATGAGGGTGTCTGAATGCAGGTGAAGGTCTTTGCTTTGGAGGGAAACAGGAGCCACCTTCTCCTAGAGACCATGTTGAGTCATTTCTTTCTGCACAGCTGGAGCTTTAAAGGACACAGGGGACACTCGCCCTGCTTGCCTGCCCCACCGTGTGGAGCCCACTTGTGCTCCCAGGGGAAAGAACAGCTGTTTTCCTTTGCAGCCTTTCATGCTCTGTCTTGGGGAGGTGGCTTATGCTGGAGATTTTAGCTAATAACTGTCAGGACAAATAGCATTGGACCTGCCAGGGCCAGGAAATGGGCAAAAAGAAAGGAGAGCGCCATCCGTTTTGAGAAAGAGGAGGAGGAACAGGGGGTGTTTCCTCTGAAGAGGAGGTTTCTCTAGGTGGATGCTGAGGGTACCCCTGGATGGCTGGAGAGGGGTCAAGGGAGGAGCCCTTACACCTCAGCCCACGCTCCAGTCAGATGCTGGAGGAACCTGCTCTGCTCCTTCAGCTGCTCGGTGCCTCCACCACCGTCACACCAAGGGCTGCACCGCTCTGAGCCCTCACAAGCCAGTCACCGCTCTGCAGCTCTTACAAGAGGGAGCTGCAAGCCTGGCTTATCGAGTTCGAGCCTCAAATCTCTCCCTTCCCATGTCCCTGAGCAGAAGGACACCAGCTCGTGGTGCAGAGCATCTAGAGCCAGGACAGAGATCCTGAGGCTCCCGCTGACACAGGCTGGGGAAGGCTCTCCTTCCAACCTCTCCTTTGGCTCTCATCCAGGCTCAGCTTGGAGGAGCACTGCCCAGGGTAGGTCCCACCTCAGGGTCCTCTGCAGAAGTTCTCCCAGACAAGCCTGTTGCCTCAGGGGTTATTCATGACGGAGCTATGCAGAGACAGTAAGACCCTTTAATTCCCAAGGGAAGCAAAAGGAGAGACTTTAATTATCAGTCAAGTCCAACAAAGCAAATACACGTAGGTTAATGAGCATCCCATTGGCATGTACCTTATCTGAGCAGGTAGATATTTCCCCTCATTTAAAAGAAAAGCTATTCACTAGGCAAAAATTCTTCTAGTAATCATAGGGACGTTCTTTATGCAATTAAACTGATAATGGGGCCTCTCAGTCCTTCTTACTTTTCTTCCAGTATTTTCCTGTTGAGGCATACCCCTGCTCCCAGGGTACCTTAGGCTGAGGCAGAGGCAGGTTCCATTCCTTTGAGGCGGTTGATGGAGGCTGGGGGGAGGGGGCTGCTGGCAGGACCTTTCCCTCCTGGGCTCAGGGTTTCAGCTGCAGGCTCTGATTTCTCTACTCTTTCTTATATCCATAAATCCAGGTATAGGTGCTTATTTCTAAGCTCTTCCTTCGGGTGGACTTCAATTGTTTTAGTGCTAGCGATCTCTATTTAAGATACGTATTTTATGTACCTGTAACTATTCCTTCTGAACTTTCTTCTTACCTGAAGTGCTAGGCAGTGACTACTTCTATTTAATGGCTACAACAGTGGTAAAGGAGGTGGATACTGAAGTAGGGACCTCTGCTGTCTGATCTTGTAAGCACTGTGAGCCACACTGCACTCCTGCCTTGCCAGAATGCCAAAAAAAAAAAAAAAGACAACAACAAAAAAACCCAAAATAATCATTATAGTCATTTCCTTTAGCCTAAAAACAGAGCCAGGATTTACAGCTGAGCTGAGGGCATGCACTTTCTGTTCTTCCTGCAATAAGTCTCCTGCTTCTTCCAGAGGTCTGTCCTGGGCAATGATTTTGGGGGTTGGTAGAAATGTGCCAGTGCAGTTGCCTTATTCTGCAAAGAGCTGAGGCTCGTTTGGATGTGACTAGGCTTGCGAGTGTTTAAGCTCTTTAGGGAAATTGCATGTCATACTTGGCTGGTTTACAGCTGTAAACATCATAAAAACAAACCCACTGAAGTACCGTACTCAGATTGTACCTGCTGATACTAATATTTAAGAGTGGATGGACTGCAGAAGAAATAAAGGCAGAATTTGTTGTTCTCCTCTTTCTCACCTCTGACTGGCAGTGAAATGCTTTGCTATCTACCATACCCACTGCTTTTAGTCCAGTTCTAAGCACTGCCACAAAAGTGATGGAAACACAAAATAGCCTTTATGAAGCACTATTAGGAATGACTGCAGATCTAATGATATATTCCCTGACATTTGGATTAAACTATTCGGAAGCCCTGTTGACGCTCAGAAGAGTTGTACTATATATGGACCACAGCGGCCCCTTGCCCAGTATCTTGCAGCCTAAGCAGAGAAGGCAAGAAGAAGAGGTGGGCTGATTAACTGCTCCCAGCCACGTGCGGCAGGAGAACGGAGCCACGGGGAGCTCAGTCTCAGGCCATGACACAGCTGAGAACAGAGCCCAGCTGGAAGGCTTCAGTGGATTGCTCTGCCTCATCACTTGATGCCATACTCTTTCCAGTGTCTCCCCTGCATGTCAAGAGAGGGTATTTATTAGGCTTTAAGACAGCTGAAATTCTGTTGTTGTTAGCTGTTAAGATACACTGGTTTAATAATTCCCTCTTTTCCTATTCAGAGCATTTACTATCCCTCTTCTCCAAAGTTCGTCTAGAATCAGAAACTCTCTTAGTATGAGCTAAAGGCTAGAAAGGTGATGAGTAACTCCGTGCACGTAGACACTTTTCCTCCTTTGCAGATCCTCTGGAAGACCTTGGAGCTTTGCCTGGATGGAAGCATGATAAGCTCCTGAAAATCTCACTGCAATACTTCTAGGTGTGGATCACAGTGTTCCAGGCACCTTACTCAACTTGTACAAACCGAAGATCTGTCCCCTTTGCAGAGCAGCTGCATGCAACTGATTGCGGGGCCCATGTAGAGAGAGTGGTTACACGTGCACGTGAACGTGCACATATGGTAGTAACTTCCATTTAGTGCTGCTGCCAATTATTGCTATTGCTTTGGTCACTAGAAAAACCTGCCCTGCAAGGGGAATCTGCTGTATCATGGCCGTACCTTGCAGTCCACAAGGCAACCTTGTTATCCTGACTCAGGGAAATACTAAATCGTGACTCTGAGAAGCAGCTTAAACTGGAGTTTAAGTGAAACTTGGCAGTGAAACTTGGCAGAGCATCGCAAATAGCAAGGAGCAAGAATCCCTAAAATGGGCTAGTTCAGTTTACCTTTACTGTTGAACTTTGGCACGGGTGCAAAATTTGCAGTAAGAGGTGGCATCTCACGAGGGAAAACAAAATGGGACCTTTTCAGAAGCCCCCACCCCTCCTCTGTGCTCCTTCATGCTCTTTAAAAACCAAGCAGACCTCTGCACAAGGTCCCTGAGCTCAGGGGTGTGTGAAAACAGGGAACCACACCTGGTACTAACCCAGGAAAGCTGACAGCAGAGCCAGAGGGCAAATGAGGGATAGAGGAGCCAGAAGCAGCTGCTAAGGGAATCCCTCTGCTAAAAATCAGCAGATAATCAGCATATCTAATCATGCATGATGGCCTCCTATCTCCTTAGCACTTCAGAGCCAGCAGATCTCTGCACTCCTATCGATTTTCTGTCTGGATCCTTAGGGGATAGTGCTCATTGCAGATAAGGGCTTTCCCCCTTGGGCTGCACGTTGAATGAGGCAGAGCCCTCACCTCCTGCTCAGAGCTTGTGGCAGAAAGAAGAATCATGTGCAAAAACCTCCTTGTCTGGGGAGTTTGTGTCTACCAAGCAATGCAGCAGAAAAGACTGATCCTGGTCCTGAGCATGGTGTTGCAGGGACAGCCAGTCTTGTGGTATGGATTTGAGAGGCCTGGAGCTGGCTGGATTGGGATTGCAGGTGCCACCATCTCATCTTTGTTGTGATAATTCACTTAGGCTAAATAAAAAATTACTCTGACTCAAAAGGAAAAAAGGAAGTTTTTTTCTTTCTAGAACTTGAAAAAAATTGTTCGCTTCAATTCAGAAGAAATCTTCCTTGTGCACCAGACGCTGTCCTTACGATGTAAAAAAGCTTGGTTTTGATGACTTGACATTTTTTAACGGGAAAAACCTTGTTGCCTAAAGAATTGCACTGGATTTTACTCCCCTTCAGCAAGTACTTGTCACTTCTTGTGAGTTTGTTTTACACTTGGCAGGAGAGGGAACTGAGGCACCAGGACTGCTGGCCATCACCCTTCCCCTCCCTTGGCTTTGCCCCGTTGGGGAGGGAGGATGGTTGGCAGGGGTTGGAAATAAACCGCTGCCAAGTGGTCAGGCAACCCCTGCGTTGGCAGCCAGAGCCAGTGCTCCGGGCCCCAGGGATGCTCACACCCAGGGCTGGTCACTCCCACATGCTTTGGGGTCCCTCTCCTCAGGTGTCATTGCATGTAGTCCATGAACCAGCTTTTAATAGGTTGATAGCCAAAAAATTGGCTTTGCTGCCTTTATTCCTCCCAGTAAGAAGCCTCGAGTCACCTCACCAAGAGCTGAGAGCTATGACGGGAAGGCTCCGTGCTGTTCTACAGACTGCAGGAGGATTTTCCACCCTGCACATGCTGCCTGGGGGGCTCTGAAGTGGAAACATTTAGAAAAGCAGGCAGGAGCAGAGGGGTCGCCTGCAGACCATGGCAGCACCGCCTGCCCTCTCGGAGGCAGCTGGGTTGCTCCCTCGGTGCATCACAGGAATGCCTTGCCGTGGAATGATTTTCCTGGGAAATAAACTCCATCCCCAGGATGTTTGGAGAGAGGGGAGGCTTCCCTCTCTTTCCCCTTCAGCAAAATGTGAGGGAGCAATCTAGAAAAATTGTGTGATTAGCAGAAATTGCCTTCTCTTTAATCTTTCAAGAGAAAATACAGGAATGCCTTGGGGAGGTGCATATTAACAACGTATTAAAGCGATATATATTATGGGCCATGCAACAGGTACTACACTTCGGCCCCTCTCCTTGGGCTCCCCTGTGATTCAGCTCTTCAGAAGTTATTTAAAACACCGTCTTGTCCTATTATGCAAAGAGCATTTTTCTCTCCCATTTGGGTACCTGCAATTTTCCTGCAGTACAAGAGGTTGGCAGGAGGGCTGCCCTATGCTGAAAGAGCCGGGGTAAAACATCAGATAAAGTCTCATGCTATTAAAATGGGGAAAAACCTCAGTCACGCCGCTTTTCTCACGACCTAATACTTTCTTTCACATGACTGAAAGCACAAATTGTGTTTAATCCTACCGCCAGAATTACTCGTATCTATATGCTCTAAGCATGCCAGGAATAGCAAACTTGCAGTCATCCTTTTGAATTCAGCTTTTTTGGATTAGTGACTTGTTTGTGGATTCTCTCCTGTAGTACTTATGTGTATTTGCTAAGTAATCTGGACAAACTTTAGCTTTGGCAGTGAGTTATCAGCTTGACAGCTGTCCATGCCAGGGAAAAGGGCTGGAAATGTATACTTCAGATTACATGGTTGCCAGCTTTACTGATTTTATTATGAAAAACTTAAATGTTTTCCTTAAAGCATCAGCTTTTCTGATGAGATGTGAACTTGTGCACCGATGTCATTACAAAGCACAGCTCTGGGCTCTGAGTTGCAATGGGAAGGTTGCAAGTGTGACTGAAAAGGCTGAAAAGCCAGACAGTAAATGAAAGGTACTCATGTTCTTTCATTTAAATCTCCTTACTTTAAAGCAAAATCTCATTATTTTGTGGGTAACTAGCTAGGTCCATGAGAGCAGGGCTTCTGGAGGGGCAGAGAGCTCAGTACCTACCCAGATAAATGCAGACATAGATATGTACACGTGCAGCTGCAAATGCACGAGCATATTGCGCTATTAGCAGGAGAGAGGGCTGGCTAGCATGCTGCTTGCCCACAAAACCCTTTCAGCATGTCAAATCCTCTGCTGGTCCTCAAGCCCTTGCTTCAGAGCTGCTCACCCTGCCACTCCCTGCAAGCATCTCGCTGGGTCTCTGCAGGGCGGAGATCAGTTCTTCCAGCAAAATCATCATTGCAACGTTTCTGGCTCCAGATGTCCTAACCTGTAAATGACGCAGAACCTGATGTTCACTCCTGGAGATCTTGCTGTCCAGGGTTCTCTTTTTGCTCTATCCCAGAAATCTGGAGAGTCAGACAGAGCAAATATTTGGCAAAATATAATGCAAACACCTGCAAAACCCACTACCTCAACCTCTGCTAAGCACTGCAGCCTCTCTAAATCATCTATGGTGCTATTTAGAGAAACTGTGAGGAGTGCGTGAAAAGATGGGAGGATAAGTAACAATTTGTGCTTTAATGTAAGCTATTAATCACAGGATGTTTTCTGGATGTGCTTTGTATGTCAGCAAAGCACGGGTCCCTTGCCCTGCGTTTCTCTAAGCTGCTTCCCCAGCCTCTCCCAGAGAGCTTTAGCAAGCAGAGAAAAAGTATAAGGCACTGTGGTTTTGATGTGTCACATCCATCACTGGTTCAATCAGGAGAGATTGTGTAGATGCTGACAAGATGTTTTGTCTGTGAAACTGTTTAGACTGATTTAAAGTGCCGGGACTTGTGCTTCCAGGATGCACAACTGCCTGGAAACGGTTGTTACGGCAAACACGGGCAGGCAGTGGTGCCTGTCAGAAGTAATGAGTGTCGGGAAGCCAGCAGGCTTGGGGGTGGTTTCCTGCCCGATGCCAAAGTCGGTGGGGTCAGAGGTTGTGCGTGGCCTGGGAGAGGCAGGGATGCTGCCTGTCTGGTCCACATCCAATGCCAGCGCACCAGGTGTGGACACACCAGGGTGTTTTCTGGCAGGCTTTTGTGCAAAAGAGATGCAAAGATACACTTGGGCCAGACCCCAAAGTCCTTCAGCTTTTGTCCAGTGACTGGTGAACGAAGCTGAGCTGCCACGTCGTGCAGCGCTGGCCAGGATGAGGGACCTTCACCCCATGGTCTCACCAAACGCTGAAGAGCTATGGAAGGAGCTCCTGGGTTTTGCCTCCTGGGAGCTGGGAGCTCTTCATGGTCCAGGTTTCCAGTGTTTGTATCTTGTGATGGCTTTTTGAATTTAGCTGCTGCTTTAACTTGTAGCAATGCAACTGCCAAGCCGGAGCAAGGGAAAGCCCTTGATCAGGTGGGTCAATGAGCAAACAGCCCATCCAAAGGGGAGAGCTGGTCAGGAGGATATTAGCCATTTGAGTCTCCTCCACTGGGGGAAGGAGCAGATATTTTTAAAAGCAGCTGAGTTTCCATAGAAACCCCAGGAAAGGGTCCTGGAATCGTATGGGGGAAGGGTGGTTTTCTTATTCAGCCCAAACAGCTGCCAAGAAATTAAATGCTGGAGGTGATGTAAACCCCTTGTCCCACAGCTGAGCTGGGAGGGGAAATTGCTTTTCTCTTATTAACACTTTAACAGCTGCATTCAAGTTGCTGCATTTCTGTTTGACAGTTTCAGCTGCTTTCTGTTGCCCAGTTCCCTTCCCAAAAATAAATCACCTCCAAAAACTCTGCTGCACCTGCTGATGTGGAGCCCATCTGCACGTGGGACTCCAGCATGCAACCAGGCTGGGTTTGATGGTGCTTCATCTCCAGATCACCTGCATGTTTTGGTGTCAGTTTGATCCATTGTAACTGCAGCGAGTGAGCTGAAGCGGCAAGCTCACCTGGCTGAAAGGGTGGGAAAGCCAAAATGGGGAGGGAGAGAGCAGACCACAAAGGAGCATCGACAGTGGAGGGGGTGGCAAGAGCTGGCGGGGTTTCCTCCATGCAACATGCTCCAGGTGATGTTGTGCCTCGCATGGTGTCCATGTGCTATTCTGTAGGCAGAAGCGCTCTCAGTCTGCAGCGAACTGATGCCAGCCTCCTCTGTTCATCCTCTGATCTGTGTGGTGGGTTAGGACCAAGAAACATCCTAGAGCTGCTGGGTGATGATGGAAATTTCCAGGCTCATTAGCTCCTGAAGATCTGCCTCACCCTCAGGGAGAACCAATCCTCACTTGTCCCTGAGCACACAAAGATGTCTGTGCAGGTTCAGATCTTGGCACTTTCTACGTCAGTCGTCAATGACAACTGCTAGTCCTCAGCTCTGTGCTTTGGCTCCTTCATTCCCATACCTGTCTTCTTCCAGGTGTTGTCACCTCTAGTTATCTGGATCCTTCCTATTTTTATTAGGTCGCTAGCATGGGCAGAATTCATACGTTTGCAAGCCATGAGCTTTTTGGGGTAGAGCACAAGGAGCAGGCGGTCTGTCATCCCCCCAGTACCCCAGCTAAGGCAGATTTGCTGGAGCTGTACCTGGACTATTATTGCTCAGTAACATCCAGGAGCCTTTGAGACTATCTAAACCCCTCTTGAAACAACTCTGGACCCCTCAGATCCTGTGCCAGTGAGTGTTTCAGCTTGATTATGTACCAGATGAAAGGGTTGCCACTTAGAAAGGTCTCTGGGGCCATTCCCTGACCCCTCTGATGTTGCATCTGGGAAGCAGGTGCCCTGGTCATATCTAGGTTATAAGTTCTAGCATGTTCTACTCCCATGACTTCTTAGGGTTTTTTTCTGAAGCTCACCTCCACGCTTTCCTGCGCTAATAGCCAGCCCTGGGCCTCAATGAGCATGACTACAACCTTTCCAGGGCTCAATGTCCCTTTGTGAGAGAGCACACTCTCCTTTAATCTCCAACCCTAAGCATTTTAGACCATGATTACTAGAAGAATTTGATACATAGCACATCCAGGAACGGGAATCAAAGCATTCGCTGAGCCAGGCTGAGAGCTGGTAATTACAGAGGGAAGCTCAGAGTTTTCTACCAACCCCAGCTGCACGGAGGGGAGCTGACCTCCAAAAACACCCAGGGAGCTTCATCACTAGAGAGGGAGGGAGATGAGGATTGTGCACAGAGGGAACGGGTCTTAAATTCTGGCTGCTGAGTGAGGTAGATCCAGATGGTATTTACAGACAATTGCTTTTAGATCTTTGCCCGCTGGTGCCACAGCCTCCAGGCACAATTTGTTCAAGCTGGCTTTGGCAGCTGGGATTGGAAGAAGTTTCAGCAATCCTGTGATTCCAAGGTTAATAATCACAACACTCAACTGAGGTATAAGAGTCATGAAAAATGCTCTGGAAGCATACTGTTTCAGGGTTTTTTTCCTGTCATTTATGACATAAGAAAGAATAGAAGAACACGCCTTTTTTTGTAAACCTGAAGTTACGAACTACAGTTGGTTGTAGTTCTCTCCCCCTGCTATCCAAACTGAGAAGCTTCCTAAGGAAATCTTGATTACACAGAAATGTATTTTTCCTGATGGCAAAAGTTTTGCTCTTAGGAGGAGTGGTAGAAATCTTTGGCTTTCCATGGCCAGAGCAATAATCTGAGGATCGCCAGGAGTCATTGCATTGCGGTGTTTCTCCTGTGTTTAAAAGAGGAGGTTAGCATGGGCTATCCTTCTGCTTTTATAGGTCTTTGCACCTTCATTACCTCCATGGAGCTCAAAAATAACAAACCACTATCTTGGGTGCCTTGGAACCTGTCACATCCATCACCAAACACCACTTTTAAGACCCCATAGAGTTGCTAAATACGAATATAGCTGCTTTATGGGTCTGCAAATGTGTGCTGGAACCTTGGGAAACAGAGCTTCTGCTCTGCCTTGGTCAGACGATAAGAACAAGGAGATTTTCTGAAAATTAGAGATAGTTAAAAAGCCCTGATGTGCATACTACCCTGTTTTCAGCCTTTTGAAGAGCAGATATGTGCCAGAACCAGAGGTGAGGGATTGGACTAACAGTATTTGGCAAGGTTAGGTAATTCCCAACTGCCTAGAAACAACTGAAGCTCAGAGATAGTAAAAAACTCTCAGGTAGGCAAACACATGTGGTGACAGTATGGAAAAATCATATTTCTTCTAGAATCAGATGATCTCATGCTTCTGCTGTTTGTGGGCCATAGCTAATGGTGCTGCTTTCCAATCAGGCCAGACAATCCTTCCAGGCTTAAGTGGAAAATGTCAGCAGCCCTAAAATCAGCGACACCGTTATTGCTTTAAATTTGTCACGAGGCCAATCCATTTTTGCTGTCATTCTTTAGCACCACGAAGGCCATAGCAGGGCAGAGATGGGTAATGAACCGCACTGTACTTGACCCTAATAATTCAGTTCTCTGCCTTGGTGAAGCAGAAGAGCCATATTTTGAGAAACTCTTTACAGTCAATCTACCTTTGGTCTAGGAGGCCAGGACTAGGTACATCAAGTGGAACTACCCTAAAAAGCTAAAACTATCTGGCCCTACATGAGAGCTTAGAGAGGATAAATGTTTTGCACCCAAGATCCTTGCTGGATGTAGAAAGAGTTTTTGCTGGAGACTTCAAATACTTTTCCCATTCAGAGCAAACAAGAAAACATGAAAAACAACACTCTTCTTGAAATTAAATTTCTCTTCATCCACAAAGAAAATATTTGCTTAAATCACTGTGAAGCTTTCACTTTCAACTCAGAATGAAGAGGAAGATGGAAGGATTCAGTTCACTTACCTAGACACTGAGAGCACCTTGATCTGGGTTTGAAATTACATTTCATTTCCAAAATACTTCACAAAGAAGTCCTTTTAAGTCTGAAATGAAACATTTTGATTTAAAAGGAAAGATGCAAATATTTCATTTCGGCAGTTACCGCATGCCCACTTTGTTTTCACCATGACTGCTTCATGCACGAAAGTAATTTTGAGCTCTGCACTTGACCACTTTCTGACAAAGTATTTTGTTGAACTGCCAGGCAGGTGCCGTAACTGTAAAATGGCTTTACAAGGAAGGTGCGTTCACATTGCAGCACATTGCACAGATTTAACACTGGCAGTGGTGAATAAAATCCTTTAAACACTTGTTAACTCTGGGAGAAGAAATGAGTTAAGCTCATTTGTCTCTTTCCCTAGATGAATTTTTCATTTCTTTTTCAAGCCCATTGACGTTTGCGAAATGATTTTCTGGCATATGTTCAGTCAATAAAAACTGCTGCTGGATTTCAAGTCACCACAAAGTAACACCTGGCATTAGATGTGCAGAGGGTATGTGTGTGCATTGGGTTATAACAAAAATCCTTGATTTTTATCTCATTTGGATACACTTCGGGTATTAGCTTTTTGTGTCTATCTTCAGAGCTGTCAGAGGGGTTGGGAACTGTGGCTGATGAATTCCACTTGTCTCCACCTCTGGAAAACGCAACAGAGTGCACCTTTAAATACACAATGAAATTATCATTGTCCTGACTTAAAAAAAAAAACAAACCAACCCACGAACAAAAAATCACCTTATTTTAAACTCACGGCCAATAATTTACACAACCCCCTTAAGCTTCACACAGTTTGAAATCACAGCCTGAGGCACCATGTCATGGAAAATGGTTGGGTTGCCTGGAGTCACAACACTTTTTAAGATTTCAAAGTTTAGTTGCCACTTCATAAAAAAAATAAAGGGGTGGGGGGTGGGAGGAATCTGCTGTGACATTTCAAGCATCCTTTTGAATGGGGAAGGCATTTCCTTCTTCTCAGTGCATCTCTATCAGATACCAGGCAGCCTGAGATGACAACTCTTTTTTTTCAGCAAACCTTGGTCTTTTCCTGTGAATTGAGCAAAGGAGTTACTTAGTAGAGAAATAAGGCTTTATATTGGCTTATCCTGTCTAACAGTGGGATGAATTAAAATGAAACATGTTCCTTTTCACAGCCCCGTGATGAGAAAAAGTAGCATTTCCCTCTGTGGACTTTGAACGAGGAAGAGGGGGAGGCAAGGGGGAAAATCTCCTAATGACCAGCCAAACACTCTAAGAATTAATAAGTATGGATCGTTTTTACTGGCCTGACGCAAAGTGCCATGCAAATCATTGTGAGTCTCATCAGTGATTTCCAAGTGTGTCAGGTTGGGTAGGAGAGGCATACATTGACTCTGCAAAGTCAATAGGGACGTATCGACTTGTGCTGCTAAATACCTGGCCCTATCTGTACCGCTTCGGAATCATGAGGCTGTGAAGTGAACAGTCTTTAATTAGGAAGTAAGGCAGTTTGGACCTCTATACTTCTATCTCCCTCCTAATTAATCCCAGGATTAATTTTAAAGCTTATTTTGCTCTTTCTGGAAGTTTTTATTCCAGACATGCCCTACACTGCAGCCAAGGAGACCTGTACAACACACCGACTGCAAGAGGCTGTTTGGAGAAAGCAAGCAGGCAGCAAAGAGAGCTGAAATTTTGATTTTTTAAAAATTGCTAAATAACTAAATTTTACTTCAAATCACCAGCCTGTAAAGTGATGTTTCAGTGTGTATGTGGCGAGTGTTCAGGTGTTTGGGGACATATCTGTAATTAGAATAAGTAAAGCTTGCCATCTGGAGAGAAAATCTGCTTCCTTCTCAATATGGCTGGGGTCACAGGCAGTTCCACATGTGCTATCAACACAGAATTTTCTTCCTCAGATGCCACCTGCTTGGTCATCTGTGTTTATCAATGAATAAGGGCTGGATTTAATCCGGGGTATCAATCTGATATGGCTTAAGTGAGGGACTTGCTTTTTATGCAAGGGAAAAATCACAGCAATTGATTTTTCAATTAAAAAAAAAATGGAAACAGTCCCCAGTGATGGGTTCCAGGCAATATCCTACGGCAATCCTTCCCTTGCTGGATCTCATGGTTTTATTGCCTTGTGATAATTGATGATTTTCTGAATGCTTTTGTGAATCACTGAGAAATACTGCTTTTTGTTCCAGCAGGGAGTTTTCCACTGACTTGGTTGTTAGGGGAAGCTTGAAAGAATGACCTGAAAGTTCAAGCACCAGAAAAGAAGTAAGAGAAGCCACACTTCTTCAACAGTCTCGTGTTCTGGGGACTTGCTGTAGGGCCATGCCCTGACTGTCCCTTTGTCCTATGGCCCAGAGCCTTGGGAACAGGCAAGAAATCTGCTGACCATGCTTGGTGCAAAGGGCAGGGGCTGAGCTGCCTATTGCTCAGTGCAAGGGGACCACTGCATTTGCTACGTGACTTGCACCAGGGAGTTGCATATATGTATCTCTCCTCCTCTCTCTGAAAAAAAAAAAAAAAAAAAAAAAAGGAATACACAAGATGTTATTTTGGTCACCAAGAGCTTTCACTGGGGAAAAAGAAACCTTTTTTAATGCTGTAGTAAGGAGCTTTCACACTCTGATATTGCAAGTGTAATAGAAACTATAATGGGATCTCCATCTCCTTGCCAAGCTCCAGGATTTGGCGTCATCCCCTGTCATCAATATGCAACTAATGACTCAAGCCACTCAGTTATTCCTGGTGCCTTTTCCTGCTGAGTAGGAGGAAAATACTTGTAATGGCTATTTTGGGGGTGTGCATCTGTTTGCCTGAAAGAACTTTGAGCTTAGAGACATTAATGTTTCCAATTAAATTACACTTGAAATTTTCTGGGTGGGTGGTTTCCTTCCCTGTGACTGTGTCCTTGTGGCAGAGCTAAGGTAGTTCCCTGGTTGTGCTCCTTCTCCTGACCTTGTCAACATCCACCAACCCCAACCTGCTGGGGCACAGCATGCCTTTGCTCTTGGCGCCTCCAGTGAGCCTCTTCCTGAAGATGTTAGAGATCACCACACTTAATCTACAATACAGAGAAGTGTCCACCAGAGCTTACAATCCAGAATTACTTGACAAAGACCCAAACACTTCCAGGAGTTGGTAAAGGCTCTCAGTTGCCATTTAAGAAAGCGATGTGCAACACAAATTCCAGTATTTCTGTTAGCCAAGTTGTCCAAGTGCTTGCCTTGACTTAGGGCTAGATTCTGCTTTCCTCTGTACAAGGGACGCTTACTTTGGGTAGCAGGTGACACTGAGTCCCTTTTCTTTCCCTAGTTTTGGTCCCAGTGCACCACCTTTCAAATGAGAAGTTTCATCTTGGTGAGGCTGAGCCTATGTGTCTGGCACTGCGTTTTCTGATATTTCAGAGTGTATAGCATGTGAATATACCTGCGTGAATTTGCACAGGTGTGAGTAGGTGGGTGCTTGTAAATGTTCATACATCCAAAGTTGTATGAACACACACAGGAGATGGAGGTCTTCCATCACCATTTGTAGGCAGAGGGCTCCTGGATTTTGTTGAAGGTCTACTTGAGATCTTTGAGGAGGATACCTGAACGTGCAGCTCGATGTCAGTGTTACTTCTGCTCATTCTGTCCACCTCTGCCATCTGTCTTGAAGGGTTTATTCACACAGTTTTTTTCAGAGCCCTGGCCTTAGGAACACCCTGGGATGTATAGTATCCCTTCAGGGACATAGAGTTGGAAGCAAGCATCATTCAGGCTCTGTAAAAGTTTAAAAGTCTTTTTCACTCAGTGCAACAAACCAGAATTCAAAACTGATAAATGCATTTCTCAATTCACAAACCAAATTAACTCTTTTTTGATACTGCTACTGGAAAAAAATAACTTGTGCTATCTGCTTTATGGAGCAACTGGTTATCAGTCTGGTCCTGTCTACAAAAGATAAGGAAATGCTGCTTTAAGGAGTTTTCTTCACAGAATGCTTTGTGGTTTGAAAATCACTTCAGGAGTATATTTCTACCCTGATCTGAAGACAGTCTCAGCTTTTCATCTCTACATCTAAATATCACCCTACGCCTGGTCAAAGTTGTTTGTTATTTCTGGGTGTCTTCATTTGAAAACAAGCAATGAATCCCTAAGTGTCTGGTCTCCAGTTCTGTTCAACGGGTGTTTAAAGAACAAGGAAAACATTTTAAGGAAGAAAATTCTTCAACTGCTTCCCTTGTTGCTTCAGCAATGGTGTTTGTGTTAAAGTTGGGATTCCTTTGAAAGCTTCACCGGGAGACTCGTTTTCTCTCTGAGACTGCCTCTAATGTCTTTTTTAAGAAGCACCCAAATAGCTAAAGTATAATCCAGATCTCACTGAAGCATTCAAAATGGGCTCTTTTAGAAAAGGAGACAAGGATTTATGGCTGGTGAGTACTCGTTGCGATGAGCGTGGAGAACTATGGCTCTAATAACAGCAAGATTTATGGCTTCCAATCCATCAGCGCCCAAGTTGCATGAGAGATTTTTATGACTGGAACTCTGTCAAGACAATGCAGGCACCTGAAGGTTAAGTCTCTATTTTCATGAATAAAAGTTACAATTGGAGGGTTTTGGTTATCAGGAAAGATTCCTGAATCATCCATAGATTAAAGGGAAAAAACAGTTGTCACGAGAGGATTTATTGGGAGGGAAGTACAGCTGAGGGCTACGAGGCTGGTGGGGCATAATGAAATCGAAGGATGTTCTCAAGCTGTTGTTTACAAAAAGTTCTTCAGGTTCAACACCCTCTTTCAGTGACTGCCAAGGAAGTGCTGTGGTAGATCGCTTGCTTTGGGACTGCCGACTGTCACACTGAGCCTGACACAGGGTGCCCTTGGGTGTGACAGGTGACAGCTTCCCCCGCTACAGCTGGCTCTTTTTTCAATTAGTGTCATCATCACTTGCTGCGGTGGTTGGTAATAAGTGCCATGAATGCTAAAGATCTGCCCCACAGGCTCTCTGCTTGTAAGTCAGCTCTGTCCGTTTAACTCACTGTCCCTCAGTCTACCCGTCCACAAAGGGCAGATCTATTTTTCTATTTCTACAGTGTTCAAAACAATTTCATTCCAACTCTATCTTTCCATCCATGGTGTCGTCGAACTCCAACCCTAGTTACCTTTCAGCTGAGAGGAGCAAGCTTGATCTTTGTGTGCCTTTGCACAATGATGAGTTTGGTTTCTGCACCTCCCTGGTCCAGCCACGCCAGATCTGCTGTAATCGGCCAGGCTAAAAAGGAGGCCAGTAGAACTGCTGAAAAATGCCTTCAAAATACTGATCTTTGAATTATACTATTATTATTATTATTGTTGTTGTTGTTGTTGTTTTTATTTATTTATTTTCGTTTTCTTGGATTAGGGTGGTTTTTTTTTCAGAAGTCTTTTGCACTATTCTCTTTACATCTGTCTTTCCTATGTAGCTTCACATCCAGGGTTTTAGGAGACACTTTTTCTCTGTTGGGGGGAAAAAAATCCTAATAGTAAGAAAAATGATCAACTTCAAAACCGCTGGCAAGCTGGAATCCTTGTTATTGTGTTGTTCTGTCTGTCAGCTTCAAACAACCCCCCTGCCCCTCCTGAGCCCATGCTCTGTTTAATCCTGTCAGAACTCTCCTGCTGCTCTGGATTTTGCAGGTCTCCTCCCCGAACAAGCTTTTTCGTGCCTGGAGGAGCTTTAGAGCTGCTAGGTGTTTGGGTTTTGATCCTCAGTCTGTACTCTGTTTGCTGAGTGAGAACATCACTTTTATCCCAACCCAAAAACACTCCTGAGAAGCAAGGCCAGTTTGCACTACTCAGAAATTCTGCAGCGTACCCCCTTTGCCAGGGTTTTCTTCTCCTGCACTAGCTCAGTCACTAGTATTTTAGAAGCAGACTACGCAGCTGAGCTGCTGCCTTCCCGCTTTGATCCTGCCTTGCCCTGACTCTCACAGACTCTCTTTTCTTGAGTACAGTATTAATCTCATCTAGATGTAGATGTGTAAATCTGAAGTAGTCATTCTGGGTTTGCTTTGCAGTTATCGAGGAGTGAGATGCTCCAAGAGGACAATTCATCTTCCCTGTCCTACATCCACTATCACGGGAGGCACCTCATATCCTTCAGGGCTGCCTCCTTCTCTCTCTTAACTACAAAGGCGGCCGCTCAAACCTAGACGGTTTTTTGCTTGGCTCAGTAAGTGCAGATTAATACCCCTGCCTGTATAATTAACGAAGAAAAAAAACCCCAATCCTACACATGACATTGAGTAAAAGGGCTGAAAATGTACAAATGAATTCCCCGAGGTCCAGTTTAAAAGTACACTCCACTCCACTTAAGTCTAAAATTATCCCAAATAATTCCTTCTGGCAGTTTAATGGTAGATATTTTGTTGTAATGCTTCCTCTATGACATTTGCAATGACCTAGTTTACTGTTTTTACAAATAATAATTTGTCTTAATTTTCTCTTTGAAGTAGCAAGCAAAAGAATAAATGAGTAAAATCTAAACCTGGTAACCTTGCTAGATATTTTAGGTCAATAAATTATCTTCATGCATAGCTTAGTATTTCAGCTTTCCACTCCAGTAGATGAGAGCTTTTTAATGCTTGTTAAATAGCAGAGATAAGTGATTGCAGTCTGAAGATAGAAAACATTGAATATGCAAAGATCTGTGGATTTTGTGATTTTACTTGGCTGGGGGAGAAAATCCTTAGATTCTTTCAGAGCCAGAGATAAGAAAAGCTTTCTTTTCAGAGGACTATCCACACTTTTGTGCCAAACATGGTTCTGAAAATGTAAAAATGCATCACCGATGAAAGCATCCCAGTTGGGCTATGTCAGGGCTGGACATTTCTGACCTGTTTCTCTGTTTAAAAACTCAGAACAGGCTGGGGATTATTTCATTGGGAAGCCACAAAACCTTGTCAGAAACACCATTTGGTGCTACTAATGCAGCTGATGTTCTGGATGCTATGGTGACACCAAAGTTGTTGCTCAAAGTTAATTTATTAAATAGAGACCTGATTCTAAGAAGTACTTCAAACTGACATTACTCAAAGCAGAATAATGTTTCTCAAGAGGAAAGCAGAAGTTTTCATGAGGCAGAGATGTTCATAGAAAGAGCCTGACTTCCCTCATTGTATTATTTTTTCCAGACAAATAAAAATCCTCAAGGCCACAGACTTCTTTTAACAAGATATCAAAAAGTTCTGGCAAGAAACTAAAAACTTTTAATGAAAACCAAGTTTTCTGCTTTTGTTATTTCCATTCCTTTCTACGTTGGTTTTTTTTTTTCCAGATAAACTGTAAATCACATTCTCCAGGGTCCATTTCAGCTCCTCAGAAGATCGGTTTCATTTCTGCTCCTTTACAGCAACCATTTTCTGGGTCTCGGCTCTCACTACATATGGCCATTGTGCTGTCTCAGCTGCTGCCTCCTGGAAGGATCATCTTAAATGAGGTCCATCACTCTGAAACTCAGTACCCTGCAAACGTGGCCATGGGCTCACATTCTTGGCGCTGAAGAGTTGCACTAATTTTCCTCTCTGATAAATAGGGATGCAGTCAACATTTCTAATATTTTATTCCCCTGTTAACAGATGAGAAAATAATAATTACACCCTGCTCTGCAGGACTGGGAATTATAATCAACACCAAAGCAGGATCTGTACATAATTAGAAGCTTGTTTTAGTTGCTTTTTTAGAATTTATTGCATAAGAAATTGCCAGTGTCAGGTAGCACAATTTTAACCAGTAAATCTAAAAGTGGCACATCGTTGTTATAATTGCCATTGCAGCAGCAGTTAAAATCTCCACCACTTGCTCCAGAACTATGAAGACCAAAGGCTATTGAAAAAGTTCCATAAATCAGCCAGAGGCACTGGCCTGTTGTCTGCAAAGTTTTTGGGTTTCAACTCAGAGGCAAGAATTTTGTCTGCACCTCGTTTTTGTATGGTTTAGGGTTCTTCATGCCACCCTAGGGTGCAAAGGAAAGTGCATTAGCTCTATCTGAAGTTGGACAACAGAAGCATGAGGAAGTACTGAAGTCAGGTTTTTCAGAAGGTGATTTGGGAGCCTTGGTCACAACAGGGACATTTAGAAATTGAGTTTGAGATCTCCAAAGAATTTGCATTTCACACAGACTTGAGCTAGTCTAGGGCTTGGGATCCAATCTCGTAAGACTTTTTTAGCAAGTGCTTGACCACAGTACCAGTTTTCCTCTTTCAACTTGCCTGTTTCACAGGGACAGGTGGTCCGCATCATCTTCTCAAAGACCCACCTCTCTGCCTCAGTTAGCCCATGGCTCTCAGCTATGCCACATTCAGGTGCCTGCTTGGCACCTGGCAGCAGGATATTGGCCATGCCTGATGCTGAAGCATGCTTGGGTTGCTCTGGTCTTCAGGACTCTTTTAAGATTCTCTTAAGCAATATGCTACAACAGAGGAAATATTTAAGGCTGCAGGAGCTGTCCATGCTAAAAGCAAGGTGGACTCAAGTCTCCATGTGCTTGGGTGTACGTCTGTACTGCCCTAAGACAGCTGGTGGTCTGAAATAAATACATCAGAGATCACATACTTGGAAGCTCACAGTAGCTAGAGGTGGAAAAGTACCTGAGACAAACACTCCCAGGCAATTTATTTGCAAGAGAGGGATCCTGATTACATGATGGCTCCTCGTAGCCTCCTGCTAGCTGGATACAGTATTATGACTGTGCTCTTTTCTGCCTTGGTGTGTCATATATTCTCTCATTGACTTTCAGTCCGTAAGCTGCTGTTAATTTAAAAAGCTCCCTTGTTCACCTCTGATATAGACTCAAGAGCTTTTCTGGCTGAGATGAATTGGAATCCATGTAAGAGCAATAAAATGCCTTGTATGGCTGTGTTTTAACTGGCTCCTCTGAATCTCTTTTTTTCTAACTGCATGTTACTCTGCAGCTTAGATGCAATGGATCCAGACCCCGCAGCGCTGCTCGTGGGACTGCACTGGCTTCATTAAATGTACACACGTACTAAGTTGTCTTGGTTTTTGGCTTTTCTTCCAAGCACTTGAGAAGTCTAGGCAAATGTGAGAAGGCAGGAAAAGACCTTTTAAATGCATTATAAATCCCATTTTAACTCAAGTAATTATAGCTATAGTGTAATCAAAATATTGTGTAGGAAAAGAAAATAATCCTACCAAATTTAAATCCTGTGTGCGTTAGCATATTGCCATCTGCAGACTTCTGAATCGCTACACCTTTTTACCTTAAGTCAAAATGATCAGCAGCCTCTTTCGCCAGCAGCACCGACCCTGCTAAGCACATTTGTCTGGCTCGCCAGGGCTTGGTCAGAGAGGGAGACGTCTCTTGTTGGTGTGTGCTCCCTCCTGCTCCCTTTCCTAAAGGTGAGAATAAACATGTTCAAATGTTGGCAGTTACGAATCAAAATGTCACACCAGAAGAAAAATCCTCATTACATAAAATCTCTCATTTCATATTGATTGGAAATTTCCAGGAGGAGAAATGAAAAATGTTGAACTTGATTTCATGAACACAGCCTTTTTTCAGTTACAAGCAGCAAAACAAGCCATCATGCCTGCAAAACAAATGCAACTATTCTCTGACCAGCTCTAACTTAGCAATTTCAAGAGTAATAAATTTGCTGGAGGAAAAAAAATACTACACTGAATCTTCATCAGTCACAGAAAATCACCATATATGTCAAAGAAAGTCTGAGGTAATATATCTGATACAAATATACTCACACAGGTCAATCAAATTCTTCCAATATCAAAGTGGTTGAATTACCTTGCTTAGTGACGTGGTATATTCTTACTGCAAAAAAATGAAGGGAAGGATGGATATTTCTTCATGTCTCTAGCTGAAGCAGAAATTACAAGGCACTGCACAGAAATTACAGGGTGAATTTCTATCTTCTGTGTTATGCTGGAGGTCAGGCTAGATGGTGATGATAATATTTCCTTCTGGCCTTAAAAAAATGCATCTGTGAAAATACAATCAGAGCTTATGGGCCATTGAATCCATGTGCTCAGAAATTATTTTTTTAGCAGTATAAATGACATTATCTGCAAGAACAAATAAGCTGCATCTAAAGGAGTCAGCAGTCAAGCCTGAAAATGGGAAAAGTATGAGGAAAGAATCCCAACCTGCTTAATTGCCTCACAAATCAAACATATGGGCAATAACTCCTGTTTAGGGGAAATTCAAATGAGAAATACGATTACTGCTCTCTGCAGGGGAAAGACAGCACTTTGACAGAACAAGGGCTGTTTTTTTCCAAGTGATCCAAGTGCCAGGGCCTGACTTGCCGAAACTCCTTGGGAAGGTCAAAACTTTCCCGTGTTTCAGCAGTGTCCTGCAGGGCAGGGTGGACTCACCGGGGAGGACCCAGGCTGGTGCAGCTCCTCTCATGGGGTGGGTTAATGTCCTTTTGTGTGCGCTGAGCAAAACACAGGGCAGTTTATGGGCCATTTCATGGAAATTCAAATGTATATGGGAAAAACATTCTACACATATATAAAACTTCTATTTCTTTCCAGGAAAGCAGCTTGAGATCTTATTAATGGGGCAGCTGATGAAATGTTTGTATGTAAATAATACCTAAGCAAAAGTTGTATTGGTGTTCACATGTATTAAACTTCCAGAATGTCCTGCACACAGTATCTTCCCCCAAATATTTTTTCAGTAGAAGTATGTTTTGCTCAATCTGAGTATAATGAGTCTTGTATAAATCCACTGCCAATTTATACAGGCGGATTCAGCCTCTGTTGGAGTATCAAGAAAGACAGCATCTTATCTGATGGTCTGGGCTTTATAGACAGGATCTTGAACAGTTAGGAACAATTCCATGCATCAAACAACCCGATACAAATATAAAGCATAAATATTTGGATACACAGGGGTTTGTATGTCTTTGCATAGACACTGAGGTTTGGGTTTGGCTGCTCTGCACTTCTTTCAGTGTCCATTTGCATCTGTTCAATGCACCCTTGTACGTAAGATCACACCATGATAGAAATTCAAACACTGCACACACATATGATAATACGCCTGCAGCTGCAGGTGGAAGCAGGTGCTGTACAGCCTGTGTGCAAGCACCAGCTCTCCGCTCATTTTGTTCCGACTTGTATTTGAAGTTTCCCCCCATTCTGAGCCCCAGAATTTTTCTCCTTCTGGAGTGGGAAAGATGCTGTCGTTGGCAGTGGTTGGTAGAAAGGCTTGAACACTGGGCAGGAGAAGCTCGCTGTGTGGCTGGGCTCAGCCTGAGCCACAGACATGGCAGAGTGGTTGCTCCAGCATCTTCATTACTTAATGTGGGGGCTGGTCCCACCAAACACCACCAGCAGCGGTGGAGCGGACTTTGATGCAGTAGGTGGGAGGTGGGTGTGGGAGGCTGAAAGCAATAGATGGCTGTGCACCATGAAGGACTGGGTTAAATCCCCTCAATGTGGTGCATGATGCAAGGGTGAAGCTTTTTTTTTTTCTTTCTTAGTATTATTAGAGGGATTAAGTGGAATTTAATTGACGCTTTAGCCTTGAGCTGTCCTCAGCGTGGGAGCTGCAGACACAGGCAGCACTGACTGCAAAGCCAGTGAACTCCAGCCTTTCACCTTCCCTGTCCTGTCAAAAGCAAACAAACACTCCGTTAATTAACTGCAAACACTCCAACTGCGATGAGTAGTGCTGGGAGACATCACCCAGGAGAGAGAAGTCAGGAAAAGGAGGCTGAAAAAGTCAGTCCAGCAGAATAATAAACTCCTCCTGGGTAGGAGGATGATGCAAAATGAATTTGGGCTGTAAATTCCTCGTTCTTCATCATCTGCCCAGTGCCAGTAAAAAGGACAAGTTGGCTGGAAGGACTCCTGCTCTGATTACCCCTGTAAGGGCTTCCTTGCACTTTACTGTTGCCCTTCCAACACCTGAACTAGACTTACAATGTCAAGAAACAATCCTGGGCATAAGGACTCCAGTATACCCAGTAGCAGATTTAGACCTGGTCCCCAGCTTGGTTTTGGACCAGTCCCGATGGGTTTTTCTCATAGAAAATGCGAGTGCAGTTCAAGGAACAATTCCCATCATACTGTAGAGAGTAAGAGCTAAATTGTAGTGGCTTGGGCAGTTCCCCATCACCTGCCATCAGTGCCAGAGGGCAGTCTGGGACACGGCAGCTTTGCTAGTGTCAACGCAGCCACAGGCCACTGCAGGGTGATGGCCGTGTGATGGAGTACTGCATCGTGCTCAGAGGCTGAGCCAATACGTGTCTGGGTCACCCTGCCAGATCTGCACAGAAAGTTGTTTTTCTCTGTGCTTCCCTTCAGCTGAGTAATTACTTTGTGAGAGTTTGTCATCTGCTACTGCATGAAGTAAGACAGGCCGAGCAGCCACTGAGGCGGCTTCTGTTTCTAAACCTGCCATGTGCGAAGCTGAATGGCTTGATCTGATGCCTCAATTGCTCCATCTGTGAAATGGAGATAAGTGTTATGTTCTTCCGTAACTTTCTGGGAAATATAGTAATGAAAAGTGTTACATGGGAACTGCTGTCCTTGTTCAGGCATAGATTAGTTTGGGAGACTGCTAGCTCTAGCTCCCTGTTCCCAGGATTCAAACCAAGCAAAGCCTTCCAAGCAAAACAAGTATCTATAAACTTCTTTGTTGGCTGATCTGTGCTCTGAAGGATTTCAGCAGGCTTTATCCTTGCAGAATACTCAAGGTCCACCTAGCACAGGGCAAATCTGCGTATTCAAAGTAGGGCACGCGCATGTTCCCTGCTGGTTCTCAGATGCATGGGGAGATGCTACAGCTATATACAATATATATGCTACGCTGAGTTCTTCCCATGGTGGAGAGACACCCCAAGATGCCCTGTAGGCATGAGTTGCCCAGTTAATGCATTGGCATGGGATCTCTGATGTACCCTGTCTCACAGAGGTGTGAATACACTAACCTATATTTTCTGGGACCTAGCAATTAAATTACTCCTGAGCCCTTTGCCAGACCTGTGTAATTCCTGAATTGGGCAACATTTCTCCCTGGCAGCTTTTGTAAGACTTTGGTAATTTTGTTATTTTTTTCTGCTTCTTGAATATGTCAGCTATATAGGTCCATTCAACCAAAGAGTTTTACAGAATATTAGAGTTCTTATTTTTAGTCCCAACTTTTCAGACATGAAATCAATTTTGAGGCCAGCAGGAGCTGATGAGAAATGCCAACTGCTATTATATCCCCTCTGGGATTATTTTCTTACAGAGACTTGCATGCTGTAATATTTTTCAAAGAAACCCTCAAAAGGTACAGAGACCAATGATGCATTTAGGAGACTTTGTGGGAAACGCAGGAGTTTTGTGCTGTGACAGGATTGTAGATCAGGCAGTGCAAGAGCCCAGCTACCTGCAGTATCCCACCGATCCTGCTTTTGTTTAACTGGTCTTTCAAACTTTAAATCTTTCCTGTGGCATTGTTTCCAACCCCCCTGAACTTCCAGTTAAGCTCTCCCAGGGCTGTGATGGTGCTGGGAGTTGGAAGGCAGCAGTAAATTCATCTTCATTTAATTGAGCTGGTAGCTTTGATTCTGATCCTGGTGAGGAGCTGCTATGAGGAGCCAGAAGAGCCTTCTGCAATTACGTGGTAGCTCAGCACAGCATGTGAGGGCCTCCACCTTTCTGCACTGTCCCAGCACCACGTTTGCAAAGCAGGTACCATCCAGGCTCACAGAAATTGCTCACAGAAATTCTGTTTTTCTCACTGCCCTCAGTCCATGTTTATCAAGTTTGCCAAATGTTAATGAAGCTGCAGAGGGTTAAAATCCAGAGAGTGACTGTGCTGAGAAAGACTCCCAGCCCTCTGTCCTGGCTGGAGCAATTCCCAAGCTCACAGAGTGCCCCTGAGTAAAGTTCTGTAACTGAGCTGGGGACTGGATCTGAATCTGTAAGTGTGATGTAATGGCTGCTTCGTTGTCAGGATAAATGAGCAGCACAACAACTTTTCCAAACACGCAGTTCTTGCAGACCGTCTGAGTTTCTTAAAGTCTTCCCTATAGATATATATCATGTCCGTTACCACTTTTGAGTGCGGTCCAGATCCACTGTTAATATTAGCCATAAATATGCTCCAACAGATAATGTCAAAGTAACAACCATCAGAAAAGGAAGTAAATAAATGAAGGTTGTGCATGCATGAGTGCTTCAAAGAGATTCTGTCTCCTGTCCCACTGAATGACTCTGCAGAGGGCTTTCATCACCAGGGAAGACCTGGAAATCACTGATAGTTCCCTAGGGAGCCATGGAGAAATGGCACTGAGCTGCGAGCAGCCAGTAAAATATTGCACAGCTGAAACACGTTACTGGCTGCAAGTCTTGAAGGGTAGGTCTGGGATCTGCACAAACAGAAAAACAACTCAAGACTTTTCTCTCCTCTGGTTGCATCTCTTCTGTGTTGTGTCCTGCAGTTAACCTTTAGGGGACAGAAAAGGCAGAGGTACAGAATTCGTCTCATGTTTCTCCGTAGACTGTGGAAAGAGCCTAAGAGTTAGCAGGATGATGTGTAGGTGGCCCACATGGGCTGTGATGTCTTCAGCACAGAGAAGCTTCATCCAGCGTTTATCAAGAGAAGACCATTGTGTTGTAGAGTTTATAGAAGGCTCTGGATACAGTGAACTAGTTTTGCCAAGGTAGCAATAATTTTCCTCCAGAACGCGTAGTATTGGGCTATTGTAAATGCCATAGGTGAATTGTGGTGCATAAGGCCAAGGGACAATTGCTTTCATCTGTCTGAAATACACTCTGAGAGCCTATTAGTACATAGTGTTTAGTGTTATCCTGGCTGAGTTAATTCAGTCCACCTCTGGCCGAGTGCCACTACATAAACCTCGGTGACATTTTCATTTCCATTTCCAGCAGCCTTTGCTGGCAGCAGAGTCTCTGATTTCCTCCCACTCAAGTTTTAAAAACTTTGGGAGAGTCTCTTCTTAGTGCAAAACAATTTGATCATCTTTCAGTGCCCAAGGAAACATTCTGGCAGGAACATCACTGAAAAGTACTGATACAATGAATTCCAGTGGGCTTTGTCTGTTTATTCTGTGTTGTCAGTCGGCACCTCCTGGAGATGGAGACCATACCAAGAGGGAATGAAAAGTGAGTTTATAGAGGCCTTTACTATTTCTCTGTATCACCTTCAATGATTGGTCACCCAGGGTTGTAGGAAGGGTCCTTGAATGTCTGTGGGACCTGCTCTAACAGAGAGGAATGTGTCTCTTCTCTTACTGGTTGACCATTAGCCTCCAATGCCCGTGGTTCACACCACTGCCAACAGGTTTTCCTGGAAATCCAACACTCTTCTGCAATCTTTCCTCAAATTTACTAGATTTCCCCTCCAAACTATAATGGGTGACAAGAGAACACCACCAACAGCAGCTGATTTTGGCTGCTGTCGTTCCCTGTCTTTATCTCCAACACACCACTAGGCATTTCTTGCTTGCTTTGCCTAACCTATTTTCACACGCTCCCTTGCAATGTGGTTAATTGTGTCCTGTGGGTGCCTGGTTTTCCTCATTAATTGTCAAGGGAGTCCAGATACTTGTTCAGATGGAGATGTCAACACTGAGGATGTTTACATTTGGGCAAAGATTATCAGTCTAGAGTGTCTAAGGGGTTAGATTCATCTCATCATGCTTTAGGTGTCCAGAGAGTAGATGTCAACACTGAGACAATACGTTTAGACTTTTTTCTTCCTCAACACGGACAACTCATCCTCAGATGTTCAGAAGACAGGATGACTAATCTATCCTTTGGCTATGAAAGGAGTCAACGTGGCTAGCTGAGCTGTCAATACATATTTTGGAAATGACTCAGGGTGGGCTGTAGCTGAAGTGTCTCACACAGTTGCAGAGCGATGGCTGAGCCCAGGTCTACAGTCAAATGTCACCATTTGTCAGCAGCTCATCTGGCTCTGCTCTGCTATGGATGGTTTAGGGGAAAAAAAGTATCCCCTGAGTCTAGTCCTTCAGGATCTGATGATTGAATTTCCCCAGACTCTAGCCATAGTAAAACCAAAATCCAATGCCCATTTTGACTCTGATGCCTTGTCACAACAGTTTGGCAGCACATAGAGCACTCACGTCGGGCATCCGTATCTCAAAACATGCAAATAGCTCAGTCAGAAAGAAATAAGCCTACGCTGCCGGGGAAGGACCGAGGATACAGAGGGAGGTGATGCTGGCTGTTACCTTAGCAACAATCTCCATCTGGTAGTAATCTGAAGCAGGCAGTCTGACCCCTGGCAAAAATATTTAAACATTTAATGACTTAAATAACTGAATAATTCTAGGCTGTTATGAACAGGAGTAGGATGCAGCCCCAGCTGAACATCACTTGTAACTGCAATTGGTGAAGTCAACATGGTCTCGTTTCACATGCTTAGACATTGGCAGAGAAGGTGATATGAAAGTACATGCAAAATACTGCACTTGAAAGAAAATGGGCCTGATTTTCCACTTAGACCAAATTTATGTTATTCTAACTCTATGAGAATCAAGTTAGTATTTCTTTCTAAAATGAGACAAAGTGGTTTAGGGGTTTGGTAATATAGTGATATTAAGCTGTTATACAGCTTTGTTAATCTACAGATTTCAATACTCATTAATGCCACAGAAGGGGAGGGTGCAATTCCACTTGCATTTCACCTACTAATGTATTTTAAATCTTTTTTTATTATTATTACTACTTTATTTTGTGTTTAGGTGTGGCCAAGTAATTCTAGCTTGATGCCCTGGAGAGTTTGGCTCGGCCTTGAGCTTGTTTCACGGAGTCTTTAGGGCCCTTTTTGGCTGAAATCTTGTTAAGAAGTAATAGAAAGACTGTACAGAGCTGCATGCTTTAGTGGTCCGAAACCCCAGAAGCTTTATGATATATTCTAGAGTGCCATCTGTTGTTTATTTACCTGAAATTAACTTAAAATCAAACAAAGATTTAGGTTGGAAGGCCACTTTGGAGATCCACAGAGTCTAAACCCCTGCTCAAAGCAGGGCTTGTATGCAGGCAAAAGCTCTTGCCACAGGCATGTTCTTCACAAAGGTTCTTCTACCTGAACCAAAGGGCTTTGCTCTGGGGGAGACTTCTGTCTTCACATGCATTTATTGTGTGGCTTCTTTCTGACTCATAGGAGGAAGGTACATTGCAATAGAGATTGATTTATTTATTTATTTTACTGTGTTCTGCTGGAACCTCTTATTGCTATAGGCCACTGATAGTTGACATTTTAGAAATTTTAATGTCCATCTTACTATTCATGCCTCATTTTCCATTGTATCATGTCTATATATAGCTACCTTGCCACCTACTTTTCCCATGGTACAAGCTGTTTCATGCAGACCAGGTGAAACGTAGCACTGGTTTCAGCCTTATCCTGTCCTGTGCCTTTCTTATTATTTAGTACAGAACTAGGACTCTGCCTGGGCTTTGGCCCATGCCGCCAGCAGCACCCCTCCCATTTGGGCTAGCAATCCATATTCCCTTCATAGCCCTGGGTAAATTCCCCAAGTTCTCAATACTCCCTGGGAAAACAAGCTGAAATACCTATTGCTTTTCACTGACCTTCAGCAGAGCTCAGGATGACCATCTCAGAAGGAAGGACCTGTCTTAATTAACTGTTTAACACTGGCTGGGTCTGCCTGGGTAACCGTCACAGAAATGGCTTCTTACAGGATGTTTTAATTTGCTTCAAAGATTCCTGGCACTGGAGCTGCCAATGATGACAACTGTAGTGCTTCTCAGGATAAAAAGCACTGGGATAATATGGAAAAAAAAGAAGAGGTGACAGTCAGGCTGTTCCCTGACCTACTCTCTGTTCTGCCGTTTGCAAAAGGTGAGAAGACTGAAATAGTTCTTAAACTAGGGGAAGCAGCCAATTGCCACCCCTCAGCCCTTGATTGCTTTATTTCTTTGCATCAGTGATTCAAAACCTGCTCCCTGGAAGCTGGCCCAGATACATTCACTGATGAGGTGTGTGACATTCCTCTCACCAATGCATAATGTCCAAGAAGCTGATGTGGTTTGCAGTAGTTAACTATCTCATTTCTTCACAGAAAGTTTGTTTTGCCTTTTAATATTTTTACAAATCAAGATTTACATGCAAGGAAGCCAGCTTCATACATTACATCTTAACTGAAATGTTATTTAGCTGGCAGAGCCATGCCTTTCCCTCCCCGTTTACCCAAAGGCTCCTTGGAGATTCATCGGTTACTGGTTTTAATCAGAGGGGAGGTAAGAGGTCAGGGCATCTAAATTAATCTTATCAATCTGATGAGAAATTTAAGGCTTAGGAAGCTTGAAAGTCCATGCAGGGGCCTGATTCCGCATTTTATAACCTTATGAAACACAAAGCCTGTGCTCATAGAAAGCTGGTGAATGGATTTTGGGTTCTGTAGGCAAAATAAATTTTGGATCTGCACAGAGGAAGACAAAACTCCACTAGGCTAACAAGGTAGGATGAGCTGTGGAGAACTGGGTTTTCTGCCAGCAGAGAAGCAGAAGTGGAACTGCTAGGTAAAACATCATGCCTCCACGCCTTCCACCCCATCTTCACCTTGGTGGCAGCTGCCATCAGACAGCTGCATGTCTGTGCCCTGTTCTGATATGAAATACGTACATCAGTTATTCTGAGTGAAGATTTGGCCACCAGTTCCTTGGGCACAAGTAAAGCAAGGAATGGGGTCTGGGGGGCCCTTTGCCACTCCAGGCAGCTGCCTACTTTACCTAAGGTGAGATCAAGTCCTAGCCTTAAAAATGGGTGTTTGGGAATCCTAGTGCCTGGGGTTTTCACTTGCACTTGCCTGAATCGTTCAGTTCTGAATTACTCCTCTCATGCTATTCACAGAATATTCAGGTTTTGGCCACAGATCAGTAGGAAAATGTACACACTAATCTCATTCACTCATGTAATTTAGATTTTGCAATACAGTTTAAGATTACCTCAATTCTTTGTTAGTATTTGTATAATGGAGAACAATCAGATACAAATACAGGTATCTTGAAGATCTTGTGACATGAAAAACCTTTGTAAAAACTGTGGGGCTCTTATTTTGTGATTTAAAAAAGTACAGTTCAGTACAGGTTTCATATTTATGTAAGGAACATAAAATCGAGATTTCTTTGCAGTGACCAAATAGACAACTGTGTGGGAATGGATACAAAGGCAAATGTAAGCTGAAAACAGATAAATTAACTAAAAGCCTGGATCTTGTGCGTTCTATAGAGAAAACTCGGTTAGTTGAAATGAAAAACTTCTACGCATTATTTCTTTTCACTAAACCTATCCTTGGAAGAAGTCTTTGGTCAAAGTGGTGAAAGATTCCCATATCTGTATAACTAATATTGCAGCACGTGGGATGTGAAGCCGTGAGGGAATGGTACCATGTTCAAAACACTTAACACTCCAAGGACTGTGTTTTCTTGATGCATCCAGAGCAAAAACTCCAAGTGGAGTCTCCCATACCCCAGCTGAGTGTTCCAGTGCTCAGGCTGTTCATCATTCTAGGATGGATTGGTCTTTTTCTGTTTTTAATGAAACTTTTCAAAAGCTTCTGACTGCACTGATGCAAAATGAAAACAAATGTGCAAACCTCAAATAGTTTCACAATTCATCTTTTCTAGCCATGCCAGATTCTTGGAGTGTGTCATTAATCTTTTCAGTGGGATAGCTGGGTTTCTTACCAGGGATTTGCTTCTTGTTTACTTTGGAGCTGTAAGTCTCTTGTCTTCTCCCACACTCTCCATGGATAAATGAGAGGGAGCGCAAAGACCGTGCCTCTGACCAAGCCCATGTGCTGCTGCTGCTGGTTAGGTCCTGCCTGGCCAGTTCCTGGTGGATAAACCTTGATCTTGTCATGCTTAAGGATGTCGGCTGTGATATCCCTTTCCTGAATTTCAGCAGTCTTAGCGGTTTTGCAACTCTGTTCCTCAAGGGCTGCCAGATGTGGCTTTCTAACTAAGGAAGGGTCTCCAGCCTCGGTGGGATGCAATGTTCCCTGCCTATCATTCCTGCCTTATGTAAGGCTCACATGCACAACCATTTAACAAACTATTCCAGGAGCAAAGAGACTTTTCCAAATTTGGCATTGTTACAAGACCAGACAAAACATCCTCATGGAAATTACGTGCTGCATGTGTGTTTGAGTTACCAGTAGAGCTGTGGTCTTTGTCTAAGGGGAGCAGAAATATGTGGACATAAGAGAAATTAAATGCATTAGCCTGGCTCCATGGTTACTAAGAAACAGAAGGATGCTGGTACACTGTAGTTATTTCATTCCCAGATGAGGAAGGGATAGTCAAGCTGAAATAAAAGTTTCTTTTTTTAAAATGGTTGTATTTCTGTAATGCAAGAACAAGCACCCCTATTTAACCTGCACAGCCAGTAAATCGTTCTGTTTGTTTTGCACGCTCTATCATTTCAGCAAAAGTTGATATGCACCTTTGTTTACTTAATTAATTTTTCTCTTTTGTTTTATTAAACCACATTGCCTTCAGCAGATCATGTTTTGTTCTCAGTAGGTAAAAATAATGAAAAGAAATTACTCCAGATGAAGCAAAAGTTTGCACCTTGTTTGCAACTGAGCTTCAAAAATTAAGGCGGCAAGTCAGAGACAGAAGCAAAGGTGAGTTTCAGGTTTGCCAAACAGTCTTATGCTTAGAAGGGGTGAGGACTTTTTCAGCCAGTGTCTACTCAGTCACCTCTCTGCAGGGGACACCAGACTCACTAGGCAGCCAAGGGAGTGGAGGAGAAACACCACTGCCTCTTCCTCCATCCCCTCGGATTTCACTAGCCAGCTGCTTGGGGAACATCCCCGTTGCCTCGAAAGTACCCAGGGAAGGAAGGCACCAGGCTGCACCCGCAGGATAAGCAGCAAAAAGCTTCCCTTGGGTAAGGCTTTCCTGCTGCCACCTGCTGCCATTCACGCAGGCTCCTTGCTGCCTCTCTTAGTCATCTCTGCCCACCCGCTGGTGTTCATCTGATCTTTCTTGCTTACAGACAGGCCCATTTCTTTCTCTGTGTGAGCCCTGGCAGAGAGTTTCATCCCATTCAGCTGTTAATATTTGATTATGCCTCTAGTGAAGTGAACACTCATTACGTTAATTTCAGCAACAATATAAACATCAAAGGACTGAATTAGTTGTAATAGCAGAATGTGATGGGCTGGCATCAATGCTTATTTATTGCTTCTGCCACTGTCGCTGCTGTTGAGGACAGAGCATGGCTTTGGGGGAAACTTGTAGGTGCTGCATTGCAAATCTGACTTGTAACAAGTGACTCTGAAATAGTGACTCCTGCAGAGGTTTGCAAGACCTGGCATGAGCATGGGGTCTGACTCTCCTCAAGTATGTCAACTGTGGGAAATAATGGATACAGATAAGAGTTAAGATTTCACTGTGCTCCTTATATCTCTCTCGAAGACTGACAGCCCTCAGCTGCTATATGCTCACTGGTTCAGACGAGCACTAGAACTAGAAGATTTGGGATAAATTCAGATCACTAGGAGCCTTGTATTTCTAATGGAAAACTGTGTTCTTTTCTTTTGTTCTGCTTTTCCCTTTCAAATCGCTCCAATTGATTTCCATTGAAATTATAAATAAACATTTTGTGGGGATGTTTAGATTTTGACTGCGGCATACCTTTTGTGCAGTCTAACCCTTTGGTTTCCTCTTGCTGCTGGTTGACTGCAACAAGCCAAAAGGCTTTATTTTGACTTTTGCTAAAATTACTTACATTCTGTTAAAACCTGAAAGTTACTATTGATGATGAGTGTGGCACAGGCACTGTTTTTATAATGTAAAGCAATATTGTGACATGCATATGTTGCCATAACTTTCCTATATAAACAAAGTTTGAAAGGAAACAAAAATATTTCCGTATTTCACACCAGTTCCACAGGAAATTACTTCGAAGCTTGTTTTCATCCCAAGTTGCAACAAGTATCAATTACCCCTGAAAATATTGTTTCTGGCTGTCTCTGTTACCTTCCTTTAAATAACAAACCTTTCCATGTTTTCTCATGCTACTCTGCACCTGGGTTCCCACGTTCATTACCCAGCACTGCCCAAACCCCTGCAACTGGCTGGTTTCTCACATTTCCAGTAGCACCATCACTCTCTTGATTTTCACAGCAGGTCGTACAAGGACTCTGCAACTGGAAGAGCTGCGCTAATTGATTGCCTCATTTAGCTCTTTGAAAACTGAAACAATTGCACAAAGTCCCTGGTTCAGTAACGGATGAGGATTTGGAAGCCGATGAAAGGCTTCAATTTTGTGGGGCATGACATATAAATATAGTAACTGTTGTTTTATCTCCTGTAAGTATAATTACCTAGTCAGATGAGCGATTATAGCACTCACGGTATTTGCTCTGGAATTAAAGTACTTGCAGGGCTATGAAGTACTGTACATGCTCTGGTAAATCAAATCAGCTTGAACATTACATTGTGTATTATAAAGTCCAGAGCAAGAACAGGAGGCAGGGAACCTGATTCACAAGAGATTTCAGGTAATTCACCTATTTGAATGGTCTCATGGGTCTTGTCTTTGCTATCCCTTTCACTCCCTGGATTTTGGGTCATTCTCATTTCTCCCAAGTCAGATTAGATTTATCAGATGGATGAAGGGATGTGTAACCATCCAGTACAGCCCTCTCATCATGCAAGCACCTATCTGTGACCCTCTGCAGCTTGGTACAACCTTCCAATTCTTCCTGTGCATTTCCCACACTGGATGCACCCCTGTTCAGACACTGGAGCTAGGTACCAACCTCTGCATTTGAGTTTTGCCCTGTTTGGACTGCTGTCTGCTGCAGTTGTAAACTCATTCCTCAAAACTAAAATTATTTACTCCCCCCGCCTCTGTTCTTACAAATGTCTCTCTATATTTTCATTCTCCTTGAATGCTTGGCAGAAATTCTTCACAGGCATTCTAAATATTGCTAGCAGTTCCAGGTAGCAGGACAAGTATTATTGCTTTACAAATGGAATTGCCTGCTTTCTTTCCTTTTCTGTAGGGCACTGCATGAGGAATGGCTGAATGGTGTGCTGAGAGTGGCTTGGGTACGGCTCATGTACTCTCTATCAGGTTATTTCCATTTCACATTCTAACAAGTCTTGGTAAAATGGTCACGCATTTGCTGGAGTCATATCTCCAGCTCAGAGCACATGTACAGAACAGCATTTTATAATCTCTGTCTTTACTGTAGACATGCTTTAAATCTTCTGTGTCAATATGTGATGGCTGCTTTATACTTGACATCTCAGACATCCTTTAAGAATGCCTGACTAGAGAGGAAAACAGTCTTATGAAACAGCATGACACCAGGAATCACGCCTTTGGGTTCCTGTTCTACACTTAATAATTAATTTCAATCTCTTGATGCCTCAGTTTACCCATCTGAACATTAATGTATTCCTGACAAGGCAATGAGATACTTTGGCTATGGAGCCTTGCACAGCTAGAAATGATGCTGATGTTTGTCTTTAGCATTTGACTGGCTGGCTGAGATCAGAACAACTCTGATCAACACTTCTTAATTTTTTTACATTGCAGGAAGTGTTAGTGTTTTCATGGTGTGTGTTTTTCTGAGCAGTGAGCATCTGACGTGTACTGAAATAACCAAAAGAAATACAGAAAAGTTGCAACGTTGTATTAACTCATCCACTGCCATTTATTAAAGTCCAGTGTAAGTGGAAATTCTGTCAGTCCAATTAACTTTAAAGCAGGCACTATAAAATGCTTACACAGAAGGTAAAAGTGAACACTGTCCATCCCAACTGTTTTTCAAAAACGTGCTCGAGGCTGTTGAAAGTGCTCTGAAGTGTTAATGTCGAACTTGACTTGTTAAATGAGTAAGCCCAGCTACCTGGGGATGCCTCCTCCTTGTTTCCTTTGATTTTGCGTGGTTCCCCAGGTGCTGAGCACAGGGGAAGATCAGCCCCTGTTAGTAAGTGTGAATGACAGCGAAGTCGGAGGGGCCTTATCAGCACTCCCACGCCGGCACTGGGATTCTGGCTGCAGAAGAAAAGCCGTTGTCGCCATGGTCACCGAAACAGGGAAGACTAATCAGAAAATATCGATAGAGTAAAATGTCAGCAACTGAAAACTAAACTGGCACATGATCTTTAAAGAAGCGTGGTGAATCATCTCTTAGTTGTGATAGGTGAGGTGATCTCTGACTGCAGGGAAGCTTTGGCTACAGGGGAACCCAAGGGGTAATTTGCATCTTTCATTATTATTATTATTAACAGCAGTGTCACAGTGCTCTTGCAGCATCCCAGTGCGTTTAGATGCTGGATAAACAGAAAACAAAAACAGCAACAGGTTCTACGAGTTTACTGTCTGAGTACCAGGCAGGAATAGGAGGGGCTGGAAAGACTGAGCAGAGACCCAGAATATTTTAGTCCCAAGATTGCTGAGCCCTGGCACACTCAGCGCCAAAGCTGAACGCCAGGCAAGGGCACATCCACCTGGGAACTGTGCCACGTGTAGGGACAGGCCAATGTTGCTGCTTTAGGTCCTGCCTTGTCTAGTCTGTGCCTGCGGTATTTGCTGCAGCATAACATAGCCCCAGTGTCGCCTGGCAGTTAAAACACCCAGCGTGATGCTGCAGCCCCTAACCACTGCCATGGGACAGTGGTGATTTGGGGAGATATGTAATACAGCCTGCTCTCCCGAAAACTAATCAAGACCTTACAAGTTAGCCCATTTATCATTCCAGAGGGGAATTTTCTCATCAGTTTCCAAATCAGAACCTCCTCAAATCCCAGAGCTAATCAGACACTGATTTACTGCTTGGTTTTGCTATATAATTTGCAAAAATACATCCACAGGCTTGGCTGTAATGGCAGTGCCTTTATATTCTGTAGTTCTCTGAATATATCTGATTACATTAGTAAGAGTATCAAAGTAGTTGTTAAATGGAAAGGACAACTTCAATAGACCCAAGTTTACTGCTTAGAGGAACTGCAGCAGGAAAAAAGGAATGCAGGTAATTCACCAGCTAATGCAATTTTTTATTGTATGTATGCCACACAGAAGTAGGTACTTTGCAAACACACTGCAATGTGGTTTTGCTTCTCTCAGAATATTTAAATGGTCTTATTTTTTTAAAATAATACATTATCTGTGTCACATTGAGTTCTGTCTCTTCAGTGTTCAAGATAAGTGTCCCAGGATGGGCTTTCCTTTGGCATGAGATGTGATTGAGCAGAGACAGGATCTGAAAGATTAAAAGGGCTTATCTTGCCATGAGAGACAGGGGAACTTCTAGGGGTCTCTTCATTAATGCGATTAGGTCTGCAGGTACAGTCTGATGCTCTCTCAACATGTCAGGTATAAGTGATACGGCGGGCACTGATTTCTACGGCAGAGATGAGGTTTTAGTTCAGTTCTCCAAGATTCCTTTCTAGGAAATCTCATGAGAACAACACATTGAGATGATTTATTTTCAAGGAGAAGAGGAAGACAAGCACTTTTGTGGTAAGGCAGTTCCTTTTCAGAAACCTCCAGGATGAAAATGGACCTTCTTGAACTTAGAAAGAGGAGAAAAAAAAGGAAAGAGAAAAATAAAAGGTGCTTTGTTTGAACTTTTTAGGCAAGTAATTGTCTGTTTTCCAATTTTAAATGAGATCTCCTCTCCGTGTTCAAAAGATGTTCAAAAAAAATCAAAAAAATATAAATTCATATATGAATATAAATTCAACATTCATATGGGCTGAATAGGAGTCTTCTGTCCTACTTTATGTTAAAGTGCTAAGCAAATACCGCAAGGGCCCTTCCTCTTCTCATACCCTTCCCAAGCCTCTCAGCTGTGGTGACTGCCACCAGCCCTGTACTCAGGGAGGTGATGTTTTTCCCTTATATGACTAAGAAGCTGTCACACACTCACTCTGGCAATCTTACCGCAGGGCACTGCTGCTGTGAGAAGGGGAGAAATGAGTAACAAGGGCAGTAGCAGGGGAGAGGGAGGGAACACGAGCCACCACAACCATTTACCAAGACCCAGTGAGAGAACTGGGCACTTAGAGAACCAGGGTATGCAGTGTGCAGCCTGACAGGCTCATGAGACAGAGCAAACCCAAATTATTTTATTTTCCCTAGTATGCTATTTTAATAACTTGCTAGTGCTTGTTACCACACCATTAAAAAGTGTGGCAGACAGAATGGCTATTTACGGTTACACAGTCGTGCTAGGATTTCAAGTTGTTAATGCTGTTAGCTCTAATTCTGATGTAGATGTTTTGGTCATTTAATCATATAGAAAAAGATTCTTTCCCCTTTAATTCCAGGGGGGTTTCAGGTGTGTTCTTCAGATATATAATGCATATATTAAAACCATGGTGGTCATTCTGCCTGCTAGGTAGACTCTGAAATGACCCTTGAACTGCTGTATGATCGCTGCATTGTTATTGCTGGATGTTCTGATGATCATTTTTTAAAAAGGACTACGCAATGAGTAGGAAGTTAGTTTGCACTATATTATAATTAATGCAGAATAAATCTGACTGTAATCAGGATGTTTTGATTGCAGTCTAGTCAGATTTCTGGATGTCCTTTTTAGCCATGACATCATGCAAACCTGGTTTTGACACCATTAGAAGTGAGGAACTGAGAAGAGAGCTAAGGATGTTGGAAGCACTCACGTACAGCTAAGCCTAGGGAAGACTACTTAAGCCAATTTGGTTCGTTCCTGCTCACAGGCAGAGATCACACATCGGAGGAGACAGTTTAGGGGACAAATTTCCAGATTCGAATTCACAGTTATAAATTTACAATCAGGGCTGGGATTAATTTTTCCTATCAGTGTTTCCAACACAAAATTCTAAGAGATGTTATCAGTGTCAGAAGATTTTAAAGGTTATGTAGAATGAGCCAAACCATCTTTTGTTGCCTTAAAATATCCTGACTGCCTCCTCTCATGAAGATAACATAGAAGAGATTGCTTTGGGATATTTCTCATAATCCTTGTCATCCATTTTTGACTGTTGCAAAAGAATGAAGGGTCCACATTATCAGCAAAACTGTTTTGAAAGAGTCTTAGTTTTGACATAAAGAAGGCAGGATAATTAATCAGTGCAGTGACAAGAAAAGATATGGTTAAGTTTTCATAGAAAAATATATCTGGATATAAATCCAAACTGTTTATTCAGGCCTTGTCTTCAATAATCTCTTCTCTCTCATCCCAAAAAATGTCAGCAGGTCCTCCAATTCTTTGTTCCTGAAGCCTTTCAAAGGACTTTTCCCTGACAGCCAACAAGCACACTGATGAAACACTAACTCTGCTTGCTCATTTACAAGTACTTTTGGCAGCTTAATGCACGTACACGTGTTTTCTCAAATGCATCAAACAGCAAGATTCGGAATGCAGGAGAAATCTGCGTTGTTGGCACAGATTTGTTCCTTACGGATAACACAACTGCATTTGAATAACTTTCAATGCAAACTATTTTCTAGCAGACAAACATAATGGTCCCATCTAAAAGTCATGGCAGGTGCCCCAGCTACTCAAACACTGCAGAGTTTAGCTCAGCTTAGCATTTGTGTTGTCCCATATTCACCATGTTCACCACCTGGCTGGTGGTCTGATAGAAATGAAGTGGACAGAAGCTAAGCAGTACTTGCTTTCTGCTGAAATATTTTAAAGCCAAGTCCACCACAGCTTTCCTCAGTGGTAAGAAGTAAATAGTTATGTGTGGTATTCAGGAGCGAAATGGCAGCTGGACCTTGGAGAACGGCTCATTCTTTCTCAGAGTGGTGATTCCTTCTCAAAGTGGGGCTGAACTCCAGTAGTTCAGAGTCTCTCCTTGTATCATAGGTTTGTTATGAGCTATAAAGTGGAGGTCCAGGAGTACCTCCTCATAGGAGGAGTGGCACAGAAGTCACTGGTGTCTGTAGCAAAACCTGGTAATTTCTGCTACTACTTTTCTGCTACCTGAAGAAAGGTATTTTCCACAGGGTCAGAAAGGAGGATATTTCACATATAGTCTTCATCAATGACTTAAATCCCGTGGTGATTTTTGTTTAGCCTTTGAAAGAGAAGGACTGCCGTGCTGACAAGTGATTCTTCCTTTTTATTGTAGCACTGGAGCATAAATGAGATATGACAGAACATCTTCAGGTTGCCTTTGGCATAGTTTTGTGTTAAATGCTCCTTTAAATTGAAGGTTTTCTGCACAGCAGTGGCAGGACTCACCAGGTCTAGTTTCCTTTTCTGTGTAGAGAATTTTCTTTTTTTTCCAATTTGGGTTGAATAGGAGTCTTCGTCTTCTGTCCTACTTTATGTTAAAGTACTAAGCTAAATAAATAGGATTTAGATTATTAGAATCCCTAGGTGCACATCTGAAGCATCTCACAAAGCCATTAAGGATGGATAAGAGCTTATTTGGGTTCTGATGAGGTCCTTATGCTATAGCCTATACAGATTTGATAGCTTTGCTTTGGTATCAGCGCTCAGAAGTGTGTGCTCCCGGTCCTTGACCAAAAGCATCATGAGCTGAATCCACCTCTAGTGTCCTGGACTGCAGTCAGGTTTGCTTATTAGGGGAAATGCTTGGTGCCCCATGCCTATGGGAAAATGGGGAATTTGGCCTCCAAACTGCACCTCTCATCAGACACAGCATCACAGCACAAAACACTCTCAGTAACGATATTATTTTGCATCCTTGATAACTTTGCCATCTATATTTTTTTCATGTGTAGCCACTGTGAAAATTATTAAAAACGCTGTACAAACTCCACATCATTTAAACAAAGCTTCTGGATTACAATGACTCTATTTAAAATCAAAGACAAGCATTGAGGCCAGAGCTAAGAGAAACATCTGCAACTTCCTGGCAATTGACAAAGACAATTACATTTTTATAATTAAGAGATTCTTTTTCTAAACTCTGTGGTTCTAATTATAATTAGGCATTCATACATGCACATCTCTTGCAGGACACTGAATTGATTTAGCACTTGCAGTAACCTTTTTTTTGAATGCTTATGCACAAAAATGTGTGAAATCCTGTCCTCAAATAATGACAGAATTAATTTTCTTTTGTCTGATTCAGTGACTTCTTTGTTGTGCAACAGACCCAGAATTTAAGGCTGAAATCAGACCCCTTTAAGAAAAAAAAAAAAGTTTCTGATTCAACCCAGTGCTGGAGAATCTGCTTGCATTTGGAAATTGCTTAGTTCTTTTAGAGTTCATTCACAGGTTCAAGAGCTGCTCTGAAAGGGGGTTTTATGTAGGGTGTTTGTGGAGGTTGCTTTCTTGGGAATTGTATCACAGTTTCATATGAGGAGTGACACAGGAAAAGAACATTATGGTCACTGTTAACTTGTTATCCTCTTGTTTGAGAATATTTTTTTATATGAAATTTAGCTTTCCAAATATGATTTAGGTACTGTATTTTAAGAAAGGAAAACTCTGGGGTATAGCATTTCCAGGAAAGGAGATCCTACAGTTGCCTCAGCTCTGACCTCTTTATTTACCCCTGACCTACGCAGATGACAAAGACCTCAAGGAGGATACAGCTCCTCGTCCTCCAGGCCCCGTGGTCTTCTGGCAAGATTAAGTACCAACGTGGTTTCAAAGCATCCTGTCTGGTAGTAGCTATGTGCCTGGGCATACCCTTGGTCCAGTTTTCTTGGTGACAGTATCCAAACTGGTGGCAACTGTGGTATGTTTCTGCAGACATCACCGTATAGCAAGGATCCCTGGAGAATTCCCAGGGAAAGGCTTTGTATTAACAGTAGAGGGAAGAAAGGTGGGGGGAGGGGGTCTCTTGGATGGAAAACATGTCTCACTGTCATTCCTTCTGCTTGTTTACCCAAGGCCAGGGTCATTCACTGGGCTGACTCTGTTCCTCACAGCTCCAGGCTGCTGGAAGAAGAAATAAATGACAGCTGGTTTTACAGTCAGCTGCCAGAGCTGCCACATGGGCTGCGCAGCGAGAGAAGCCATGAGACTAATGAATGTTCAAGGGCAGGAAGCTTTGTGAAATCCCAGCCATCCTCCTCAAGTTGCTCCAGAAATGGAGCAAGTTTCATAGTGTTGCTCATGTTAATAGACACCTAGAAGTGACTATACCCCAGAAGAGTAGGGAGATGGACAAACCAACCAGCTTAAGTAAAACCATGGATCAGTCATGAATTATGACACACAGGATTGACAGCTCTGATCTCAATCACACTAGTATGTTAGCTTGCCTGTCACAACTCCTTGTGATGATGATGCCTTCACCACATCTCTTGGGTGTCGAGTGCCCAGCTGCCCTTTCTCTTCATAATACTTTCATCATGTCTCACCAAGAAGGTCTTTAATTTTCCTAGTATTGTTCTTTGCCAGGTGCTGACTCTGCACACAGATTTTCTAATTGTAATTCCAATTATTCATTGCAGTTCAGATGAAGGCAACAAATTAATCCATCAGAATGTGAAAGATCAAAGCATATCACCCCCTGTTCATTCTGCAAGGGAAAGCAGCAACCCGGGCGTCTCTTAGATCATGAGTAAAAGGCAGCAGAAACAGCTGACTGAAAACTGGAAGCACCAGTATTTTCTCCCTTGATCGTACTCAGGCAAAGGATAAAAATGGAAAATGTCAAAGGACTTGCAATAAAAGGACCATTTTGACACTACCAGACAGAACACTTTCCATACAAGTCAGTTCAACTTTTGTGTTTCTTTCCAGAATTGATATTCTGCACCTTATCCCTACTCATTCTGGCCCTGAACTCATGGTCTTCTATGGACTGATGCATCAGTCCTGTACTGCCACAGCACACTACGTCTGAAAAGAGAAGTACATGGTATCCATGCTGAAATTCAGGTGAGGTATCTGCTGGACTCAGGGTCAGACCAAATGCCCCATCCCCAAATCGTTTTGCTTCAGCTTTCCCAATCAAAAATGAAAAATGCAGCATTTCCCCTGAGAAATGTTGAAACATTGAAAATGGAACAAAGCCACACTTTCTGTCAGCTTTTTGTCTCATAAAATGCAAATCCACCTTGACACACAATCCCCATCCACTTCTAAGTACAGGATTGAGAGCACTGGAAAACAATTCCCTCTGTTTTTAAGCAGAGCATTAATGGCCATAGGAGAGGAAAAAATTCCTCTGTATCATTCCAGGCCCTTCACTGGAGAAAGCCTCCTTATGTGCTGGCTATAACAGGAGTCTCAGATGACTTTTAGCAGGGCTGTAGATGTCTGTATTGAAGACATGCAGTTAGATGAGTTTGTCCTCAATCTTGCTGGGCATGCTAGCAAGGGAGAACCAGGTAACAACACTTTTGGGGATGGGCATGGAGTAGTTAACAGCTTGAGTGAAGACATGTATGCAATACATTGACTTCCTATAAAAGGGTTATATTACTGGACCTAAATAATGTAGGAATAAACTTCTCTACTCTTGAGACTTCAATGAATGTGCACAGGGATCACCCTTGTAAGTGCTTAGCTGTGCATGCCCAGGCAGTGGTACCAGTAAGTGCCTATAAGTGGTGGTGGGAATATAAGCTGCTGGGAGCAGGTCAGTGTTGATAAAACCCTTGCAGCCACCCAGAAAACTGCTATTGTATTATAAAAGACCAAACCATTTTAGCAGCATGAGACATTTTACCATGGGCCACTGAAACTCTCAGCTACCTGTGAGCACTGATAAATGCCTACTTGTGTGTGAGAAGTAGGAGAACAAGGAGGAATCGGCTTCCGACAATCTATTAAACTCAGTTTGTAGCAAGGCTGATGGTTTAACAATGCATGTGACTATAATGTGTATCTGTGGCCCAGAAGCTGCTTTGCTCTTAGCCTCTGGCCTGACTGCAGCTGCCCTCAGAAAACCTTCACAAAGGCAATAACTATTTTCTGGCAGATGAAAGAGTGAATAAAAGTTAGAGTAAGATATTTATTCCTTCTGTTTGCTTTCACTCACTTTAAGAAAAGTATAGCAATCTTGTGGCTTTCAGTTTACAAGGGAGTAATGAAAGATGCACGTGAAAATACCTGTCCTTGAGGACTTTTACTACTACCCATCATAACATCTAAACTACTTCCACAGAAAATCATGAGAAACACCTCCTGAACTAGCTTCCATCATCTACCCTTTCTCAAATCAGTTTAGGTCTTTATCTCCAACAAAAGACTAATTTCACTCTGCCAGACTGTTCTGATCCAAGGTCAAGTCACCTGGGCTGAGGGCAGACAGTTAGAAATGACAAAAGCCTGAAAGGCTGAAATTTTGAACCTCAAGAGAAAACAAAATAAAGGAGTGCATGAAATAATGCCAGTGCTAAAGATTTTATATTGGCCTTTCCCATTTAACGTTCATGCTGCCAGATGGGGTATGAAGGCACTCCACCCAAATGATCACTAGTTGATGGAAAAATTGTTAGGCAAGTGCCTTTTAGTTACCTTTTGTTCTGATGGTTCAGGTGTTTAAAGCAAAAAGTTAAAAAATAGAGAAAAACAAACAGAACAAAAAGGATGAATATTTACCTGACTCAAGATTATCCAGGTCTACATAGGCAGGTCCCAGTACTCCTACAGGGATATCCATTCTTGTGCTTCCACTTAAGTCCCACTCTGGTGATACAAAAGCTTCCCATACGCCAGATATTTCTCAATCTATCATCTTAATATACACATACACCTACCCCCTTTTTTTGTCCCTACAATTATAGCCATAGTACCAAAGCCATGGTGTTACCATGATCATCACCTCCCTGAAAACCTTTGGAAATCCTTGTCTTGAATGATTTCTCAGCCGTAAATGTTCAGCAACAGGAATGAACCGCTGATAAATTGCATTTTTCTCACGGCCAACAGACTGTCGTAATGGCACGGAACTTTCTTTCTGGTTGGCAGCCACCTCTGGGACAGAAACTTGCTCTGGTCATGACTTTGTGACTGCAGCGTGCTGGAAGGGAGACAGACTCTGAGGGAGAGACTTACCTGTGTGTCCAGCTGGGCACCCCTAGCTGACAATCTCTCTGTCTGTCTGTCTCAGTGCTATCTAGCTGCGAAGCTCTTTCTCCCAGGAATGCCAATCATCACAGTTCCTGACTGCCAAAGCTGATGCTTTATTCTCTTCCTGCAGTTGTGACCAGGGAATAGCTGACATATGGAGGCCCCACGAGGACAGAGGGACTCACAGTAAGCTGCTGACCATCCTTATCCTTGTGGTAACTCAATGCCTTTCCCTGCTTTTCCTCTATATTTCTTAAATTAAACTTAGACTCTGTAGAGCACCTTGGATGCCTCTGGGCTTATTTTCAGTGTCACCAAAAGTGATTGTTCTTGGCCAGTGATCTTCTTTCCTCTGAGGATAAGCCCAAGATCCTGGAGGTAAGGAGGACTGGAAATAAGGATGTTGTACCCTTTGCCCTCTGTCACCATCACAGCTACATCCTGTTCCAACCTGGAATTGCTCAGCAGGCTGTTTACCGATGCTGGACTTGCTGGGACAGGCTGCCTGATGCCTTTTAGCCAGGGATAGTGGCAGGGGCACAAGAGGGAAGACAGGAGGTTGCCTGCTTCCTCACTCTAGAAAACACCACACTTCAGATGCCATAAGGGAATGTACATCTCTGCTTGGCTGACTCATCTGTCATCCCAGTAAAACAGCTTGACATGTTGATGCTCACATCTGTGTGCAGACACAGTCAGACCGAGGCGCAGAGGTTATACATTTAACAGAAGGAACTCCCAATTTGTTTACTGCTTCTTTCAGCAGAGCCTCTCCAAAGAGCTGTGATTTTCTTCTTGCCTCTCTGGATGTACTTGGAAATTACCTTGTGGTAAAGGACATGGCAAAATGAACACACTGATGGTGCAGGCAACTGCGCACCTGCACTTTGCATGACTGGGGTGATGACTGAGAACTTGACAGTGGAGGAGAAAAAGAACAGGATCTGAGGGCCAGATACTTATCCCAGTTGAACCATTACAAAGATACGGGTGTTCCTTAGGTGTCAAAGGATGTGCAATACATTTCTCAGAAAGCAAGTCAAGTGTACTGAAAGCTGCTGCTCTAGCAGTGCTGGAACTGCACACCCAGCAAGCAAACAGAGAGCAAAAAGTGAGAGAGCAGCAGCAAAGTGCCTGCTGTCTGCATCTCAGGTGGGCTTAGACAGGAGCTGGGTCCTCACCACCAAACAGGGTGGGAACTGGCAGAAAGCAAAGGTGACACTGTACTGTTAGACTTTTTCTTGAAACATAGGCAAGGCCTGCTGAAGTGTGTTACCCCAGTACACCAAAGGTAATTGCATGCTAACAGATTTTGTCTAGCCAGACTTTTGATTAGTCTGCGTGTGACATATTGATCATGTAATTTCATCAGCCAACTAACCAGCTGGGGAGGGCAGAAAGAATAATAAAGTACTGTATATTTCTGCCTGAGGGAAAGACAATTCTGTGACAAACCATGTCTCTAAGAGATGTTAATTACAGTGTTCCCTCTGGGAAAGACTCCTGTGGTGGCCAGCTTTGCCAAGTGGTTCAAATTAGTCTCTTCTTCCTCTCCCTATCCATCATGCCAGTCTTTACCAGGTATTTAATTGCTCTCCTGCCAAGTGAGAGGTGTTTCGCACACCGAGTCCAGTGTATCCTATTATCAAGGGCCTCTGGACTGGGGATCACTGGAGCCGATTTTCCTTGGGTTTAGCTCAGCAGAATGATTGCCCAAAAAGCAGCAATGAGTTGAGAAGCCAAAACTTCCCTGCTGCAGGCCCTTTAGCTCCTGCTGTCCTAACATGGGATTAAAGAGGATTTAATTTAATTCCTGTACATTTCTTACTAGGAGCACAACGTACCATCCTGATCATCTACCATCTGTATGCAGGGGATGGGCACCCCAAATCTACAAACTTAGAACTGCGGATCAAGAGAAAACTCTAACTGTAGGGTGCAATTTGGGGATGTTACTAGAATTTATCCTCATTCCCACACGCCTGGTAGCAGGACCCCTTCCATTTTTCTGGACAAGTGAGCTGGTCAAAGTCATGTTAGTGGCACTTGTATGAGCTCCCTGTGTCTGCATGGGTGAATATAACTACACAAGCACTTAATTCCACATATACACACTAATGCTCTTCAGGAACCTTTCTCACATGATGTTCAGAAACTCCTCATTTGGCATGCCCTTAACAAGGCTTAATCTCCTTTGTTGCGCTCTTTTAACAAAGCTTCATCAGATAACATTTCGAGCTGTTTTTTCTGGTGGCAATGTAGTGTCTATCCAAGACAGAAATCTTGCCGCAATGCAATTAGTTGAAAATTGCACATGTGCTAAGTGTATAATTGAATTTTTATTAACACCTTTTGCTTGCATTCTTAATTTCTTTGTACAAAATATTTAGCTGTATTTTTCTCTCCAAGAACTAGAACAACTTTTTTCAAATGTAATTATTGTCACACTTCTACTAGGAAAAGTTAAAATGTAAAATTTTGCAACTATCTAATTAACTTTCTTTTGCTCTGTAGTTAAAAGGTAGTTAAACCCCTAAGCATTCATTCAACTTTAATGAGGATGGGAAAGTAATTGCATATGTATTTCTGTATAATTATGAGTTAATTGCATTACCAGTAGATTCATCTTTTGCTTATTTAGCCAAGCTCAGAAAATAATGTATTAAGGATGAGCTGATGTTTGTTTGGACTGTTTCAAAGAACAACACGATTAGGAACAGAGTATTCTTACACATGAATACATATAAGAGGCATAAGTAATAGACTTTTCCTAAAGGCCAGCTTTAAATGCTTGTTATCAGCTGTGCAAGTGTTGAAACTCTTCAAAGATCAGCAGGAATCCAAAATACAAATTTTTCTAGTGTCCATTTTGATGACTGGTTTTGAAGATCTCAGACAGCTTTGAAAAAGCATCTTGATATGTAGTTGTTGCTTCTAACATAATTTGGGCATCAAGAAAGTAAATTTTATTGGTCCAAGGAAAACCACTTCATGTTTGAAGTAGCTATGAGCTGTTAAAAACTGCTGTCTTCTTATTTTGTTTCTCCTGTGTCACTGCGCTTCCACGTTGCTGTTGAACACACGGATGTTCCCTAAGGCCTGGGAAGACAGTATGTCTTGTTTAACATGCAAGTCGGAAAGTCAGGGAAGCCGGGATGGTTGTGCTTTTCAAGTGAATTTACAAACTACTATTATTTCAAGGTGAATAAAAGGAGCCATTTTAGAGTGACATTTCCAGGGGCAATAAAAGCTACTATCTGAGAAAATAAGGCTGTACCTATACTAGTAAATTCAAGACACTCATAGGAATAAGACTGATGGTTACTAAACTGAATGTAACAGTCTCTGGAACAAATTTGTTCCATGTTAACGGATGCTCTCTATCTCTTGTGTCCTCTTCTGGTAATGATATTGATATTTCCTAATGCTCTTCATTATAATGCCCAGCCCTCAGCTGCTTGGGAATGTGTCTGATTCTACATTTCAGCAAAGATCTTTCATGCTATATTTCTACTCACATTTTTTCTTTTCTTTCAGCAAGATCTGTACAGTATTTTTCCATCAAGAAACATAGAATAGTGCATTTAGGCAATGTTAGAAAATATGTAGGCCAACACAAAATGAACTTCTGCTGGATCACATTTATCTTGTGAAATACTCAGGCATCTGTGAATTAAAGTTCAGTGCAATCCAAGTGCCTTGTACTACTATACAAAACAGTAAAAATAAAAAAATATCAGAATGAAATGTTCATCTAGAATATATACCACTTAATGCTAATAAATATAAGCAACATGTATACTCAATATTCTTTCAGATCACAGCTTAAATATCTGTAACTTCTTCTGGAAAAGGCTCTCCTTACTCAGAACTTTGTTTCTGTTTCTGACCTCAGGAAAACAGTAATAATGAAAAAACAAAACTGAAAACATTAGCTGCAATGGTTATTGCCATGGTTATGGAAAATTCAGATTTTAATTACAAAACAAGTATTTCTCAATAGCTGTCACCACAGAAGACCAACTTGACAAAGCATTTAAATGCCTGTCGTTGATTTTTAGTATGACTTAGATAAATTCTTCTTTTGGATCTATGCCAGAGTATTTGGGCCTTGAGAACGGGTCAGCTCTGAGTTCATTACAACAGAATTGTGCCTGATATTTCTTGGGAGAAGCAGTATGTTAAAAAGCCAGCAACGTGTGGGAAGGTCACCCATGCTCACTGCATACTTCTAAGCTCTGCAACTGCTGTTGCAGTCAAAAACAAGTCCAGGACAGCAGGAAGATGAAATCAGTGCTGGAGTTAGTCTGAAGTAGCCAGAAAAGATGATCTGGAAGGAGACAGGCTGAGGAGGTGACGGTGCTTTATACCACACTGAGAAAGACCAGTCATGAATACAGTACCTGCTGTGCAAGGTGCTATATAAACCACCCCCAATATGCTGTTGTTCCTGGAAGAGGAAGAAGCTGGGGTGGGGACATGGTTAAGATGGTCGGTGTCTGCTGGCTGCAGTGGGCCTTCCCTGCAAGGAGGGGTGGTCTGGCCCACAGGCTCTGACGGTGAGAGTTGGGATCATAGTTATGGACCCTGCTTCTCCAGCCTGTTGCCTTCTGTGCTGTGCCCTGGTAGAAAATGAGCCAGAATGAGGAGATGTCTCAGGCTGCTGGGGTAGTAACCCCTAACAGCAGCCTGGAGAGACCTGCAGTGCTTGTGAGTCACAGCCCTGCAGGGCCAGGGTCACAGTGAGCATTGGTCATGGTGCTGACAGTGCCCCGTGCCACCTCTGGAAAAGCAAGTCTGTCCCCTTGGTTCCCAGCCACACATTCCTAGACACTGTCCATCCTGTGTCCATGTGTGCCCCTGCACAGGGCAGAGACAGGCTGGGAACAAGCACCCAAGCAGACGGAGCGGTCTGGGCAGCAATGCTGTCTCAAAACCCCTTCAAAAGTTATAAAATAATGGTGTAGCAGGGCATTAGCTGTGGGTGGAAATCACTGGCCATCCTCAGAGATGGAGGGAGATTGAGTGCGCCTGGGGAGAGGAAACCAGTGTCTGATAAGGACATAATGAAGTACAACAGAGTTGTTATGAAGTGGTTATTGATCATGTTTACTCCCCTCCTTTCTCTCCCACTTGACTGCAGTCATGTCAGTGCTGAAATCATCAAGCTTGTAGGGGAGGCATGGTGGCTTGCCTTTTAGTGAACACACAGGGAACCAACTTGGTGGCTGCCTGGCCACCAAGCCCTACAAATGCATTGTGTAGACATCCCTGAGTAGAACCCTCCCCACTGCTACAGAGAACTTCTAACCCAGGGGGGAGTGCTTTCTTTGATCCTTGAGCCTAGCACACTCTATGTATTGACGAGGACTGATCAATACATAATAACTTTCACAAACAGCCTGGCTTTCAGAGCTTCTGCAAACCACTGCCTTTCTGCAAGTTCCCTGGGTGCAAGCTATGCTAGTTTCTGCACCAGGAATGAGTGTTTCAGACTGGCTGGGCAGAGAAAGGACAGCTCTTTTGGTGAATAACAACAGGCATGAGAGCAGTGTCTGGAGAGATGCACTTGCACTGTTTTGTTGCTATTTCACAGGCAAACCCATTTCCCTTGTAAACAGAGTATGTCTTTAGATAGACTGGTATTCAGATTGCCTTTAGTACTGTCTAAATCCTAGCCACAGCAGACTTTTGGCATCTGAGTTTAGGGTAATTAATTTTATCTGCTCTTATTCACCAGATGGGTCCTGAGAATACTTGAAACTAACAGATGTCTTTATTTTGAATCAAGTAGGTGACTATTTCCTCTTTATCCCACAGCAGATCCTTGGCCTGTAGACTTCACAGAGCATCCCAAGAAACTCATGCCGACTTCTACACGTTTTTATTATTCACTGACCCACAGCACCAACCAAATGGTTTTATCAAAGAGAAGGCAGAATTTTCAGAAAACAGCCATAATACTATGAATTCTGGAATAAAAGCTTTGCAAATATTTGTTCTAATTGCCCATTCAATTTTTTTTGTCTGTATCTCTTAAATTTTGTTGCCTTTCAGGTGGAATCTGCATCTTTGCACTGTTCCTCTCTGCCATTTTCTCTGTACATATTTTAGTGTGCCAGACTGCTATGACAAACCTCTCTAAGGGAAGAATTCACTCAGTTCCTTGTCTGGGGCAAGGTGTTCTGCTTTCCTATGTTTTCACGGTGGTATTAGCCTTCAGAAGGATCTCTAGCAAGAACTAAAGCTGGATGGACTGAGGGAACACAATGTTGTTTGTAACCAGCGTAACCTGATGGATTGTGCCCCAGTCTAAAATCTACTCCTTAAACTGTAGGTATATAATGAGAAAGTGTGCTGAAGTATCAGAAGTTGAAGCAGAAATAATTTTACCCAGCGTTTTTGCCTGAGGTAAGAAAGGAGACTCAACTTTACTTATCAGCTTTCTTCTAATCTCTGCCATGGATCTACTCTCCCAGAGATCAAATCGTCACCTGCAAACTCTGGGTTTTACCCACTCAGGCAATTACAGTAGGGAACCCAATCTACCAGTCTGCCACAGCACAGATGCCCCCAGGCCACTCTGTGTTCATTCATGCTCTACTGACTACAAGGGGAAGCAGATCTGTATCACTGAATTAAACACCTACATTTGGTGAAACACAGAACACCCAAACCCCATTTACTAGATCTCCAGTGACTACAGAAAGGCTTCTGCATCTGGGCTGGTCCCCCAAGGCTGTGGAGGTTGAACCCCATCCTTTAACCTTTCTGCATAGTCAGGGGAAGGCAACAGCTCCAGAAGAAAATTAATCCCACATATCTTAGGTGCCTTCAGAAGAAAAGATGCATTTTCTATTTCCTTCTCCCACATAAACTATAGAATCATAGAATGAATCATAGAATGGTTTGGGTTGGAAGGGACCTTAAAGATCATCTAGTTCCACCCCCCCTGCTGTGGGCAGGGACATAAATAACGGAGAAAAAGTTGGGGGCAGGGGGGAAAGTTGTGCAGATTTTCTTTGGAGAAGAAATGTAAAGTTCTATTTGCTTTCCAGTTGTAAGTCCTTCTTAGCACATTTGTGTGATATTTTCCTACTTTTCTTTGCAATACAAAACTACAAATACCCTTCTAAGTGCAAACTGAGATTCTCACACTGTTACATGATTCCAAGAGCTGTGGCTGAAAAAAAAAACCAACACTGTAAACATCATGATTCTTATTTAAAAAGTGAAGAGTGCTAGAGACATCAAGTCAACACAACTGAAATGTGACTACTGATTTGCAAACTATTTATAGAGTGAAAAAAGGAAAGAGAAAATAAAGCTGAATTCTAAATGCTTTTAAAGAAAGGTGTAGTTTCCACTTGGATTACTCCTGAGGGAAATAATGAAGAAATAAGCTATATCTGAGAAAAAAAAAATATCTCCAAAACAAATCATGAAACTTGGGTCTTAGAAAGTTAAATTCATCATCATGCTGGGAGCCAACACAAGGCCTATGTATTACAGAGTCTTCACACTGGGGGTGTTGGAGATCACACAGCTCTTGAGACAGATCCCCAGAAGAGACGGATTTCGCTCTTACTGAGCAGATGACTCCTGGCATCCTTTCGTTTGTGAAATTTAACAATTTTTCTGATTACAGTTATCAGCCACCTATTTTTGCTGAAAATGGATACTGAAGTGTGACAGCAGTTATCAGCCCGGCTGAATAGCTGTTCACTCTCAGCTCTCTATAAATACAGAATTTCTGAAATAATCTCGAGCACATGTTGGTTAAAAATTCAAGGGCAGATGAATAATGAATACCAATGGACACTCCTGCATTAAAATTTAATACTAGCAAAGGAAAATGGAAACAAGACGTTTTCCAGGATTCTGCAAAACAATTACAAGCACTAATATTTCTCCCTAGAACAGGCTTCCTCCATTGAGGTCTTCAGGGATTTTACTGAGCACTCCTACAAACATGCAAGTGAAATTAGACATCTCAGTAGATAAAGGTGCAGAGTGCTTAAGGCAAAGCTATCTTTTCTTTATGAACTTCCTAACTGTGGAATGTGGAGTAAGTCAATTTTAGAGAATTACATATTTTAAAACTAAAAATGAACATTAGAGGAATCCTCAATAACACTGGTCAGCAAATGCCATACCATTGCTCTCCCCTTCCACAGAGCTTTCAGATAAAACATTTAATCTTCATTTCAAGACTTCATACAGTAACAGGCTGTAAAACCAAGAAGGACTGGCTGATACGGGCTCTGAAAATCAGTGCTCTAGTTGGAACAGGTGGAACTGCCATGGGAAAATGCCTGTGGGTCCACACAGCAGTATGACCTCCCATGTAATTTGACAAAAGGCTTGCCATCCTTAAAAAAAATTCTGAGGATCTCTGGAGATAGTTGCAGCTTCACAGGAGTCTCCTGGAAATACAGACATCTTTATAAGTAAAGCCCTAAGCAAATGCATCGCTAAGGGGCGTTCTCATTCCCAGCAATGAGAGGGAATGAGTCAAATTTGGGGATTAAAGACAGTAAAATGTTAAAGCAGAGGCATAGTCACTCCAGTTCATTATGCAAAAGCACAAGTTAAGATTATGACAGGAGACAGCTTAATTCCCTTTTCAGTTCCTCTCGGCTGCCTGGCAGAGCAGTGGGAAGTCAGATATTTCAATGGTACAGCTTGCTTGGAGAATTGCATTTTTCCATTTACTGTCTTTTCTTCCTCCTCCTCCCTGCCTAAGCAGTTTGATTCCAGCTGCCACTCTGAGGTGTTAATACTTTTAGCTGTGGATCCTAAGGAGTCTGAATGTGCCTTAACGACATTAGCTGTTGTTTAGCAGAGTAGATCAAAGGAATGGCAATAGCTGATTGAGGCTGATTTGAATAATAATACAGAAATCTCCCATTTACAATAGATAGGCCTGTTCCTTGTCTTCACTTTGTTACAGCCTCCCCATGGTTGCAGTGACTGTACTGAGTCACATGCAGGTGATCTGGGAGGAGAGCTACAGGGTGAGTGTTAAGTGTAATTACTTGCACCCGCAGGGTCAGATGGACACAGTTGATGATTTGTATTTGCATCCAGTTTGGATACAGTATATTTCTCTATTTCCTTGGCCTACCACTTTCAAGCATCCTTCTAATACGCTCTCTCCACGCCCTGTGCCAGCAGTGACTTTGGTTCACAGGTGAGTCATGTAATTCCTGCATAAGCTCAGGTCCTAAGAGCCTGACAAGTACTTAATAGGTCCTCAGTCTGAGTTTTGATGCATTAATTAAGAGAAATATGATCCTGCTGTCAGTTTATCCCTTCACGATTTATCCCTTGAAGATTTTCACCCTTATTGCATAGGAAGTTGATCTTGTGAGACGGGCTCTGAACCCACAATATTCAGCTCAGTACTAAGGTTCTTTTTCTTTAATGTTCTGACTGTTGTTTAGTCAGATCAGCTATGAAGTGGAAGCCAGGATTATGAATGGATTTAGTCCAGCAGAAGATACAAGTAGGTGTCTGGGGTGGTAGTATTTGCCAAGGTTCAAGCCTGGTGCTAGACTCCTCCTGCCTTTCAGTAAGAGCTAGATGTTTGTTCTGCTAAAGCGTCACTGGGTAAAGCTAGTAAGATTTTTTTTGTTGTTTTTCTTCCAGAACTGCACTAGGCTTTTGAGACTTCCCAATGCGGCTAAGGCAAAACGCATCACACAGGAGGGTTCGATTTGGCTGAAGTCCTTGGGTAACCCTGAGCTCGGGCAGCACTTGTGTGGTTCATGCTACCCGAGTCTCTGGCTATTTGGCAGCCTGCCTTCCTGGGGCTGCCCTGTTCCACAGCTTGTTGCATCTTCGGGGCACCCAGAGCCAGAGATTCAAAGACAGATGAAGCTCTCAAGAGGCAGGGAAGCCTTTGCAGCATTTAGAAAAAGACTGTAGCAGCACAAGTGCCCACTCATCTCCAAAGGGGGAATTCAGAATTGTGCTGCGCTGTGACAAGAAGTAAGAGGTGGGAGAGACTAATAGTGCTGAAGTATGGCATCAGCTGGGTATGAGGAAAAACAGGATTCTGGGCCCCAATAATTCCATGACTCCTGCAGTATCCTCTCCATGTCACCAGGGTAATACAGAAATCCGAGGGGGGGAAAAAACCCTGCTTGAACTTGAGAGCAATTTATTTTGCTAGCAAAATATTTTCAAGTGACTGGTTGCTAAATGAGAAGGTAGATGGGGGGGGAGGAGGAGGGGAGAGGAGGGTGGAAAATGAAGTATTTCAGCAATTATACACATGAAACCAGAGGCTGGATATACCGCAACACAGTCCAGCTGCCTGCCTGTGTAATTAAACTCCAGCCTGTCTGGTTGAAATGCAGGAGGCATTTCTGCAGTGAGGTTAAATTAAGAGTTGGTGATGACAAGCAGACATTATGGAAATGTCAAAATTAGCATGTGCTGAATGAGGACGCTGGATGGCCCTAGCTGCAGCCCAGAGACTCAGAAGGAGCAAGGAAAGACAAGTTTGACAAAGGGAAATAGTCTCCTCACTATGGCTGCTCCTACCTGCCTTCTGAAGAGCAGTTACTCCACCACATGAACCACTTTTTTGCTAGAGCTGGTACTTTTTCAAGAGGGGTAACTTGAGAAGAGAAAGACCAAAAGTCGGCTCCTGCTCTGAACTGCTTTGTGGCAGTGTCCTCCATCCCCCTTAAGTGATGGGGGGCGCAGTGTCTCCTCAACAAATGATAGGCTTTAAAGTTAAATAAAAATGAAGGTTCCCACACTCATTTCCAGAGCTCCTGAGTTCCCCAAAGTAGGGAAGGCTCCTTTGTGTTCAGTCTCACTGCTTCCTAACCAGCTGTTGACTTACCATTTTAATTTTCACCATGCCTATATTGTGTTTAAAAAACAAAACAACTCACAACTGGAACAGGTATGGTAAACTTTAGAGCTGGTCAAGAAGCCCTCCCCAAAACTCTGGGTGACTTATTCTTTGTAGAAAATGTAGCCTTCCACAGTTTCTACGAATGTTTCAGCCAAACTCTTTGGCTAAGGAAATGAAGAATGCTCTTAGACTAATGCATAGCCTTTCTGATAGGAGGCATTGCTTCAAATCTCTTTAGACTTGAATGTGTTTTCAGAACAACAGGGATGTCTGTAAGCTGTTGGTATCTTAACTAAGGTGGGGAAGAAGGGAAGGACTGTTTGTGCTTGCTTGTTTAACTTCTTCACCTAGCAATGCTTCTGGAAATAAAGCTGTTATCTCCACTGTCTTGACAGGGGCACCCACACAGCCTTGTTCAAACCACATCAGGGAGCAGCAGAGAACACTGCTGTGAAGCCAGACCTCTCTCACAGGCATCTGGTTGCAGTTACATGCAGTTGACGGGGAGGGGCCCGCTTGTGTTCCCTCCATTTCTCCAAGAATGTCTCTTTAATGTTGACATGGCCAAAGTAAATACAAAATGAGAAAATGTCCTTTTCCTAAGACAGTTGTAAGTCTGGCTGGCTCACAGAAATTGCAATGACTACCTGGAATTGCATATGTGTGCAAATGCATATATTGCTTTAATTCTGCAATGTATTGATTTGCTTGTACTTGATATCATGGGCACAGGTTAAAGCAAAGGAAGCCAGACTTATGCCTGTGGGAGAGAGATTGTTAAGCACTGAGTGAACGCTAGCTTCTGTCCCAAACACAAACTGCCTTGTTTTCTCTCAGTTCTGCCATCTCTTGTGTTAATATGATGGGCAAGAGAAGGTACAGGAAGAACACACTTTTTCCATTTCTCAGGAGGAGATACTCGACTAAGCTAATATGAATTCAAGACTAAAGTAGGAAAGGGATAAGCAGGGGATACAGCTAATTTGCCTGATGAAGCACTAAAGGGATGAAAGGGACTTTTTTTGTTACTTTCCACCACTCTCCTTGAATCTGGATTAACATCATTAATTTCTTTACACAGCTACATTTCCCGCATGAGGCTAAAAGAGGAAGCATAGTTCTCCTCCTCCATGGTTCACTAGGGAGGGGCTGGGAAATTAATTCCTGCATGCTGCAAATTCTGAACCTTGCTGGAGGCAGGGAAGGAAAAAGGAAAGGGAGAGATTAGTCTTCTAGGGAGCCCAGCATGAGGATCTGCTTCTTGATATTATTAGGGAAGTCACCAAGCATTTCTTAATAAGATTTTTTTAACAAACTAATCAACAATATTGGATTTTCAAGGATTTCAGAGGGAATTCTTACTAATTGAGGTGTTTTTTTCCATTAGCAGCTCCCAGCAGGAGCCTTGCACACAGGTGGAAGAGCATCACGTATCTTGTAAAATCAATAGTGCAGCCAATTAAAAAAAAAGCACAATTAGTCTGGCTGATTCAAATTAGAATTGCAAATTCCTAATGGATCCAGATGTCAAGGCTAGGCAAAGATGTAGAAGTCCGGTGTATTTAAATTCAGTGAAAAGATTGACACGCTGTATGCAATGACGTGAATTCCCAAAAAAAGCAGCTCCGGGTTCTGCTCCTGTATTTCAGAACATTTCAAGAGGATTTAACAACAGCCCAGTTCCCTGCACTGCAGATAATACAATCCTCTTTCTCTCACAGATGAAGTGAATAATCAAATGTGGTTTTGTGTTCTTCTCTGAGCCAAATATAATGATAATTTGTAACTGAAAATCCACTTCCCTCATCTCAGTGGCATTTATACCAACCCCCTGAGCTTCAGTGATGCAATCCTTCCCTTCCCAAATTGTTCTTTCCTGTGTGGTACAAAGATCAATCCTGATCCATCTATGAAGGGCAAGGGTTCTGGGTCCAGGGTTTCCTAAGTGAAAAAGAATGAAAACAGAGCAGGAAACCACATCCATTAGTGTTTGAACCCTTTGGGCCACAAGCTGTTGACTTGGCCACACTCTTTCATGCCTAGGCAGAAAATGCAAGTTGCATTTGGAGCATAAATTCAGGAAAGCATTGCTGGAAAAGAGCGTATGAATCATAGAGAAGAGAACATGGAGGGGCATCAAGAAGTGGTCTGTTGTGGTGGACAGGTAGTTACAAAAAGCAGGAAGAGAAATCTCCATTGGTTTTATGCTGTTGTACAAGGACGACATTTATGGTACCACTCTCTTGTTGGCCTGACAGATCTTCCTTGCAGAGAAAGTAAGTGACTTTTTACATCATGACTGTGTACAAAGTGTTCACACTATTCCTCAGTTAAAATGATCAGCACTGTTATTTCTAATACTTCTTACATGTCTGGGCAACAATTACAGCTATATATATGGTCACATTTTATTTTATCTGTATCATTCACCTTGCATAAAACTTGCAGCCCTTCGAAAATGGGCTCCAATCTATACCACTTTACTAACATTACTAGAGCTTTAGCAAAAGTACTCTTCAATGTACAGTTCAGCCCTTTTGGGGATCATCAGTTGCTCCTGTGAGGACCTAACACTAGCACTGTGTGGGTTTGATTACAGGTTGAATGGCTCGTTGTTGAACTTGGAGAACTGGCCCTGGATTTTTAAGCAGTGTTTTGGGTGGCAGCAGGACAGAAGTGTCACCGCTGTGATTTTACAGTAGGTTAAAATTTGCCACTGTCACTACTTGCCCCTGTGGAAGTGCTGCAATGAAATAGTCACAGAAGCAGAAAGTAGAAACTATGATTTTGTGGTGGTCGCAGCCTGGTCACTCTCTTGAGAGTCTGGAAGCACAACAGAAGTTGAAGCAATGTAAAGACACTGTACTTCTTTATTCTTCAGAATTTATACCATATATTCTATACACCAAAGATGAGCCCTCAGTATGGCTCAGTCATAAGATCCCTCTCTTCAATGCTGCATTAATTATTGTTGTCAGAGGTGCCTGGAAAACACACTGACAGAATGTCTTTGTGTTAGAAAACACAGATTCACTTAAATCAAACCATTTAATGAGAACACATTCGTTTTTTCACAACCATGTGTTAAAGGAAAAATCAGTACAAATTATTCTATCTTTGACTTTACAGTATCCAAGCATTCTGTTTAGAACGAGTAAAATTATCTCATGTCATTTGTATAGCTTTTGATTTGTCTTTCACCCTGTATTCAGTTATTTTAACTTCAGATTAATTTTGCAGAAAAATTTTGTTGCTAGGTTATTTTTTATTTTAACAGTGCATTCTCAAGTTTTCCATGGCCACATGACTCCAAAATCTGGAGCTTCCTGACAAAGTTGCTCTTGGCAGACTTGTTTGCTTTTGGGAGGGTACGGCTGCAGACTCTGGCTAGGCAGCCCTGTTCACAGCCAAGCACCAGAAATGCAGGAGGTGTAGCTCTAAATTCTTCTAAATTTTTCTCACTGGTAATATTTAGTCACTTAGATTTGCAAGTAGGGTTCCTGCAAGGAGGGATGTTTTAAGCTGCTGGTCTGGAAATGACAGATAACCCAAAATCATGAGCATGAAGGAGGAACAGAGCTAGGTTCCGGACTTACCCTGCATGAATACAGGGTGATGTAGCGTTAAGGTGTTTTTCAGTCTCTACGAAATGACAACACACATGTTCTGCAGGCAGGCAGAGATGGCACCAGAGCTGCTCTGCTGGCAGGTATCAGGAAACATATTCCCCTTCCAGCAGGGGAGTCAGAACTGAGAGATGAGCTCCAGTTTGTTTTCCTAATCTACTTGCTGGGCTACTTGGCTCCTCTCTGTTCAGGTAGCTGCTGAATCTGTCAGCCCAGGCTGCCCTCTGACAGCCTTGGGGGGCAGCTGATCAGGAACGTCTGCAGTGAGAAATCAACCCAAAGCCTCCGGCAGTCAGGAACTATGTTACTTGAAGCAGCTTTTCTCTTTCCTGGGACAAGGTGCTGGAATTCAGATCCTTCAGCACTTCTCCAGCAGCCAAAGTCACCCATCATTTTTCCTCTTTCCCTTCGGGATTCTTTTTGCTTCCTCCACCCCATTTTCTCTGCTCAAGTCCCCTTTCCTCTTCCCCTCTTTTTCAACTCGTATTGTGTTTCTCAAGCCGTTTGTTAAGTAGCAGCAGCCTGCTGATACCCACACTGCTCAGAGCTGGGGCTTTTTCAGATCAAATGACAGCCACACTTCCTGAAAACATAGGAGGGAAAAGGAACCTTTAGCTTTTTGAAAAATCTCACAGCATTCAGATGGTGTCAGGAGGATGAGAACTGTTGGTTAAAACTGCTATAAATTCTTCCTTAGAAGCCAGTTTGAAAGTCCACCATACAATTAATTCTATTTTGTCACTGTAATTATTTGGGACTGGGTGACCAGGCAAATCTTATCCATGCTACAAACTTGGGTCTGATTGCAAGAATTAAAAGGAGAAAACTTGGACTGAAGTGGGAGCTGATGAGAAGTAGGGAAGGCGCTTTCCTCACAGATCATCTTCCTTTCTTTCATGGTGCTTACTGAACTGGGGTCTTCTGGGACTTGCATGAGTAAATAAGTAATAACGCAGTAAAAGGACTGAATGGAGCCCATTGCTAATGTCATCCTTGCAGCTGATGAAGCAGCTGGAGACTAAAGCTGCAGTTTGCCTGGCTGGCGTTGTCCAGCATGCAGTTGTTTTAGCTTCCTCTCCCTATTCCTCCAACAACAGAAAAGATAAGCCTGACAGAGCTGGCTAATGGATGTTACCTGCTCAATGACTGGAATAGCTAAGGTTTGCAATAAAGCCTTGCCTTTTTTATTTTGGCTCTGGAAGAGGGGCTTGTGCCTTGTCACACTGATCTTACCATCCTTCCATGCTGTCCTTTTCCAGAAATGCTTTCTGTTTCCTACTCCAAGGATCAATCCTACTGTATCCAAAGAAAGGTTACCTACGAATTTCTCATTGAAAGAACAGTATTTCATAAAATTCCGTTTTCTTATTCTCTCTCCTCCTCCAAATGGAGGAAGGTTAGTTGAAAGAAGTTTTTTTCAGCACTCACTTTTACTCACAACTGCTTCACTCACCAGGTCTGCAAAATTAAATGCAGCCTTTTCTCTCTCCTCTATGGAGAGCTGCAGAGTCTGCTAATTGCATTTTAAATGATGCCCTGCAATGTCTGGCAGTCACCAATGGTGCTCACAGCTTCCCCGAGTCCTGCCAGATCAGAGGTGTGAGACTGGCTACTGAGCAAACTTTCAGGGCAGGTTAGAGCCATTTAAAGCTGCAGAGTAAGAGGAAGAACACCAGTCTGTTCCCAGAGATACACATCCTCAAAGACCTTTTTTAAAGGGTGGGATCTTAAATGGTGTTCAGGAGTATTACTGTGACCAGGTTAGTCCCTTTAGGGTCCCTGGTTCAAACACAGCTCAGGTAGGGTTCCTGAAAAGATGCCCATAAAAGCATTCACCCTGTGTCCACAGCTGCATACTAATATCCATGAACGGAATTTGCTGCCTTCCTTTACTACCTATGTGTTTAAAGGTGCACTGAAGGTCAGTTACAGTGTAGGCTTTGAATTTGGGTCTGATTACTGTGTAAAACCCCATGATACATTTTGATGCGGTGCTTCATTGCCACCACATTGCATCTCACAAAATGACAGGTCCCCAGTCACTCAGTCACTTTTATGGCAAATCTCAAAGCAGACTAGTAGATGGGCATCCAGGAAAGGACCTTAGGTCTGGCTATTTAAGGGCTGTGTGCATATGGCCATGGGCCTTCCTCCTTGTAGGCTTAGAGTACTTAGAATTATTGTGGTGCAGGAAGGCAGCATATAACCTCTCCCTCTTTTCCAACCTCTCACAGTTAATGTCAGACATTTAGGGTGTGAAGAAATGTCTGCTGGATCCTTCTCTCCCAAGTAGCATATCTGGCTAGCTTAGATTAACCTAGACTCCTAGCTTTTAGACAGCCAAAATCAAGCAAGATCATTACCACCATTACAGCAGGTTTCCTCAGGATTGTCCGTCTTCCTGTGAAGTAGGACTAATAGCACTGCTCTGCTGCAAAGGTGAAAGGGCAGGAAAGCAGTGAGCTCTCAGACCCAGAGTAACAGTTGCTTGATCAAACAAACACAGCATGGCCTGTGTTTGACAGTCTTTTAATAAGAATTCCAGAAATATTCTTGTAATCTGATTTCCTATTTCTCTCATAAATTCCTATTTACAAAAGATATCATTAACCAGGGAGACGATTATTTTTGACCAGGTAGTAAGCCAATCTGATATATTGCCTAAAACAGACAAGATAATCTTACAGGGCAGTTTCCTCAGAACACAATTTAACACAAAGCTGTACATTAGAAAATTCTTACAATAACCATCTATTTCTTAATGTTACAGCAGTCTTGGGGCTGTGTCCTCGACTAGCAAAAGAAATGACCCAGGATTAAAGCAAGTGTCTGCTTCTGAATCTGAGTTTATGTTGTGTGCTTCTGGAATATCTGATTATCTGTGGAGATGGGGCTCCAGCAGTGTGTGCATGGATAGCCCATTAGTGTAAGTAGGAGGGAGACAGTGAGTCATATACACAGGTTTACTTTAGGCAACATTACCCTGAGTTGTACAGATGTGGTATTGTGCATTACAAAGATTTCATTTATTTGAATTCAAAGGCTTTGGGGCATTCATCTTGTAAAAGCCTCCTTTGGTGGCATTACATATTTACTGTAGACTTCTGACACTTGGGGCTACAGATTCCTATAGACAGATCTATTCTCTTAATGCCTTGGGCTTTATGCAAAAGCTGCAAAGGAAAAAGGAAACTTTCCACTAAATATAGAACCACACTCACTGTTTCAAATTCTTTTCACACATGCTGATTTTCAGCTTTTTGCTAGCTGATTTAATTGCATTCACAAGCTGTCCCCCCTTTTCCCTAAAGTAAAATACAACACCAAGGTTCTTTCTCTTGCATGCTCTTTTTTTTTTTTTTTTTTTTAAATAGCACAGCGCACAGAAGAGGGATGACCAGAAGATAAACTTCAAAAAGTGTATTGTTCAGTCTTTATTTTCTGATTGCCAAGAAACACAAACTAATTAATGGAGCTGGGTCAGGTTACAAGAGCTTTTCTGCCTCTCTTTGTTTAAATAGCAAATAGCTAAGGTGCTACAAAATGGTACTCAAAGAATGTGATTGTTCTTGGGGCTTTAAAAGAACTGAAAACATTATTATTTTTTCCCCTACTACAAATCACTTCTTTGCAGCTCTTTACTTCAACTCTGAGCAAGTCCTATTCCCTCACAATAGGCATATATGGTACCAATTTTTATTAAGAGTCAAATTTCCTTGATGTTACTAGTGACTTCTAGGATAACTGTCAGCAATATATTAGTTTAGTTTAACATTAGCTTGCAAACGGAAGATCACTGCATTCAGGAATAAATGAAGAATGACCATCACCCATCTCTGTGTCTGAAACTGAAGCTTAGTGGCTCTGAAATGCCCAGTTCCTGTCTGCGGTGTTTATGCCTGGTACCTTGATGGGCTGTTGCTGGTAAGTGGAAAAGCATGAAGTACAGATGAATCTCAGAGCTGTGTTTGCAGGGAGGAGAGGAATAGATACTTTAGTGTGATTCTAAATTGAAGGAATTGGTATTTGCATAATTTGGCTGGTGTAACTACATCAGCTAAGAAATGTAAAAAAAAAAAATTAAAAATCCATCTGCTGATGCCAGCAAAACTCCCAGCATGGATGGTGTTATACTGGCAACAGACCACTTTTGTCAGCTCAATGCATGGCACTTGGGGGCATTGTATAATGAAGCTGGCAACTGCCATACACTGAGTCTACATGAGGAGAGTCTGACGGTTGTACTTGTGCCAGAGAGGATCTCTGTTGCACACTAGCCATTATCTACCTCCTGGGGCTGTTCTGATCTTCGAGCATTTACTACTACTTACAGCCATGCAGCATGTTCCTCATGAGTGGATTACCCAGCTTCAGCACTGCATGCTCGGAGGCCATGGAGAATTTGGCCTCTGGTTTCCTCTGCAGCTGCTGGAGCAGCATAAGGCAGCAGGCTCATTAGGAATTTTACCTTCTAAAAATCCACCCACAGAAGTGGTGTCCATCCAAAGAAGCACACTCATATCAGAGGGCATGATTGTGCTGCCCCATAACTTGAACACTTCTAGGCTGTGGAGTGACTCATTGGAGCTGTAACCACTTAAGGCTAAACAAAAAGGACCAAGGCTATTTCTGGTTTCTGGCTGACCTTAGTGTTGAGGAATATGTAGAGGCAGCGTTCCCAGTAGCAGCCAGCACTGCTTGCAGGGCCTTGGAAAGGTCTCCTTTGTATTTTCTGTAAGTATCAGAACTCATGCCATCAACTTCAGTCCTTCCTATGCAAGCTGCAGGAGGCAGAGTAGCAAATGTTAGTCTGTCCCCCCTGAGGAGGCCCTAGAAGAGGCTTTCTCCAAACTGTAATTCCTCTAGTTCTCTCCAAACCCTCCTGCGAACTCTCTGCTCAGTATCAGTGCGTAATAACTGATGGTGACTGCTCACATTTATGGTCCATTTTGCAGTCACTGTAACTTTTAACACTTGCAGGAAGTTACCCATGGGAACATATGTCTATTTTTGCCCAGCAATTAAATGCTTAAGCACTTAAATATCCCAGCATTTCCTCAGTAATGACTCCTAGTGCAGGGATACTGACAATTAACCTGTGATCCCCTGTACTTGGCACTAGTGAGGCTGCACCTCAAATACTGTGTTCAGTTTTGGGGCCCGCAATACAAGAAAGATACTGAGGTGCTGGAGTGTGTCCTGAAAAGAGCAATGGAGCTGGGGAAGGGTCTGGAGCACAAGTCTGATGAGGAGTAGCTGCAGGAACCAGGGTTGTTTAGCCTGGAGAGGAGATGGCTGCTTGGGGGGGACCTTATTGCTCTCTACAGCTCCCTGAAAAGAGGCTGTAGGCAAGGGTGTGTGTGTCAGTCTCTTCTCCTAAGCAACAAGTGATAGGACAAGAAGAAAAGTCCTCAAGTTGTGCCAAGGGAGGTTCAGATTGGATATTACAAAAAAATTTCACCAAAAGGGCTGTCAAGAACTGGAACAGGGTGCCCAGGGAGGGGTTTGAGTCACCACCCTTGGAGGTATTTAAAAGACGTGTAGATGTGGCACTTGGGAACATGGTTTATTGGCAGTGCTGGATTAACAGGTGGACTTGATGCTCTTAAAGGTCCTTTCCAACCTGCACAATTCTATAATACTGACTTATTTCCACAGCCATATTAAGGACAGGAACAATGGCTCAGCAGTTCCATAATTACACACTTCTTTTATGCAGCTACACCTTCACTACATGGAATCTGCCATGCAGATGAACAGCACCATGCCTGGAAACAAATAACCCCAGGTCTTCAGCATGATTAGCGTCACTGGAACCCTGTCATCTTTGTCAGATGTGTAACAACTGTGGTTTGAGTGAAAGCAACGGGGTTTGCGGAGTTTTTCCAGGCACTCTGGCTGGCACCAAGCTCAGCAGCCACCTCACCCACACCTCACCTAACCCTGGCAGAGGCCAGGCCAGCTCCCTTCAGAGACAACCCGGAGCCTGAGGGAACCACCTCTCCCAAGAACACTTCTCATACCGATGTTTGCATTTACAGCTTAAAGGTGGGGCTCTTTTAGGGTTCTTTTTTTTTTATTGTTCACCAAGACGCCCAGCCCTTTCCCGAAGAACCGCTTCGCCCTCGCTGCACACCGCACCCCCTCTCTCCCACCTTCCCAGGTCTCTCCCAGTAAAACCCCTGCCCTCCAGGGCACCGATCGCTCCCCTCAGCGTGCTGCCCTCCACCTGGACTAGGGAAGGTGACAGGGACGACCCCCGAGCACGCTCAGGCACAAGCAGAAGGCCAGCCCCCCCCGCCCGTGACAGCAGCCGCCCCCCCACCCGCTGGCGGGCGCCTCACCAGCGGCCGCCCCTCAAGGAAGCGAAGCGCCGCGCCCAGAGCTGCCGCCAGCACTAAGGGCCGTTAGCAGGGGCTCTGCCAATCACCGCGCCCCTGTTTGAATTACCCAGCCAATCATCGCGCTCCGATTTAAATCGTCTAACCAATCTCTGCGCGCTATTTGAATTACCCAGCTAGTTGCTGCGCGCCTATTTTAACCGTCTCCGGTAGCCGTTAGAGCCCCTCGGTCCCGCTCCTGAGGTAAGCTGCCTCAGCAAGCGGGAGCAATTCGCGGAGTGAGCCGAGGACGGCCCCACGCCCTCGGGAAACGACGAGCCTGGTCACGGGTCTCCTCAGTGTCACTGATGTTGCTGCCCTCACGGAGAGCACGTGAAGTTTGCTGCTGTGAAACTCCTTCATTAGGTACTTCTCTTTGGGCCTCTTTTTATTGTTGAATGTGTAGCTGCAAGCCCAGTCGGGCCTTAAGGCATCTAAGATAGGTCTCAAAGACCAGGAAGTGCTTTTTCAGCTATTGTAAAAGCCCTGTGGGCAGAAGGCTACCCTGTAGCTTTGTCTGACTCCTGCAAGATGCTCTTGGCTTCCTTAAAAGAAGATTTTTGAGCTAATTGGCATCTCCAGAAGGACATTTTGCCTTTGCTTGGCATCACCTCCCTGCCACTGAATGATCTCGCCTGAAAACCTTGATTCTCATTTCCTTCCAGCTTCATAATGGACAGACGGTTTGTAGTACTCACTGCAAGTGCCTGATTTGCTTAAATGTGGAAAACCTCCAGACCTGTGGGTAGCTGCAAACCCCTAAGTCTTCTGCCAGCTATGTGGAGAAGCAGCTGGCTAATAGCAGATGAAGGGGCCACGCTGGAAGGAGGTGCCAATGTTTGAAGTACATTGGCATTGTCTTTCGTTACAGCTCACCCCTAGAGCTAAGAAGAAGTTACAATGAACTTTGGTCAGACTTATTTTCTCATGCTTAATTTATCAGTCATGGCATGGTGGCCAGAAATCATGGGGAACCTGAGATAAGATGTGTTTAGATCACAAAGTGTTTGAAGGTCTAAATGTGTTGGCCTCTCTGTTTCAGGTGAGCTGTGCAATCATGCTGAAGGCTTGGTGTTGCAGACATGTTATGTGGGACAGTTTTAATGTAAAAGCATCAAAGACTGGGAGTAGGCTAGGAGTGGCAAGGAGCAAGCCCCAGGCTGGAGCTCTGGTAATGCGCAGCTTCTAGGCCGCATACAAACACATAGAAGACCTCAGAAAATGCCATTGTGTAGCATAAGTGTTACAAAATTACAGCAAGCAAATGGAAAGGTAGCTTGGGTATCCCCACTGTGGTCTGCATTGGAGATGTGCCCTGGAAGCACAGAGCTCTGCAGAAAAACAGGCTTCCTCCCACACCAGAGTTGTTTGCAGGCTCAAGGCTGGAGTAACTCACTCAGAGCACTGGGGCTGTGTTCTGTGCTGTCTCTGCCAAGAATCAGGTCTTTGGATTCTCTTGCCTGAAGAACTGTTCCTGTTTAACAAAGCAAATTGTATTATGGACATTTTCCACAACACTTTTTGAAACACATGTCTCAAATGTGTAAGCTAATCTCCTGTATATTTAAAGCGCTCAGCAATGATTTAAGAGGGCAGCAATTACTTGACACATCTCTCTGAAGGCTAAACAGTGCAATATGCTGGTGGTTTAGGTCTGATCCAGAGCGCATCATTTCACATAAAGAGCAGGAATCCTAGTTTTGAAGGCTACTAGCTGCAGAAGGCACTTCAGGACCAGTTAAAGCTGCAGGCTGCAATGTATATTTATCTGGCCACTGGCTGTGGGCTTGAAGCTGACAGAAGAGGACGGCTGGATTATCGGTTAGTTACTCGGTGTGTGGAGTGAGTGAAGAGGTGGAGGAGGGGGGTGTGAGGGAACAGTCCTGGGGATGGAGTTTTTCTGATGTAAACCTTCCCCCTGCGTGTAGTTTGCAAGCACTGGTGTTGGGGGATTGTGCTTTCCAAGTTTATGCCTACATCAAGGCTATGATGTTGGGGATTGTCTGGGATGTGAGAAATTCTTATTGAAAGAGGTAATTATGTTAAAACTTTGAGAGTTTTCCAAACAGCACAGCTGCTTTAGGCAAATCCATTCAGACAGTGAAAGTCCATTTGAAGTCTGACACCTTAATTTTCCCCTATAACCATAAGTACTGATAGATGAGCAAGCTGGATAACTAAGGGGTAGGAAGGAGGTTTGTGGAAAGGAGAACATTGTCTTGAGACTGAAGCACTGATGGGCTTGGTGATTTGGTTGCAGTGTGTTTCTGTGAAAAGTTTCTGTCTGTGAGGTGCAGTGGGGATGATTTAATCAGCCTAGTTGAACAAATTACTTGGGGCAGAATTTTATCTAGGAAAGGGATAGATTGATGATGTTCAGCTGTGAATCTTTAGGATTTACATGAAAACAGCATCCCAACTGCATCATCTTGTTGTGCATAGTTTGGAAAATGCCACTGTTATAGGCATGGTTCTCAAATTTAGGTAATTTTCTAAAAACATGCTGTGATTATAGAGAAATTCCTCACGTATGGTCATTTAGCTCATGCTCTGCAGATGACTGTAACAAGCCCTGCTAACCTCACTGACTGGCACCTCCATTTCAGAGCTGTTAAGTTTACCAGATCTTATTTGACACATAAAACTGTAGTAAAACAACAATCTTTGTTTTGGCATCTTTTGCTTGCTCCTGTGTGTCATTTAAGGTTGTGGGCAGTTATTTGAATATCCCAGTAGAGTGCTTGGTCCTGGAGCAAGCTAATCTCCCTCTTGCACATGCTTCAGAACCACCTAGCTCTGAACAATAAGCCAGTGGTGGAACTAATCCTTCCAAAGACTTTCTTCTTGGAGAAAGGGAAAGCTGCAGGGAGCAAAGAGTAATTAAAAAAAGTCTTGAACAGATCCCCCTCAGTAAGCTTTGTAGTGGGCCTAGAATGAAAACAGATGTGTGAGGTAATTCTTTGCTAATAAGAGAAATATTTTAGGTGAAGATTAAATCTCTCCTACCCCTCCCAAAATGCCATCTTGAGGAGGCTGGTGGTGGGCCTAAAACAGCATATGCAGCCCCAGCTCTGCTGTTGGTTTTGGGAAACTATGGCTGCTACTTGGGACTGTTTCTATTCTGCTTTGCAGGTGGATTACTTCTGCTTTCTCTTATTTTACCTTGTGTTCTAGGATCCTTACCATTCAGGGTCATGTGAGCATAGCCAGCAAGTTCTTTCCTTACACTGCCTGCTCTATTAATTCTGCTAATTATTACTTGCTTATCTTCAGCCTGTTGCTTCTCTCTAATTTCTTTAAAGGCTTATCTACATGTGCAAGATACATCACTTTGGTGGTAGCAGCAAAAGCACCCGTTATGGAATTTGTCTTCCTGGGGCTGGGAGTATCTGGGTCAGTAATCTGGGGTGTTTTCCAGAGCTATTTTGGACATCTAGACTCTGAGAACTGAGCTTATTTTTTATATCTGTCTTAGAACGAGGTTAAGTCATGTCCAGGAATTACTGGACTCTAACATGGATGGCTATATTAGAGGCATCTAACCTTAATGGAGAGAAGTCTGAGCCTCAGCATGAGGGCAACTCTATTGGTACAAAAGCCTTTTAAATTGGAGGTGGCTGCTGGGATGTAGGAATAAGTTTTACTAGAAACATTCCCTTTCTATTGAAATAATTCTTGTCAACCTGGGGTGGTGGCTCCCATGCCAAAGATGGTGATGCTAGGGAAATCATGGCTCATCTGAGTGTAATTTGGGTACCAAAAGAAATTCAGTTTCATAGGTCTGAAATGGGTGGTAGGTCTGGATTCAACTTAATCGTTCAAAATAAATTGCTTGCCTCAGAAGGAGTTTCTAGATATTTATGTGATCTATGAGAATTACATTTGAAGCCAGAATTCCCTATTCTTGGTGACGGAGCCTGGAAGTTTAGCAACCTCCATAGACAACCCAGGCACCACAAGAGGAGGACAGAGACCTGCTGATATAAGGCAGATGATCACAACAGTTCCAGAGGAGTAGCTGTCACCCCATTGTGTTCCTCTCCAAAGCCATCTGTGTTTGCAGCCCTTTTAAGGACGTGCACTGCAATGAAACCATATGTGTTTTCATTTGGTAAGACAGCTTGTGGTGAAAATAGAAGGGTTGTTAACAAGACAGGCAGATGGCAAATTTGCTGCAATATCATGATTACTGTACTTCAAAGAGATAATCAATAATCAGGCAATTAGGTTCTTGTTAAATCGGAAGCAGACTCTGCAACATTTAGGAGGATGCATTTTCAAAGCATCCTGAGATTCAGGGATGGAGTGAGCCTCTGTGCAGCAAAAGAAATTTCTGCATAAACCTCTTACAGATCACTTAATATGTACCTCTTAATCACAACTAATTGTTCACAGAAGTAGCTGATGGGCAATATGTTAACATTTTATGAACTAAACTTTATTATGTTTCAAAGTGGATGTCTCAATTTCCTCTATGATTTCTTTACTCTTATTGTCTTTTTTTTTTGCCTAAGACTCCTTATTTTGTGTTTTTAATTTTTAGAGGGTTTTTTTGAGAATTTTGACCAAGATCTGAAATAACTAAATTTCTGACTTTAAGATATAATTTAAAAATAAGAAACAAAGCTTGGCTGAAAAGAGGCGGTCCTCTGCTTGATCTTAAAACATGCCTTTCTGGTAGACTTTATATGCAGATTTCAAAGAGTTTAGAAAAAGATAACATTACTGGATGTGGCTGGTACAATTTTTTAGTGTGCCAGCTTCCACTATAATAGTGAATTCACTGCAACCAATATGGTTAATTAGTCTACTACACTAATTAACTTCCTTCTCAACACAGGAAAAAAAGATAGACAGGGGAGATTGAAATTGTTAAAATGCGGATGTCTTTTACTAGCCAGGCCTGATTTTTTTCCTTTTTGAAGCTAGTGTTTGAATTTACTTTTGCTAGATGAAAAATAGTTTAATATGAAATCCAACATTTCTAAATTATTAAAATTAAATATTTAGACTGAACTACATGAGTAGTTTTTTGGCTTTTTGGAGCATGAAAATGATCAATATTTCAACTTCTAGTCTGTGTTACATGAACTGATACATAGCTATACAACTATCATGCCCTGGAGAGTCAGCTCTTCCTCCACTGGTGGCCAAGCTGAAAAGAATGAACTACCTCTATAGCAGTTCAAACATTAAATTATTAGTGCTGGAATACACCCCAGGTGGCCCATCTGAATCTCCTATAAGTCATGAGGAAAAGTGCTGATACCCTTCCAGGCAATTTATATATGGCCATCTGCTTTTGGCCCTGGTCTCTTTGTGTGTGTACAAATATATATATCTCCATATATAACATGTCTATTTACACACACATACATATGCACACTTGTCACACTTGCATGCAGGTTTGTGTTGGAGTAGCCTTTGAGAAACTTGTCAGTGCATACGACCAAGTAGATATGGCCATGGGAAAGTTTGCACTGGTTGTGTTTAGTTGTGATCTTAGTCAAACATTTGGAGCAGAACTTGTCATGAGCCTGAACTGTGCTTGGGTGTCTTACAAAGACCATTCAAATAATCTATAAGAGCACAGATAGTTATTCCTTATGTTAATATGTAGCTTGATTTTATTTTGCTGCAAAGTGATTGACTGGTTTATGATTACTTTGTGATGCAGAGCCAGTGAAAATTGTCTCAAAAATACTTTTCATGGCATTACTTAACACTGACTTTAGCTTCCTGAGATCAGGCTGAGCTTTATGCAATCTAAATAAGGTTGGGGTTTTTTTTTGCTTTACTGGCGCCCTGTAATTAAGGAGAAAGATTGGTAACTACACTCTGGGAGTTTATATGATAGAGATAGCTTGGTTTTAGAGTACTTTTTCTATTGCTCCTGATGTAATTGAATATAGGAAATTATTTGCTGTGTGTATTTTCTTTCCTGAGAAACAAAGATCTGCTGCCATTGTGTCTCACAGCACCTTGGTAACTTTCAGAACAAACTGATTTGTGCCACCTTCCTTCCTGATTTGACACCTGCTTGAGAAAAGAATGATTTGTATTTATTGATCTCTCCAGATAGCTTTAGTCCTTTCTAGTAATTTCTGTTAAAACTGCAGCATAGTCAAAAGCTGTTATTTGGTCTTTGCAGCTTCTGTTGTTTATATAGTCATTGTGGAATTCTTGGGTAATGATAAAACCTTAGGCGGAATGAGTGGAATATGAAAACTTCCTTGCTTGACACAGCTGGATTGTCCCCACTGGCATATTGCTCAGTGCTGCTCAGGCTCTTAAGGGGTATCATAAGTTCATTAAGCTGTTCCCTACATCCAGTTGCACATGGATGTAGTCCCACTGCTTTCCAGCTGGGCAAGGGGTGCAGGTACTGCTGAGCAGCCTAGGCGCAGAAGGGGCAGCTTTAGGACATGAGTGTATCACTGTGGCAGAAGGGAACCTTAAAACCAAAAGTGAAAAAATCCCTTAAGCGGTGTTAAGTGACTCAGGCAGAAAATGAACAGTATGCCTTGGCTGGATCTAGCCCTCTGTTCACTGGCTAGAGCAGGCCAGTTGTGGAGAATTAAGCAAATGAATATATTTAAGGTATGGAGGACTCTGTGTTACGAGGCCCTGCATTTTGCTTGACTATTCAGTAACTTAGGCACAGGGGACTACAGTCATGCCTGGCTCAGCATCATGGAATGGGACTAGTTGATGTTAGTGAAGAGTCAGTTGCATTGCCATTTCAGGAAAATCACTTGTAAGGATAATTCATGTTCACCAATTCTTTATTTCCTCCTGAGAGCTTGTGGATGTTGCAGTAGAGAAATGTGGTCTTTGGAAAGGGCATGTTGATTACAAAGGGACTGTTCTAAATGTTTCCCAAAGTTAGACTCTGAGTCTATTAAAATGTGGGGGGCATATCTCCCCGCCCACCCCCTAAAAAAAAAAGGCACCAAGCAAACCTCAAAACAAAATACCTCTTGCAAAATGAAATGTTAAAGGCCTTGGAATAAGGTCTTATCCATGCAAACCAAAAAGGAAGAGGAGCCAGGGCTATAAGACACAGGTACTTCAAATATCTAAGTTTGAAGTGGGGCATAAAACTTTGATGGACGACTCGGCCTGCCAGGCAAAGTTATAAGGAGACCAAGCATGTGGAAGCTAAACCAGACAAATTTAAACTAAAAGCAAACCATAAATGTTTAACAGAGGTTAATCAAACTTGGGAACAATTTGCTAAGAGCAGTGTTGGGTTTTCAACCACTAAAAATTTTTGAGTAAAAAAAAATAATTTTTTTCCTCAAAAGATGTTTTCCAGTTGAAATGCAAAATAATTCAGGCAAGGCCAATGGCTTGTATTATGCAGAAAATAAGATCTCATGTTCATTGTGATCCCTTTTTGCCCTGAAGTTTATGACTTGCTTTGACAAAACTTGGAATGTGTTGTCCTTCCGGCTGTTATCTATGAGATTTATAGTTTGAATTATTTCTCTCCTATTAAGATTGGCTGGTTATGTAGGGAAACTATTTGTATGGGCTTTCCTCTGAAAGCCCCTTTTGAAGTTTATCATGCAGTCTGTGCCTTTAGGGACTTTAGTCTGGCAAGAAGAAAATATCTGTGAAAATTGGGGCACCTGGCTTTTGAACAGCCTCTCATAAACAATACCTCTTTAGGAAGATAATAAAAATTACTACTGGACTTATTCAGGCCATGACACTTCAAGCAGACAAGCTTGAAATGTCGATTTCAGTCTGCAGTTAACTGTTTTGTGTGTATACATGTTATACCCCAGTTCTGGGATTGAAACAAATTTTCAGTGTCTGAATTTCTCACTGAGTAGATACTTTTTATTTTATTTTTTTTCTAGCTCTAAATGAACTCTTCTCTTGCCGATGGCAGCATTTTTCAACTGTAAACTCTGTCCCTTTGCCCTTAGGATGATGTTTTGAGTGAATCAGTCTGTATAATGTTGAATTCAACCAAAAAAATTCCCACAAACTCAACAGAGAGAATCTGTAAGTCTTTGGCTTGTTATAAGAATCGGAGAGCTCTAAGTGGATTATCTCATCATCGACAAGGGCTTCGCTCCATATCAACACATGTTCCACAGTAAGCAGTTTTTTTGTTAAATGCTCTGTGCCATCTTGAACCTGCCATTGTTGGAGTTCAGCTTGCACTTACTTTTATGAAATGTCTAATACACCAGTTAGGAAATACATTAACCCTCTTACTCCAATTACATACACAGTAGGTGCATTATTAGCAAAGCAAAGGAATGGTGAACTTTGCATCCCCAAAGAAGCCTCTCTTCTAGGGAGTGCTCCTGACTATTCCACATTCATCATGGATAATGTGCTCTCTCACTGTGAGATATATTTAAACAGACTAGTCTTAACTCTGCAGGCAGAGTATGTGTTGCTCTTCAGCCTTTAAAAAGCAATTCAAAGAGAGACTCGCTGCATCACCGTCTTCCCAGGTTCTGTGCGCCCCGTTTCAACTGCAGCAAAACTCTATCACAAATTGCATAAAGTGGATTGGAAACTTCAGCCAGAAACTGCTAACTCATGAATGTGAATCACTTCAGGCAAAGATGCTGATTTTGCTAACAGTGATAAATGGCCATCTCTTTTCATTAATGTAAACTTACTCTTTTATGGGACAGCTTGAAATATGTTTGGAGGGGAGGAGTGAATGTGCACTTGAAAACTGAAATACTGAACAGTAAAATCTTTAATACAAATGTTTTGATATTTTAACTTGTATTTTCATTCCAAAACTTCTGAGTTTAATCTTTCTAAATCCTTAGAGATTCTAAAATGAGAAAAAATTGCAAGTTTGTAAAAGAACAAATCATACAAAATCTAAACATTTGACCTAATTTTTAATTTCTAATTTTTAATTTATTTATTTTTGAAGTACTGAACACTTTTTTTTCATATGGGGGATCAGTACTTTTCTGTTGTAACAATTGCCAGTCATTTTTTCCCCCTCTATTTGCTGTATTAAGTTGGTATCCTCTGCTGAAGCATGCAAAGATGAAGGTGCTTTTTCTTTCTTGGGGTGTATGAAGAGCTGTGTTTGCATAAAACCTGTAGGGTTGTGTCATAGGGTGAGAGGACTTGATAGCAGCTTGTTGATTGCTGGTCGCATCCAAGTGAACAGTCCTGCAGTGTTGGGTTTCCTTGCAAGCAGGGCCTAGGACAAGCTGCTCTGGCTACAGGAGACAACATAAGTAAGATCCATCCATAATCTGTGCCTGTCCGAAAGAGCAGTCTGTAGAGCATTCCTAGGCATGCTTCATGTCTCATCCTTCACCCATATATCCCTGCTTCTGGGTGACGTGTGCTTGACAATGTGCAGATATGACTGGTGTGCTTAGACACTTAAGGGAAGCCTTGAGTGATTTAGTACCCTGAATATTCATCATCTCAGCAGACCTAGCCTACTGGTTTCCGTAGTGACTGTGCAGAAAGGCAGGAGACCCACAGGTTGTTCAGCTGTGCTTGGTTCTTTTTAGGTTTGCCCAATTGTTCTGATTCTTCCCAACCAGCTGTGATTTTCCAGAACAAGCCTTTCCTTTTTTCATCTAACACCAGGGCTGCACCTTGTTCTTTCCCAAATGTTTGACCCAGGAACTCCTCTGTATGCACAGCCTCATCCTTCTTAGTGATGCAGGACTTCTGCCAAGAAGTTCCTCAACCGTGTAAGACAGCTTCTTCTATGCATACCTGGTTCTTCTCACTCTTGTGTGTATGCCAGGATGATACTGTCTCTTGTGGGTGACCAACAGTTTCCTTGCAACACTTCCTTTTGCCTTTGCAGCAGCCTAGAGCTGTGTTGGTGTGGACTGCTCTCCATGCTGCAAGTGATCTTTGTAATTGCTTCTATCTCCCTTCAAAAATCCCTCCCTCCCTAACAAAACGCCCCTCTCCCTGGCCAGCATTTTGTGACTCTAGGGGTCTGGCTATTCAGAGTTTGGGACACAGTGTGTTGACAGATGTGGTTTTCAGGGAAGGATTTTCTTCAGCATGTGGAGGAAGTAAATGAACAGGAAGTGATGATTTCACTCTGGTAATGGTGCTGAATTTAAGGTCCCTGAAATACAGAAGGTGATGTGTGTTGGAGGACAATGTTAAGGAGAGCTGCAGAGGGATAGACATCGAGTGGGATGTCTGGTTGTCTGGTGGTGCTGCAGTAGTCTTCTGCCAGCAGAAGGGTCGTTGCATCAGTGCTTGCTGTGACAGCTTCAGGAGCTGTAAGGACTAGAGGAACCTGTGTTTATATATGGAGCTTGTATTTCTTCAGATTCTTTGCAGGTTTCTTTGTAAGGCTCTTTACATTCCTTGGGCACAAATGAACATAACACATGGGTCATTTATTTAATAGCAGAACAGGTATTGACTAATGAACTAGCACTGAATTAGAGGTGCTATGCTGATGGTTACTGTCTCTGGGGGATGCTGCTGTTTTAGATGTCTGCATTAATTATCTCCTTGATCATTTGTTTCTTTCAGCTTCCTCCACAGTCAGTGGAGCCCAAGCTCTGGACATGTTTGGAGGTTTCCCATAAATGAGGAAGCAACAAGGTCAATTAGCTGACCAGTTTCTCTGAAACAGTTGCCCAGTTCAGAGCACAATATCCCATTTCATACAGCTGTAGCTAGCTGAATGCTTTTTCCCTATGTGAAAGCTTATTCTGATTTGAATGAAAAATTCCTACAAGAAAATATGTAATAAATGTATATGCTTATATAAGCATGTTCTGACATTGTTTCACCTTTCCAGCATTTATGTTGTGCATTTTTCCTGGTTTTTGTATTTCATTGTTTGTCAGTAGTAGACCTTAACAGATGCTGCTATTAATGAATATGCACTACAGCTATTTAAAAGGTGTATAATACTTCAGGTAAGTGCAGCAGTTACTTAGCACTGATTGAAAATCTCGGTTTTTCTACATCCACATATCTCCTGTTTATACTGTAAAGTGTCAAACTGTTTGATTACACCAAGCTGCAGACGTTTTCATCTAGAAAGAGATGAGACATTTCAATCAGTGCTGAATAGCAGCAGCACTTAATGATGTGAAAAAAATCTAAAAACCAGACTACATTAACTCTTATATGATGTCTTATTATCTATGCCAGTGGGAGCAGCGTGTTTCACAAAATAATGGGGAAATAATAAAACTAATATAAACTGGAACATAATTCCTTTTCTGAAACCAAGGAATATTTCAGAAGGATGATATCTTAAAGAATTTCTGTTTAATGAAGTATAATAGCTAGATAAAGGCAAGAGATCCCATAAGTGTCTCCACTGAGGTGGCAATGACATGAATTAACTTAGTAGTCATAAGAGGATTCATTCTTAAGGAGAAAAAGCTTGTGTTGAAGGTATGCTCAGTGATTGCTAGAAGGCTTCACTTGTAGGACTCCCAGCCATAGGGAATCACGCTTACATTGTTCTTTTGCTTGTGAAATGGTTTTATGCTGGAATTCATATGTGGGGAAGAGATTCAACTAATCTCACTTCAGGTGCCAGCAGCAAGGCCTCAGAACAGTGCTGTTTTCAGAATTAGTGGAAATAGGCACTTCCAAATCTAATAATTCTTCTAAGCTTGTGTGGATATATAGTTAAGGACAAGGCAACAAAATTAAAATACATATTTGCAGGTCATGGTACATCCTATGAAAGGTTTTAGCCCTCTGAAGTAGTAAATGTTCAGGTGCTTCTAAATTAAGATGTCCTCTTTGCTTCCAGTTTTGTAGATCATAGAATTGTTTGGGTTGGAACAGACCTTAAAAGATCATTTAATTCCACCACCACCACCTCCCTACCCTGCCATGGGCAGGGATACTTGGTGCCATCTTTTAATAAATCTCAGCAAAAATCATCCATGGTTCCTGTGGTGAGTTGATCTTGGCTGGATTCCAGGTGCCCACCAAGCCGCTCTATCACTGCTCTTCTCAGCAGAATGGGGTAGGGTGGGGGTGGGTGGGGAGAATAAGATAAAGAAACCTTGTGGGTCAAAATAAAGGCGGTTTAATGAAGCAATAGCAATGTGTGGAAGCAAAGGAAAACAACAGATGTTATCCTGTACTTCCCACCAGCAGGAGATGCTCAGCCACTTCCCGGGAAGCAGGGCTTCAGCGTGTGTAGTGGTTGCTCCAGAAGGCAAACATCGTAAATAATGAATGCCCCTATTTCCTCCTCCTGTCTCTTAGCTGTTATATCTGAGCAGGCATCACATGGCCTGGAATATGCCCTTGGTCAGTTTGGGTCAGCTGTCCTGGCTATGTCCCCTCCCAAGATCTTGCCCAACCCCAGCCTACTGGTGAGGAGGGGAATGTTGAACAGCCTTGATGCTGTGAGCACAGCTCAGCAGTAGCCAGAGCACTGGTGTGTTATCACCACCTTTGTGGCTACCAATGCAAGCACAGTGCTGCTGGGGGGGCTGCTGTGGGGCTCAGCCAGACCCAATGCAGTTCCAAAGCACAGCATGAGATTTAGATATCCAGCTCCTACAGATACTAATGAGAAGAAGCTTGATTCCTTTCCATTGTATGAAAAACCCAAAGCCTAGTCCTGCCAGCCTCTACTTCACTCAGGATTCTGCTCATTCTGTAGAAATTCTTTTAGTTTTAATAGAACTGCTTGTTCAGGGGACACATTGCAGGTCCAGAGACAGCAAAGCTGACTTTTCTTAGGTTGCCTAGCAGAACCAGAGGTTTTTTAAAAAAATATGTGCCTAAAATAATTCCGTGGGAGCAATTTTGAAGAGAAACACCAGCTCTGCATTTCATGGTACAATGACATCTATCAACTTGGGGAAATAACAAGAATGTGTTTTGGCTTTATCATATAAAAGCATTCTCTGTATAGGAGGAAGCAAGCCAAGTGTAATTTAGAATATTTGCACAGAACCTCTCCTGCACCGGGATTAAAGTAAATGTGGAAAGAGTTACATTTCAGGATAGGAACCCCACCTTTTCAGGAGGTTTACTTTCAAAACCTCAGTTCTGCCAATTCTGGCTGTGGGGTCCCAGGAAGCAGACGCTGGTTCTTATCCACCTGTGAACATAGACATGCAGGAGTGGATTACACAACATGGTGCTACAGATCTCCATCCACCACAAGTATGAATACCAAGCCATATGTAGGAGCATTGGATCAACCTATAAACACAACAGCTATTCTTTAAAGGATGGGTATAGTGTGTATTCCTCATTTGCAGTCCCTCCAGGATGAAGACATTAATGTGAATTATGACTCACCTTCAGGGGAAGGATCTGCATTCTTAAAGTGGAAGCAGTGAGGCAGGTGACACTGCAGTCAGAGCATGAGTAGCTGCAATTTCTCTTCATGACTGAGGGCAGAGGGAGGGTGTGTATGGGGAACTGGGCATGCATGTGTGAAGCTATTTTGCACTTTACAGTGATGCTTCTCAAGAGTGACTTTATGCATTCAACAACTGGAGAAGTGTCTCCTGCCTCAGCAGGGCTTTAAGGGTCATCTCTTGTGAATAGCTTCTGCATCTGTGGAGCATGGGTGATGGTAATTCAAAGTGACAGGAGCGTCTTCTAGCCCACGGCATTGTCAGCAAGCCAAACTGCTCAGAGATGACAACCCTGCTTCCTCAACAGACTCAGAGCTGTCACTCTCCATTTGGCTTAAACCAGTAAGGGCTCTGATGAACTGATTTCAGTGAGAACACATAAACTGCAACCAGTACAAAGGGCACAGTGAACGGGAGGTTTGATTCTGAAAGGACTCCAGAGGTGTGAACCAGCTGAAGGAGGCTTGTAAACCAAAAGCAGGACAGAATGCTGGGTCAGGACATGGAGCTAACTCACCTGGAGCTGAGGATAGTGGTTATAGTATTGGAATGTAGACTGGAAGTCTTTACTGGTGAAAGAGTATGAAGAGGTTATTGTGCTCTGCTTCATTTCTGACAAAGGGCTGTTTGCTGCCACAAGGCACACACTCACTGTAGTACACTTGCTAATGGATTTCATCAGCTGTAAGCTGGGGTCTCCTTTTGTAAAGCAGTAATCATCCTAGAGCATCTACCTCCACTCAGGTTGTTCAGGCTTCTGAGACCACTTGTCCAGATTCTTCCACTGGCTGTTTTATGTGCAGACATCTTTCCAGATATGTACTTAACTGATTGGTTTGCTTTTTGGAGAAAAAGATGGGTTACGCACAAGGTCATGTAGAAGAGAATCTATGCCAAGTGTAAGGCTGTGTAAAAGGGTCCCACCTCATGTCTTTAGGTTGTGAAATAGGGAAGATAAATCTTTGTGATGGGGAGTGTAGCCTTTATACCTTGGCTGTAGAATGGGTCTGTGTGCTTTCATCATGGGCAACTTTACTTCTGGGAAACATTTCCACAAGGAAAAGGCTGGGTATAAAAACAAGTTTATTATCCTAAGTGTAGTTCCTCCTTTGGAAATGCCACAGAAGGATGTGAACTTGTACCAGAACTGGTATGGTAACTACAGGGCTAGAGAAATATGCAAACATATCAGCAAGACAAGGAGAGAGAGAAGTCTCTTGGAAATGCAATTCTAATGCACAGATACCAGGTGTTTGCTTACTAGTGTCTGTTCATCTTCTTCCTGACACTTGAACAATGCTATTTGTATTGAGATTTTGAATAATAAATAGCTTTGCTTGAATTTGACATGTGCTGTGGGAGATTTTGAGTGACTAGCTGATGCTTGTGTTACTGCAGCTTAGAGTAAGAGTTGTGTTCTCACAGAGTAGATGTCTGCATTCAGTGAGTTACATTGCAGACAACCCTGTTTGAATCCCACTTTATTGATCAAATTCAAACTTCAGTAGTATTAGAGAGAAGTGTGGTGAATTATTTTTTGTATTTTGAGTTTCCTATGTCCAGTATTATATGAGGTAAAATAACATGTGGTAGGGAAAAGACACATGAATAAAGAAGTGTGTGTGAGGCTTTTGGCTGGAAATTCTGCAGAAGTCCAGGAAAATCTGCTGGGATCCATCTTCACATTTTTCAGGTAGCTGGAAATATTTTGTTCAGCTTGAGAGAATCATCTGTTTTGTGTGCTTCTTCAGTTGGTGTCTGGTTCCTTGGGAATTGCTCAATACATAGTTTAATGCAGACGTTTCAAATAAACTAAAATAGCTGCAAAAACTTGTGTGTTGAGACAGTCTGCCCTCATGCTGCATTCCACAGAGCAAGGTCAAACACACTACCTTAAACCAAAGAACATGAAAACTCTTGTGGGTCTAACGATTGCCCAAAATGTTTAGGGAATTTATCTGTATTGATTCTTGCAAGAATGTTAGCACTTCTACTTGTCAAGGTTACCTGCCTCACTAAGAGCTATGCTGAAACTTATTAATTAGTCCTTTGCAAAGCACTTTGAGATTTTTCAGATGAAAGGTAGTATGGAAGTCCAAAGGATGTAGAACATACATTACCAGCTGAGAGCTACATGAAGAGCTGGAGAATGTTGAAAGGAGTCCTGCCAATTAATTTATCCTTAAACAGAAGGTTTTGTTTTTCTGAAAATTAAAATAAAAAAGTCAAGCCAAAATCAAAAAGTAAACATTGAAAGGTTCAAGACCTCCTGGATAAAAGGATGCCTTTCTATTTGGTATTTGTTCAGTTTTGCTAATCAAAGCAATAAGACTTGATTAGTGGTTATATGATTCTCAAGAATAATGCATGTAAAATACATAAAGACTCATTTGCTTCTGTGAAAGCCAGGTAAAATAAAGCTGTTAAGAACCTAAGGATGCTCTGGTCAAACAGACTGTATAGTGAATGAAAAATGGTATGTCTGCTTTCTTATCTAAGCTGGCTAAAATACAAGAAGCAACCAGACAATCCAGAAAATTATCATCAGACTTTTGAAGATGTGCTAGTGTGGTGGTACTTAAAAGCGAGCAAAGAAAAAGGAGTGACAGAGTAGAGGCAAGAGAAAGGATTAAATTTTTTTAAAAACAGTGAAACTCATGAATGATAGGTGATCTTGTGTGTCTTTTTAAATAAAAAAAATTTAAGAAGTTGAAAGAATATCAGCTGGGAAGATTTGCTGCTGGCAGATCTAAAGAGGGATTGGCATCTGGTATGGAAACTACATAATTTCCTTTTTTTAAGATTGTGTTTGCAGTTTCCTATAACTTGACAGCTTTGAGGTTGGTGATGAGACTCTAAAGTACCAGCCTCATGCATAGATGGAACCTGTGGTACCCCAGCACCCAGGTGCTGATGGGAACTTTTCCTGCTGATATGTGTCTCAGCAGCTGCTGGGCACCAGTTCTGAGAGCAGCAGAGCTGCCCTGTCCAGTTGGGAGCCTCAGGAGAAGTAATTGCTGGTTGCCTCAAGTGCAAAGAAGTGAGGAGCAGAGTGCTGCACAGGTGTGATTGGCAAGAAGGAAGGAATGAGAAATACCTTGAGTAGGCCAGGTGGAAGAAGAGTGAAGGGTCCCATAAGCACTTGGACAAGTGAATTTGGATTATGCAATTAAACATATGGATCCAGCTTGGTGTAATTACCTGGAGAACTGATATCAATCCTTGCCAAATGTCCAGAGAGACAGGCAGCCAATATGTGCTCTGATCAAAGCATGTCTTTTTTTTTAAATACATGAACTTGGACATCCTTCGCTATCCACAGATATCTGTTGTTTTCCGTTCTTGCAAAGCACCATCCAAGTCTACGAGTATAATACAGTGATGTATGTGGGGGAAGGAGGGGACGATATGTTAGTTTATTTTTGTACTATTTCTCTTTGAAAACAAAAAATCTCATCTGAAGGATCTGAAGCTTCTAGCTAATGAGACCTCTTGGTTCCATGTAGATTGTGCCTTTGTTTGGATGCTGACAGGCTTGAGAATATTAATTCTATCTATCAGTAAATATTCATCTCAGCAATAAGGTTGTGGATCTCTCCACAGCTTTGGTATCTACTGGTTCTGCCCACTTCCTAATCCTGAATGATTTGTAGATATTCTTAAATATTATTTGGTGGTTTTCATGACAGAAAAAGTAGATGGTCCCGAGGCAGTGATTTCTCATGGAAATTTTTCTGAATGACTCTTTTCAAGCCTCTCTGGCTCCAGCAAATCTCTTATTCCTAAGAAAACCACAGGACAGAAAAGAAGAGTCTTATTGTTTGTTTATGTTTTAACTTGTCCTTGGTAGATTTTCAGGACAGGCTTGACCTTTGCCTGCTGCTGTCTCCAGGGCTTATCAGCTGGAAACCAGGAGGAGCTGTATACTCAAAGTAAGGGCTGAGGGAATGGGAAAGGCTGGAAACTAGGCAAACATACTTTACAGATAAAGCAGCAAAGAGGTGGAGTGAGCAATTTCAAAGAAAGCAATGCACAGCCCATCTCATTGCCCAGAATTAAACAGGGGAAGTGTCCTGTTTTCTCTGTGACTCAGAGTGGCAGAAAATATTGTCTGGAAAGTCAAGAAGTTCTTTTTTCCTGAATTTAGATATTCAGACTTTCTTGTCAGTATATAATCACAGCAGAGGGCTTTAGGCTGATAATGAAATTCTGATCTGAAGAATTACTGACCTTGGCTTCTCTCTGCCTAGTGGCCAAATGAAAAATCTGAGTTACATTCTGCTTCCAGGTCTGTCTCACTGAACTACCTTTCTCCTCTGCTAGGTCAGCTCCTGCATCTGTAATACAGATGACGTTATGCTCAGTGACATTTTCCACCCAGTTTCCCAAGAAAGCCTTGAAAGTATCTATCCATCAGCTCTGACCTGAAGTCTGCTAGTGATCAGTTCTTTAAAAAAGAAAAAAATAATACTTGCTCTGAGGCTTTCTTGAAGTCTGTGAAGAGATGAAAGGAAAAGGCAAACATCTCTGCGTCTACAAGAGCAGAGGGTTGCTCCCCAAAGAGATTTGAATGACCTGACAGTCCATATCCAGAGAATGGTTGCTTTTATTGCACTGTAGGAGGGGAGAAATAGCTCCCCAGTTAGGGCCTAATTCTGATCTGTATTTTAGACAGTCTCTGATCCTATAGGTCACAAGTACCGTGTTCATGTGTGGCTTTCAAGGTGGGGTGGTCTGTCTGCTTGGAGCACTACGTTTGGCTTTAGACAGCTGTTACCACAGCTTCTCTGGGCAGGTACAAAGTCTAAAACAATTCTGACAAGTGTCTTAGCTCATTTCGCAGGTGTGACCTGGTAGAAGGGAGTTTAGCCCCAGTGAAGCCTGTGCTGTGCTTCAATGTATGAACTAGTTTGATACTTGTATCACCTCCACCATTTCAACAAACACTTCTGACTCACACTGAGGAAAACGAAGACAGAACTAGGACTTGCTGCATACGGCAGGAATTATGATGCCTTTCTAACTGAATGAGAAGTTTCATTTCAAATGACTCTAACCTACCATCATTCTCTACTTTTTTCCAGTAGTGCACCCATACACATAAAGGTTGCAAGACTGCTGCATGTTTATCCTTCCCTGCACCCTACTAGTATTTTTTTTCCTGCCTCAAATTAAGTTGTGGGCCCTCTGGGGCAGGAAAAAAGCACCTGCATGGTTGCAGAGTCCCCATCAGCTCTAGTAACAATCATTAATCAAAGTAGCTTTGATTTGCTAATCCTTCTGTAGAAATACAACATACGACTAGTGTAAGACATACATCCACGAAGGTCCCAGAAGCCATCTAAGGTCCTCAGTCATTTTTATATATTCCACATTAGTGCCTGGAGAAAAACCTACTCTAGCATGTAATAATGCCTTTCCCTCTCTTGCATGCAAGCTTTGATTCTTTAAGGATTTTCTGTCACAACACCCTTTCTAGAGGGAATTCTCTTGACTGGCTCATGTCTCTGCCTGTTACCTTGAAGTTAGGGACAGTCCTGGTATAGAGTTCCTTTAAACTTTTTCTTTTGACATGAGTAGTTTCATCCTTCTCAGCCACCTGGAAATATCCTGTTCTGGAAGGCCAGTTCCTGCCCTTTGTACACAACCTTCATGTACTTGAGAACCTGTCTCCTTTGCTGTTGGATTGTCTCCATATAGCTCTATACTAACTTTTCTCTAGATTCCTAAACAGCTAGCCACGTGAGGCTGACCTAAGCAGTCATTGTGCTGCAATGCAATGAACTCTTAAAGGCTATGAGGCAGCTGTTCTGCAGAAGGGACAGCAAGTGTCGCATATGGGAGGCACAGCGAAATATGAAAAGGCCTCTTAACCCATTTACAAACTCCTCACAAAATCCATTTGCAGGTGAAGCAATCATGGATACAGAGCAAGTTAAGCAGATCTCTGGAGCAGGTTAATATTTTAAAGGTTGTGCAAAATTATATAGACAATTGTGCTTTGGCCAGCTGCTCCTCATCCACCATGAACTCTGGGCAGTCTCGGGTTATTTTCTTTGCATGACCAGCACTGCTGCATCAGGGGGAGAATGTCACAGAAGTGCCATGTGAGCAGAGGAGTTGAAGCAGGGTTTGCGGAAACAATTTTGATTGACTTTATGGCCTGGAGAAGTGCTTTATAGAATGGTTAGGTTCTAACTTGTTTTTTGGTGGACTTAGTTTTCTTCCCTCCAACTGCACTAAAGCAAATCCATGTTTTTTTTCCCCACAGGCTTTATTTAAGATGTTTTTGGTAGAAAAGCAGAAGTCAAAACCTTTTCTCCCTAAATATTTTTGCGTTTTTGCTTGTTTTAATGAAACAATTTTTCTGATTCACTCTTGTTGTGAATCTGAACTGTTTACCTGAGATTTGTTAGAAGAGGTAACGCAATTATGGTGCTTAAGTACCTTCTCAGGCACTTCCACTTAGTCATCAATATTTTTAATTAAAATGACAGCTAACTTAGTATCTTCTTCCTCATCTAATATGGTTGGTGATTCAGGGAAGCAGTGCTTTATGGCAGTGATACTCAGACACCTAGAAAGCCTGGGACAGCTAGAACCATAGGGTGAGTCTCAGTCTAGCAGCCTCTGTAACCTCTTACCTTTGCATTTATTATTGTTACATTCTGTCCTTCCTTTGTTGTGACAGAGAGATTAATAAACATAATCTGATGAGCTGTGACATGGTTTGGGCAGGTTTAATACCAGAGTTCATACAGGTGCTGCCACAGGCCATAACAAACGAAAACAAAGCAAACCTTGCTTTTATATCCTCTCTGAGCTAAAGCATCTGTAATAGCACAGCACCTTCTAGCTCCATGTCATAGAATTGATCCAGCTTTGATTCAGATAAAAGAATTTCTGTTTCTACACTCTTGTAAGCACATTCTGTGGCAGCTAGAATGGTCTTCTCAATCACAGCCACATCTGACTTGGTCCTACGTAATATAGTTTCAAAGAGCTGAAAATGCTTTGAGTAAAGGTAGAAAATGTGCTGGAAAATGAATCCCACAAAGGCACAGGTTTAATGCATTTAAACCTCGTTCCAAGTATTGCCTAACTTGACTTCTTTGGACTTGCAATACAATTAGGTGAAGCATGCTAATACAGTCAAAGCAGTTTCCTGTAGACAACAAGGGACTGACTCAGTGAGCCCTAAACGTTGCTGTGCACATCTCTGCAAAACCAAACTCTGTCTTTTAAAGTCAGGGTCTCAAGTCAGTGTGTGGTCCATGGTCCTCTTAAGGATGTCTGTTAAAATCCCTGTGCAGAGTTGAAGAGCACCTGAATTTTCAACATCAAACCTCTCTCTGTCTAGTCAGAAATCTCCCTAAGTTGATAAGGTTGCAAAAAAACCCCGATGGTACTTTGAAGAACGATGATACAGATTATTTTGCTTCTGTTTCTGTGGATGCTGGGTCTGTTGTCCAGATGGTAGATCCACCCTCCATACTCAGTAGTAAGAGCCTGTTTCTCTTACAGTGAATTTGTGCTAATTAAAAAATAGCTTGACTGAAATTAAATAAAAATATTTGGATTTTTTACAAAAACTTGGAATCGAATAAAAATACTGGGAAGAAGGACAGCAATTGAATCTCCTAAAGAAAGAAAACATTTTTCATCTTAATTTCTTAGGAAAGTTGTGGTAAACTTATCTTGGAAGGAGATGTAGGATGTTGTTTTCCTTTTTAGGAACCATACTTCCACTTCCTAAACTGCACAATCTGACTGGTATTGAGTGGTGAAAGTGTCAGAAATAACATTTGCAATGACTGTTGACTGTTTTCCAGCTCAGGGCAGATGCAAACTTGATGTGACTAATGTAGGGAGGGAGAAACTAATCCTTCTCCCTTGCTGCAGAGAAAGGGAAGGCTTCTACCCTCACCACTGTCTTAGCCCATTGCTTGTTGTTATGCCATGTGACTGATATGGTTCATGATCCCAGGAATAGTGCCAGTTCAGTGGCAAGACTGGGAGATAGGAAAAGGAGGGAATGGGGAAAGAAGGGGCCCCAAGCACCGCTGGCAAGTCCACATCTGTCTGAAGAATTGAAAAGCATCCAAGTCTGTCAAAGATAAACTCCTCTCTCTTGCTGGTGTCTCCCCACTGGGTTTTGTCCTGTGTAAACCTAGCCAAAAGTTGTAGCATGAAACCAAGTTGAAGAACCACTTGTTACTGTTCAGTGTTGTGTTCCAGACAGCCAAAAAACTGTAAAGAAGTCCAGAAAAATACAGGGGAAGGGTATATTCTTCCTCTGTGCATTCCAATTCAACATTTCAAGTGGGATATTGTTTCCCAGTGGTAGAATTCAAATGATAATTTCCCTGCAAGAACTCCAGGGGGGGGGGGGAAATAACACCCTCGATCTTCAATCCAGCAGTAATTCTGACTACCTATGTTCCAGGCACAATGTTCTGCTGTTTCTGGAGGGAACTGAATTAATTCTGATAAGCAGTATTTCAACTTTTAAGAGAGGTTTCATTTTTTTAGCATCTGATTGATTTTCTTATGTGTTTTTGTTCACTTCAAAGGCTTCCTTGATTTTCACCAGAGCATGTCATAGAGAGCCCATCCTGTTGATCAGATTAAACTTTAAATTGTGATTTCCAGATATAATCAGCAAATTGCACAAGTCAACAACAAAAGCCCATGACAAATTGCAGGTTCCCTGAATAATGAATCATTGCCAAGCATCCAGATGCTGAAGCAAGCAAGCTCTTATATGAACCAGCTCATAAATCTTTGCTTTCAGACTCAAGTAAGAGGCCAATGCTGTTTTCCAATGAATATTCATGGTCAGAGGAAAATGTGCTGTTTACAGGCAACATTAAAAGGTGTATGAATAAAAGCAGATAAATAAAAGTATTTAATCATCAAGGCTAACTCTGCATTGCAAGGAAGAGCTGAAGTTCATATATCTAAATGTATTCAAAATGGTTTGGGTGCTGAGGAGGCAACAGTGTACTGCAACACCATAGTGGCTGAGTTAACTGGTAAGGCTTCTCAGAGTGGTACTTCTCTGAAAAAAAAGTCATCTTTTTTTTTTAGGAATAACATGTAGGGAAATATGTATCTGTTTCCCTACAGAGGTTTGGTATTATTCACACACAAAAATGTGCTTGAATGCTCAGGCCTTGTGGTGAGTTGATCCTGGCTGGATGCCTGCTGAAGCCACTCTATCATTGCCCTCCTCTGCTGCACAGGGGAGAGAAAATACAATGAAAGGCTCATGGGTCAAGATAAGGACAGGGAGATCACTCACCAATTACTGTCATGGGCAAAACAGACTTGACCCACGCAAACTCAATACAGTCCTAGATCTAGTCCTTCCCCACTAGCCACTTGAATACTTCCTTGGTGAGTTCAGGTAAAGGTGTGGCTCAGTGATGCCTGTGCTTTGGGCTCCTCTTCTGTTCTGAGGTACTAATATCAATCGCATAGAGCCATCACAAACCCCTCCTCCTAAAATAACAGTATGTAGGATTGATCCTATAGATAAGTTCAGAGACTTGGGGAGATAGGACACTATGGTAGAAGATGATTTGGGCCAGTAAAACGCTGTCCTCCAGACTGGATACCCTGCTCAACTTTCCAGCCAGACCATTATAATCTGGTATATCGAAGCCTATGCAAAATCCCAGAGGATCTTGATTTTAGCCTCGTTCACCTTGTTTGTGCCTCTGAGAGAACAATAGCTAACTCCATTGCGTGGTGCTTCCAGATGAAGGTGCTGTCTAGGAATCAGGTATTTTTTTCAAAGGTAGGGCCTCTTTTCATGTGTTTTGTTCACATTGAAAGACTATTTACTGGCAGGGGGACAGTAGCTTTTTTGTTCTCAGTTTTTGGCATCTCTCTAGTCAACTTCTGCCCTGCAAGTGAATGAAACTAGTAGTTTATCCCCTGCCTACAATATGCTATTTCTTTGGAAGCTGGAGTGTAATGAACTTGCTGTTTATTACAATTAACAAATAAATCCCTATCCCTTTAAATTGGATCCTAAATCTTTCAGTGAAATTCAATACTGTGGTGATTATGTTTTCTTTCCCTTAAGAGATCCTTCAGTGATAGGAGCCAGGCAACTCCTGTTCTAAATAATCAGACCCAGAGGACATTCCTTGTGACACATTTGGCCTTTTTCTCTATGGCTTCCTTCTTTTATAACCATCTGAGATGCAGCTTAAACACAGCAGTGCTAGCTAGTGAATTATAAAACAACTTATATTGTCAAGAAAATTACTTTCTGATGTTTTAAAATCAGTGCAATTTAGGCTGCTTAACTTCAAGGGGGGGACTAGACTGGGAGCTGTATGTGCAGTGCCTAGCCCAGCACTGTTCAGAGGAATGCTGGGGAAGTGGTGATATTACTGCTGTACAAAGAGATTTGTCAAGTGTTCACTCACTGAACATCAGTCCACTGAAGTCTCTGCATAGTTGTAGTAGGAGCTCATGCACCAAAGACAGCTCTGTGGCTTCTCTTACTCTCTCTGAGCACTGTATCAGACAGATTTGTGCTTCTCTGACCATTGACTTGGGTGCAGCCTGCAGAAAAGGCTGCAGAGCTGCAGTGTAGCATCACATAAAGAAATTCTGAGTCCCACACCTACAGGACCCTCCCAGTTACAGCTGTGTATTGTACGTCTTTGTGTCATGTAATACCCAGTGCTTTGGCTGTTCACTCCTCCTGTGCCTGCACTGACTGACTTGACTCAAGGAATTACAGAAAATAGGAAACTTGTGAAGAGCTGACTGTCAGATTGGACTGAAAATGGACGGGGGGCAATTAATGCAGCTTGCCTTTGCTTCAGAGCAGCTTTGTTGTCTTTTAAAGCGAATCATGTTCAAATTATCACAGTTCCCATTTTGATTAAGTAAGGCCAAATCGCTATCTTTTCTCACTGGATTTATGAAAACAGTTTAACAAAGCAAAGCTGGTCTGGCCCTTCAGCCTTCTTGTACCCTGAACCTACTTAACCTGGCAGAAAAAGAGGGTGGAGAATTGTTAGTGTTGTTATCATGGGGCCAAACTATTTCTCAACCTGCCTTTTTAACCTCTAAAGTAACTGTTTTATATGTTTAATATGCCCCAGTCATTTAGACTATCTTATTGCTGCTTCTTGTGGATCTTTGGGATTTACTGAAAAAAACGTCCTGGCAAGAGGTTGTTTTTAACCTGGCAACAGCTTTCAGTATTTCCTGCCCCCTGCCCCTCCCCCCTTTTACCTTTCCAGTGCTCCCTCAGTCTCCTCTCTCCCTCCCACCCACCCACCAAAATCTCTTCCCTGTCTCTAATTGGCAAACAAGGCCAACAACTTCAGGGCAGAATGAAGCTGAGATATTGCCAGCTCATGTGGAAAAAATGCAGTGTCCTCATGACAGATGAAAAATCAGGCTCCAGGGGCAGCTTGTTGTCCCTGAACAAGAGTTTCCACTGAAACATCAATGAAGGACTGAGCACAGTGGCTCTGCTTTGTATTCCCCCATCCTGTCTGATAATGATTTAGGAGTTAGTGTTTGTCATGCTTCTTTTTTTTTGCCTCTTGTTTTAGTACTTTAAAGGATGTTGAATCCTGGTTGTGATAAAAGCCAGTCGTTTGGATTGCTCCATTGGAGGCAAAAGCAAGGGTGAGAAAAAAATTGCAGTGCTAATCCATCCAGTGCTGCTTCTGGTTTGCTACCTTTTGTGAACTGGGCCATGTGGGGGAAGCTGCCCCTTCCCACGGGCCTGGTGCAGTGCTTGAGAAGCACATAGCTCCTTTGCAACCGGAGGGGCTGGCTTCAGTGTGGGGAGAACTCTCAGCAGTAGCTTTGCTCACCGCTCCTGGCTAATCTGGAGCACATGGAGTTGAAATTCAGACCTTGTCAGTAAAAATGAAGAAAAGATGTCCCCTTCTCAGCCAACTCACCAGAATGAGGATTTGTCCTCTTCTGTCTTAATTCCAAAAACTTTATTAAACATTTGTAAATTATAGTAGATCTTTCAGTTCAAGTGTTTGCTCTCTTCTCCTACCCCGGTTCGTGACCTGACTGGAAGCAATTGCAGAGCTCTCTTCCTGAATCTGCAGACAGCCTGAAACATCTGAAATGCGTTCTTCAAATCAGTGATGAGGAACTGAGACACCTACTTCCAGTCATTTTTACATCTATTTTTCAAAGCTCAATTCTCATTCGCTTTGTGTGACCTCAGGAGCTGGAGCATTAATAGAAGTACCCTGGAACCACTCATGAATTGTAAAAGTTTTCCAGTGCTGAGCACAACCCCAGGGTCTTGCCACAGCTCTGGATGCACAGCTGACTCATGCTGTATATGACAGGAGCAAGCACTGAGAATTCTTGATCAGGTATTTTAAAAGCACACATGGAGGCAGCAGCTGCTGTTAGTGCAGAGGAAATACAGGATCTTAAAAAAAAGGATATACACCTTTTTTCTTCCTAGTGATTCTTGTGCTGATTTCCTTGCAGGGTAGAGCTGGCCTTGTTCCATTCTGTTTCTGTCTGGATTTCAAACCTCCTACACGCTACATTCCCACTTCCCGCAGTGCTATATCTCCTCAAAACGGAGCCAAACCCTTTCACTCAGATTATGGGTATGTTCCAGTTCAAATGTATAGAAATTTAAACGTGAATGTTGCAAGGAGGAAAAATATCTCCACTCCCAAACGTAATGGCATGGTACATATAAAGGGCCAGACTTTACCTCCATACCTGTACTACAGCTCACAGTCTTCCTAGTTTCCTTCCTATGCAGTCAGCAGCTCACATACTCCTGGTTGTAACGATTTTTCTGTGTGTAGAGCTCAGCTAGTCTCTGAGTTTCATTCTGCATCGATTGGATGTCCTTCAGCTTTCTCCTGGTGGCAGCTTTGCTATTGTCTCCTCCCATAATGTTTGGCAAAATAATCACTCAAGAATCTGTTCGCAAATGGTTAGTGCCACTTGAAGCTCACAGTAATCATAAATGCTACTAATTAGCTGCAGTGCAAGTTAAATCGTTGATCATTGCCTTTCAGCAAATCAAAGACACAATTCCAATTAACAATAATAATTCAAAACAATTAGGCAGTTACTGCTGGAGTTATTTTCATCCAAATTGCAGTGAAATGAACCTTCTCTCCAGCAGGGCTTCAGCTCCTGGGTAAAGGCTTTCTTTCCTGAAAAAAAGGAAAAAAAAGTAAATAATAACAACTGTATAAAGAGAAAAATCAGTAAAAGATCATTCACAGCTTGTAGAAGGTTTGCAGATCTGAGCAGGAATACTAGATTGTATTTAATAAAGCTTCAATAAATTGTGTGTTTACAAGGTGGAATTCGAAGCAACCTGGATTAAGGTTTTCAAAACAGTCTACGGGGACTTTGATTAGAACAAGCTGAGTGTTTAAAAACAGTGCCTTCTCTCTCCTTGTATTGTATTAGTTTTCGGCAGAAATTCCCAACTGAACAATTTTAGCAGAAAAGTTACAGTTTTGCTTTTTAGTATACAGAAGCTTTCAACTTTACAAGTTTTCTTAGTTTTCATTATAAGATCAGAAATTTTCCAGTGACAGTGTGGAGACAGATGTGGGCCAGGAGGGTTGTAGGCACTGTATTCCATCTGGCTGCAATTCTGTTTCACCTCTACCATTCACATCTGAAGATCTCTTTTACATGGGCTAGATTGCTTTGAAGCCTTATGCAATTCTTCCTTTGCACTTGCCTTAGAAGCAGTTGAGCAAGGCTTGGCAGGAGGGATAGGACCAATCTGCACTTTCCTTAGTTGCTGATTTTCCTGGATTGAGATTTGTGATCTGAATGTTTTAGCAGCTGGAGGCACCAGCCGTTGTCACTGTAGCTTTGGTCATTCTGTCTGAACACTGCCGACTAAACTGTCTTTTCTAGAAAATTGTTAAAGAGTGGCTTTTTGTCATACTGCAAACAACTGTCTTTGCTATTTGCAAGAATAGACATGGAGAAAAAATCTGCACTGTGACTTATTCCTAGTGACAGGGCTGTAAACCTAGAAAGCTTCTAGGATCTAGGAGGTGCTGGAAGTTTTCAGTTTTGTTTGGCTGGGGAATTAGCTTGACTGTGAAAGGTCACAGTTGTTATACTTTTAAGTCCTTGACCTTCTGTTTTATGAAGAAGCCATTTATGATTTTATATAGAAGTCACTGAAGCATGGTAGTTAAAAGAGACTTGAAGGCTATGATAGAGCACACCATCCTCCAGCATCCCTCCCACCCCAGTTCCTGCGGAATGGGAACTGCAGAAATCCAACTGGCTCCTCAAGTAACAGGTATTGGACTAAAACCTCTCTACTGAGAAGCCTGCTCCTCCTTAGGTGGAGGCATCACAAAACCTGGAATGCACCATTTCCCTTGATTGCTACTTCTTTCCTGTTTGTCCTTAGTATTGGGTGGTCTTTCACATTACAATTTTTCTGGCTTTCAGCTTGATTCAGTGAGTCTTTCACTTCTAGACAAGACTTCTTATGGACCCCCTATCATGTCTTTGTGCAAGTGATCTTGTCCCCAACCTGGGTTCTGCACCCTGTGTGCAAGAGCATCCATACACAGTTTATCCCGTGTCTGTATAGAGATGGGTGCTAGGTGGTAATCCACTAAGCTAGCACACCTCTTAACACATAGTAAGGTTTCTATACACTTTGAACAATTGCTTACAATTAAGTTTAGTCACACTTAATGCTCATTGCTTCTTACAAGCCTTGTCTCTATTTAATGGTACAGCATTCTTTTTTTTCACTGCCCGTGTTCTGTTGGGGGGGGGCTTTGTTAGTAAGGGGCTTCCTTTGCTCGAGGGTGGGTCTTTTAGAATGCTAATTGGGATAGTTCACACACAGTTCCAGTAATTTTCTGTTTAGTCTCATTAACCATTTGGTTCTCCTTGACCTTATCTTGTTATGCCCCAGCTTGACACATTTATGGTGTGTATTCCTTCCTTCTCCCAAGGCCATGTTTTGTCAACTATTTGTAAGGATTTGACTAACATCCTCTGTTTTTCAAATTCTTTCTTTTCACCATAGATACTTACTTTTTTCCTCTCTCTCTTTTTCTTTTTTAGATTCATTCTTTATATCAGTCTCACATGACCACTGATCGCTTTTTTGTAGGTGGAACAGCCTTGACAGACAGTGCTTGGCCTCAAGAATCTGCTTTCTAGCTCTCTGACTGCTTTTATTTGTTTTTCTTGCACCTGGCCTGCCACTTTCTTATTGCTCTTGTGGAGTACTGTCCTGTAACCGTTCATGGCTCGGGGACCTTGCAGGCTCTGACCTGGTGGGTTGGTGAATCATCTCTCAGCAGTATGAGTTGTCTGGAATACACGCTCTTTGAACAAGAGATGCTGGAGTGTGAGAGACCTAAAATGCAGAGCGGGGAGCACGGTGATAAATTTTCAAAGTGTGGTCATAGAAGTGCCTGCAAGACTCATGCTAGTTCACCAAGAACTCTCCCCTTCTCTGCACCTCACTAGCATTTTTTGCTTAGGGTTGTTTTTTATAAGTTGAAAGAGATGAAAACCATGTCATATTATTAAAACATTGTTACCCAAAACAATTTTAAAATAGCTTCTCTATAAAAATGCATGGTTTCAGAAGAACTGAAAGGAAGAAGGATGAAATAAAGATGAACTTCACACTTCCTGGAGGTGACTGCCTTTTTTATGAGTAGGTGAGCTGAAACAAAAGCCTTTGTAGATAGCTCAATATTGCCTGTGTCTGTACTAAATAGTCTCTCTGCACATGTGAAGAGGAGCAGGTCATGAAATGGCAAGAATTCACATTGAGTCACTCAAGAGCTGTTTGGGGTAATAAGAGAAAAAGGCCTGGAACAAAGGTTTTCCATCACTTTTAACATAAATTATTCACAAATAAATGTTTTCTACCATTGGGCTGCTCCTGTAAGGACATAAATACTGTCTGCTGAGAGACATTTTCTGTTTCCTGTCAGAACTAACAGTATGTTTGCTGTGAACTGTGTTCTAGATAGTGAGCTTTAAAGGAAGACTCACATTTTCATGTACTGATACTCAAAGTCCACTTTAGGATTTTAAATTCAAATGTTATATAGCAATGTACATTTAGTGGTTGAGTCAAAAACATGGGAAGTACTAACATCACTGGAAACTCTCTCACAAAACTGTGAAATGGTATAAAATGGGGAGACGAGGCTCTGAGTGAGTTGAGTGTTACCTACGTCAGCAGTTATAAACTGTGGGTATATTTGTAGTGTATGTGTGAGAAAGGAAAACTGCTGCACTCTAGGTATTGTGAACAGCAATGCAGCCCTCTTTCAGCCCTGCAATGGACTGCACCAGTGCCCAGAGGTGGTCAGAACGTATGCAATCGTGGGACAGCCCCACAGCCGTGACATGGAGCCAGAGAAGCAATTTCAGCCTCCAACTCCAGGCTGCAACAACATACGGGGTAGGGCATACCCTAAGATTCATAGCCTATTCTTGCTCTGGCTGTAAGTCATATCACTGTTCTGGGCATGTTTCCTTGCTTGCTAAATGAAAATAATAATATTTCACCATGGTCTTGAGAGATCTGGAGGGAAAGCACAAGTCATAGCTGTGAGAGTTGAGGTTTGAAGTGATAGTAACTGATAGATGCAGAAAAAAGACTGACTGGCTTTCCAGGTATGCAGCCGTTGAAGTTTGTGGTAGAAGTAATATCTTCTAATAGTTCTACTGATACCGCTGGAAGAAAATAAACAAATCTTTGAATGTTTGTGTGCCTGAAAGTATGTCTTACTCTCTTCCCCCAAAATCCATCAGTTGTTCGAGTAAAAAGTATTACCTTTCCACGAAATCCTTGTCTCTAATATCCTAAGATCATTACAGCTGCAACACTGCTGGTGAGAGCTCACATTTATTTAGTTATTTATTATTATGCTAATAAATGACATCTTTGTCATGTAATGTCTACGGCTGAAAGGCTGAAACTGCTGCAGCCTCACCAGTGCCAAGTACAGGGGGGACGGTCACTGTCCCAGTCCTGCTGGCCACACTACTTTGGATACAAGCCAGGATGCTGTTGGCCTTCTTGGCCACCTGGGCGCACTGGGGGCTCATGTTCAGCCGGCTGTCAGCCAGCACCCCCAGGTCCTATTCCACGCGGCAGCTTTCCAGCCGCTCTGCCCCACGCCTGTAGCGTTGCGTGGGGCTGTTCTGACCCAAGTGCAGGACCTGGCACTTCTTGTTGGACCTCATACAGTTGTCCTCGGCCCATCTGTCCAGCCTGCCCAGATCCCCCCACAGAGCCTTCCTGCCCTCCAGCAGGTAAACAGTCCCCCCCTCAACTTGGTATCATCTGCAAACTTACTGAGAGTGCACTCGATCCCCTCCTCCAGATTGTTGATAAAGATATTAAACCGGGCTGCCCCCAATACTGAGCCCTGGGGAACACCGCTTGGGAGCAGCCACCAGCTGGCTGTAACTTCATTCACCACTGCTCTTTGGGCTTGGCTGTCCAGCCAGCTTTTTTGTCTGGCATAGAATACACCCATCAAAGCCATGAGCAGCCAGCTTCTCCTGGAGAATGCTGTGGGAGACAGGGTCAAATACTTTACTGAGGTCCAGGTAGACAACATCCACGGCCTTTCCCTCATCCACTAGGCAGGTCATCTTGTCATAGGAGATCAGGTTTGTTGAGCAGGACCTGCCTACCATAAACCCATGCTAATATACTGATTAATCTGAGAGCCTATGCTAATGAGACCAGTGCAAAGTCATGTAGAATCCCAGAGGGTCTGCCATTCTACTTCAATATGTACCACTTGAATATTAGGGAAGGATTTTGCTAGCGGAGGGATGCATGAATAATGTATTGCTGTGGATAATGGTAAATAGTAATTACATATTACTCCCTTCCTTTAGATGTACCATGCATACGTTAAAGAGTCTTTGTTCAGAGGAAAGGATTATTTTAAACAGGGAGGTGATGCACAGTGTCTTGCAAATTATAGTCATGTGAATGTGGCAGATGGTACTGTGGTGTCTGACAATTGCCTGTGACATCAAATTGCTTACTCAAGTCAAGAAGCCAAATTTTTACTGGATGTGTGTGTTTGCAAGGTAGGAACAAAACGGTGGAGGCCTGTTTGCATGTAAGAAATCTGTGAAGGACCTTGTGTAAAGACCACGAGTCCACTCTCTTTGAAAATGCTGAAGTAGCTATTAAGATAGAGACCTTTGGGAACATGTCTGCCATCCCCAGGCAGCTGCAGAGATTTTCTGCTCTCTGTGGAGCTCAGCTTCACCAAAAACCATCCACTTAAAAGCCTGTAAGTCTTGTAAGGCTAGCACTGGACTAAAATGCCGTCAGTGGAGGGACTGAATGGGAATGCTGAGGAATCATCTTGTGAAGGAGAGATATTCCTTGTGCTCATCTATGACTGTGAGGTTAGTGTCTGCGCTGGCACAACCTCTCTCAAGTCTCTCAAGGAATTTATCTGAGTCCTAGCAATATCACAGCAACGTCACTGCTGTGTACTGATGATTGCATGTGGCTCACCGGAGATTGTTCAACAGGCAGGTTGAATGGAGGTTGCTATTAGAAGTCACTTGAGGGTTATATGGATACAGCTCTGCACTGACATGCTGGTCAGAAACTGACTGGAAATCTGTGTACAACTAATGTAAGCTTAGCTGCCTGGAACTTGTCACTTTAAAAAAAAAATTTAAAAAATCTGTTCCCATGTTTGATTAATGCATGGCCAGAAATCTGCTCCTTAAAGTCTCTGTGCTTCAATGCTCCATCTGCAAATAGGGAAATACTCCCTCCAGATTTTCTCCTACCTAGATCGTTAATTGGGTCAACGATGTCCTCTTGTTATAGCCAAATTCTTTGTTGGTCATGGTGGTGGGAAAGGCTGGGCTTCTCTAGGAGCATCACCTAGATACAGGTCCCACAGCAGGGCTGGGGAGCTGTTAAGTCCTTTTCAGTCCTAGGCAGTGTCTGTTGATCAGCTTGAACTCTTGTGTGGTATCATTGAAATACTGAATTACTCAGCCCCATGGGCCAGGGGTGAATCATAACCAGAATGCTGCTGTTGCCCTGATAATATCTTACAAATGCTATTTTAGAATAGTGTGTGTGGCATGGTTCATTGCCTTGTCACAACCACACATGCATTCCTTTGTACTTGCTGCTGGACCAACCAGGGCAGATCTCTGGAACAGGCATGATTCCTGGCTGGCTGAGGACACTTCGGCACTGGCTTGAGGGGACAAATCAAGGTGTATGATCTCTACTGACTCCATCAGATCTGCCTGTCCTCTTTTGAACCTGTCTGTGGTTTGCAGCAAAGTGGGCAGCCCAGGGTTTGGAAACAGGCTGTGTGAGCAGCCTAGTCCTGTGTGCTCTTCAGAGCTGCTAAGTGAGAAGTTACACATTGCTGCCCTTCTCTACCTGTTCCTTGCCGTGTCTCTTGCCAGGGATTAGCACTTCTGATCTGACAGCTAGAATTGTTCACTAGCCCAATTCTATCAAAATGATCTGGATTAGCTTAAAACATTGCTAATAGTAGTTTTTGTTTGTTGAATTTTTTAAACCCATTTTGGCAGAACCAGGTTAGACAGCAACTATATGATCAGTTATGCCAGCTGATGTCAGAGGCTGGTAAGCTCTTAACCTACCACAGCTGAACCAGAACAGCGTATATGACGAGAGCCCACAGAGTCAAATATCTGTCTACATCTCTGGTGACAACTGGTCTTATTTCAAGCAAACGTGGCGTGGAGGTAAATAGATGTGTTAGGCCCTAGCTGACATCCTCCTTGGGGAAGACTGCTGGGGAGTTGTGTGTGGAGGGAGAGCAGGTTGATGGGGGAGAAGGAGCAACCTGGGATAATTCAGGTCTCCTTTGTGCTGGGGTTAGAGCTCTGACATCATCACAACTTGCTTTGCAGTAACTTGTCTTCATGCAGGATATGTCTCCTCTGTTTGCCCTCTTGGGGCAGACAGGACATCTCTGGCCCTGTCCACACAGAATAATACGGGAAGGGAAAGGGCATACTCAGTGGCACAGATAGGTGCAGTGGCTTTGAAGCGGAAAGGACTCTCTGCATTCTCTGTGGAGGACATTAAAAGGCTGGGTTGAAGTGTCTTTGTTCAGCTGTACTTTTCTGCTCAGAAAAGTAGCCTGGCAGGAGAAGGGCAATCACAAGGGAGGGGATGGATGTAGGACAAAACATCCACTTGGAAGAGCTGAATTCTTCCTGAAAGGTCAGTGGAATTAGCTTTTTACTCTTTAGAAGCACTGATGCATCACAGCTGAAAGTCTGCTACAATGTGTCAGAGTAGGAATAGAAGGAAATTTGGGTATTTGTGAAGGGGAATTCTGGTTCATTAAATACTTGAGGAAGAAATACACCATCCTCCAGGATATCTCTTATTAAACAATTTGATCTTCATGGTACCCATACTCCAGAGTTATGACTAAAATCAGACTTCAGTTATTAAATTCATACTTTTAGGGACTTTTAAAGTGCCTTCAGTTGTTAGATTCCCAGCCTCAGGCACTCAGGGGCAGAATTTTCTGCAATAAGATTTATAGCTATGAAGGACCTGGTTCAGGAAGTTTAAAGATGAGAAGCAAGTGACAAGTTTTGTTACTGAACAACCTTCCCTGATTTTTAAGATGTTTGTTCTCAAAGGGAACTTTGGGAGCAGGTAATGTGCTCAGCATGAGTTTGCACTTACGTTGGAGCTCAAAACAGTTATCTTCCAGGATGTCTCTCACCAGGGATGACAAGCTACATCTTCTAACACTTCAGCTTTGGACATACCAACTAGTGGACTAAGGCCTGGTTTCCCAGTCTCCAGCCCTTGACCTGTTCCGCCAAGAGTACCAGAGATTTGCACTGAAACTTTTCAGATTCAATGAACTTGTGAAGCTGCATTTCTTCCCTTTGTTTTGCTGCAACATTCCTTAGTGTATTTTCTCTCCACTCACCCTTTGCTCAGGTAAGGCTGGATTTGGTGTTAGGAGAAGTGTGGCAGGGCTGGGAAGGTGGGGCACTAAATAAATAATGCCAACAAGATGTTTCTCCTCCCCTGTGGAGCTGTTAATAACCCTTCCTCTATGAAGCTGTGCCAAGTTTACTTGCCTCGTCTAAATCCTAGCAGAGAGAAACCAACTCCTTTGCTTGTTTAATCACTTTCGTTGTCCAGCTGCAGCTTCCCAAAGTTTCTGATGCAGAGTTTCCGGGGCACAAGGAATAGAGACGATTTCAAACAGCTAAAAAAGAAGAGAAAAAACGGATATGATGGCAAAATTCAGAGCAACAAAGTAGAATCTCCTCTGCTGGTGCTGTTCATCTGTATTTCTGAGATTACTTTGAAGCTGGTGAATCTGAAATTCCTCATTAGAAGCCAATGGTAGATGTAGGAGGCTGTACTTGTAATCTGTATATGAAGAGATCATTCCAACCATGACCTCCCTCTATCCACTTGATACAACATTTACTTCAATCAAAGAGGTAATTAAACTCCTGAGATGAGAAATCCCTGTGGTTCATGTCCTGAATTTAGTGCAGCGAAAGTTCTTAAGTAATAAAACGGCAGAACCTGCAGTTATTGCTGGAACCAGACAATGCCTAAGGCATAAATACAAGGGAATAACTTTTGTCAAGGGTGTTCTGCTTGCCCTAAACCACACTGCAGGAGCCTAAGCATTTACAGCCTTGGCATACCAATCAGGTCTCTACTAAATGTAGCTGATAAATGGTTGGGGAAACCATAGTGGTGGACATGAGTGAACCAAGACAGTGAGACTGCAGAGAGGTTAAGCTGATGCAGCTTTTTCCCATTCATTAGGTCCAATGCTGATCCAAACACAGAGCTGGCACAGCTACAGGTAATGACAGAGGAGCCACAAAGCAAGCTGTCAATAGTAGGGAATTTTCATTAGAAGCTGCCATTTTGTTGAAATAAAAGCTGTTCGGGAGAATACGTCAATAGCAATTGTGGCTGAGTAACCCTGTGTTTTGTTTGATCCCAACAGTACGGATATGATACGATCTGTGTAGTGCATCCAAATTAAAATGGTGCTGCAATATGTGCATGAAAATGCTAGCACCATCCATACAAAATGACTTAATGTCTCCACACGGAAGAAAACAATCCATTTCTTTTCTTCATTAGGAAATGCTGGTTTTCCCTTGGGTTTGAGATGATTTAAAGGATTTAAAGGACTGGGATTTTCTGCAAAATAGAAACTTGGTTTCTGGTGAGTTTAAAGATGTAGTTTGAGAGAGGGTAACCTAGGGCTGTCTGTGAAGCCCAGAGAACTTGATCAGAAGTCAAGACAAACCGAGTCTGCTCCGCACTTCTTGGACATAAAAAATTTCAGATCTCTGGACACTTTAAAAAGGTGTGGTCTCTGTCCCTGACCTAAAAGAAAAGAGGCAGTGACATATCCACTGCAAAGCACCTCTCAGGCATCTGGAATGCTTGCGCTATCCTGCAGAGTGCTACTTGGCATATACATTTCCAGTGGTAAGCACAGCAGAATTTCCATTTGGATCTATGTAAGGACTTGAATTAAAGAAGAAAAGAAAAAAACCCTGCACATTTATTATCCCTTTCAGTTTTATTATCTAGGTTTCAAAGAAAAAAATCAACAACCACTGAACTGGGCAACACTCCTACTTTCAGCCTCTCAAAAATTAAGTCTTCTCTATGGTCTTGCTTCTACCAATAAGACGCACGATTCCTCATGTCTGATATTCCTTGTACAGCTCTCCCTGGAGCTGTCAGCTCATGAACTCCCATTTTGCTATGGGTAAAGCAGATTGCTTTTAAGTGGATCAGTCCAACACATTCATCATTTGATTGTTTTTTCCAGTCCACACAGGCAGGAATAAATGGCTGGGTCATCAACCCCTTGCTGCTCTGCATTCAAGCATGGCTGCATTTGTACAGTTTTGTCATGCAGTCAGGTTTTCAGCCTCAGAAAATGTCGTTTGTTGTCTCTAGGGCTGCTGTGACTATGAGACTCGTGTCAGAGACTTTCCATGCCCTGGCTAATTATGCTGTGTATGCCACCGGAACGGGAGAGCTTCTTTGGATGCCATCTGCTGATCAGCTTATGCCTTGAAGCAGAAAAATTGGGTGCCCTAGTAATTATGATCCTAACTCCTGTCATTGCACATGCTCTGCTTGTTTTCTGTAAAAGGCTGATCCTCTCTGAGTCTGCATAAATATGTTGGTTGTTCCCTTCTCCTTCTCCCCAAGGCAAGGGATTTTGTGCTGCCTCTGGAGGTTTCCCAGGATTGCCTGGCTGTTGAATCAGGGTTACATTTCAGATCACAGGGTTTCAGTTTCTGTTGTTTCTGGTTAACAACATGTTTGTCTTTCCCCTGGGAAACGTGATCTTAAAGGGACAGGCTGGAAAGTCTCTGATCTCCTTCATTAAATAGCACTGCTTTTGTATGAAAAGCCACAGGCCATGCTATGCCTGCGTGTTCCCTAGCTCCACTCTTCCTCCTCCCACTCACAGTGCTAGGTGTGCGAGAGGTAGCGCCATGTTCTGTGTCTTCTTTCTCTCACATGGACGAGGGAAGTATTAGGTGGCACACAGCACTGTGTGGTGACAGCCAGCACAGAAGGATCCTAAAGCATCTAAGAACTATGGATAAGGACCACCAAAGACCATTCAAGTTGGCTGGAATCACAGTTAAACTCTAGGCCAGGCTCTGCTCTCCAGTACTGCTACTCTGGCTCTGCTCTGCAGTCTGTTCCTCCTTTCCTCTCCCATTCTCTTAAGCTGAGAAATCCCCAGAACACTCTGTTCTTCTCAAAGTATCTTTTTAGAACCATGTGTTATTTCCTCTTTTAACATCGCTGGAAGCACGAATGATTAGTTCCCATCTTTTAGCCTCAACATGGAGCTTCCTGTGATGCTCTCAGGTAAGATACATGTTAGCATCAGGTAGAGTACCAATAAGAAGAGAGGACCAGAGGCTGCCTTGAGAGGCAACCTGGTGCGCAAAATACTACAAAAGATACAGCTTTTCCACCATGGAAATTGTCCTGTATCTTGTATTATGCCTTTAAAACTGAGCTACAATACAAATGGGTCAGGGTTAACCTAAAAAGTACCATACCTTGGAGAGGTAACCTGTGCTTTGTCACAGTAGCTTTTATGTTTCATGCAGCGGCCAACAGACATTTCCCTAATTACACACACCCACTCACACAGACCTATGATCAAGCTCAGAGGTGCAGTATAAACCTTGCAAGACTGTAAAAGCCAGCATTCAGCTTTGGCTTTTCCTCTTACAGCAGCAAGAAACTGCTCAAGGATTGATGATGATCGAAGGTATTAGGCACTAGAGAAGCATTAGTGATCTGGACAAGGTGTTTATAGTACGCTTTGACCTGGTCACCAGCACTCTGCCTGCTCATCCACCTCCTGGAACTGTCCCTCTTCCAAAACTACTCAGAAACTTCCAACAGCCACTTTTCAGTGATCAATCTGCAGAAGAGTTTTCTTCCCTCATTTCTGCCTAGCAGTCCTTCATTGTCCTGGCTCCATCCTGAAGCTCAACAGAGGCAACACATAGCTAGGACAGAAGGCTTTATCTCACTGATACGTGGAGGTGGTAACAGGTATTCAAGCTCACTGCAATGAGCCAATTACTTCCTAATGAGGTGTGTGGCCACTTGCTTCCTTTCCTGGAATGTCTTGAGCTATCCAGCTGTAAAATCATGCCGTTGTTCCGATCAGCAAAGCAGCACAATGTCATTTGAAGAGGTTTTTATAGCTCCTTGCAAACCCAGTGTAGTTTACTTGGTGATAATTGGCATCTTGGATTTATAGATGGATAGAAATGGCAAAACCCAAAAATAATCTTGGCAGTGTAATTTCAGAGGGCCAATACTTTTTTCAAAGTTCCCTTTTCTCTGGAGTGCTGTACCTGCCGCACACAGCATCTGCAGTACCATGTGGAAGCAAGGCGTGGGCAGCGCTGGGCTCTGGGGCAGCTCTGTAGCAACAGGACTACAAACCTTACAGTATCTGGAGCTAGAAGAATTAGTGTCTGTTGTGTGAGCTTTAAAGCCTGGCCCTATTAGCCCAGGCTGCAGCAGCTTCTTTGATCTCTGCTGGTGCCCATTTGAGGAAGGCAAGACACCTTTCTGCATGACAGCCATGGGGGCAGCCCGTGTAACTCATTTATAATTGCCCTGCAGAGATAATGCAGCCAGCACTCTGTTCTCATACTGTCATGTGTTCAGATTCACATGCTTTCTGTCAGACCTTCCGCACCTGGGAATGCTCCTCTTTGTTGTCATGCCTGCCAAACAAATATTAAATACTGCTACTCCTTTTAGTAAATGTAAAAGCATGTAGAACTGTAGAAAAGGTGGTCTCTGGATTAGTGGATAGACCTGGACATGCCTTATATCTTAAGGGGCAGACAACTATTTATGGAGGCCCAGCAGGGAAGTCAGCCAAGCCTGAGTGCTAGTGTTTTCCCCGTGAACCTGCACCAGAGATTGGAACAGGCCGGAGAACCAATCACCTACCGGTCATTTTCAAAGCAAGAACTTAAAAGAGTCCTCTCTGCAGTCAGCAGGTTGTTACTTAACTTCCCCCTTGACAACTCATTCTTGTTTCCACTATATGCTAAATAGCCATTACAATCCCTGTTTAAAGAAAAACATGGACTATTAGGCCTAGAGCTTAGCTTTTCACCTCAGTCCTTCAAGACTGAAATTCCTTATTTTGGAAAAGGGCATGAGAGCCCTGGCCTCTGAAGTGCTGAATGCATTCATCTACCTGCAGAAGAGTCTATTCTCCGTAATGACCCACTTGACTGTGCTTCTTAGACATTACTTTTGTATTTCAGGGCTGCTCTCTGAGGGGGCTTTTGCAATAGAGGACTGCAGCATTATTTAAAAGATGCAGCTTGCTTCCACAAGCCACAAACAAGTAAAGTTGTTCAAAGGACCTGTACAAAAAAGCAAAATTTTTCCTAAAACAGACAAAAAAATTGAAGCCTGAAATAGGAATCTGCATGTCTGATGAGCTGGAATCTCCAAGGATGTCTTTTGTTATCTTTGATGCCTGCTGTGCTTGGCTTAGTGGCAGAAAGTTCAGAAAAGGATTTTTTCTTGGGAAGTAGAATTCTTAGTTTCATCTATTTTCATGCAATTCCCTTTCTAATTCCAAGCTGAAATAACCAGCAATTCTAATCCTCCACAACGGGAACACAAGCAATGGCTGTATTTACAAGTGCAGGCAACCACCAAGTCTAGTGAAAAATTAAATGGGATTAATTTAACCATATTATATCCTTGTACCAAATACTCATGGCTCAGAAGCATAATCACGTTACCACTGCTTAAAATTAATTGTGTGTCAGCTGAGCTGTATAGCTGTGAACGGTTTTCACCAGCAGCAGATATGAGGTCATACAATGCAATTGAATCCCTTTTCATTGCAAATGAAGCTAAATTGCTCCATCTTGCCGTTCCAGTGACTTGAGAGGAGCGCGCAGGGCTGCTGACGCTGCTGAACAGATGCATGGGCTCTTGCTTAGTAGCTTGGGCTTCCCTTAAGAATTGAAGTGGCCTTGATTTTCTTTCTTAATTTGTTTTAGATAAACTCAGTTACTTCAAAAAGTTCATTTTAAATAATTGTCATGAGTGTTTTGTTGAAGACAAGCCCACAGTGTATTACATTTGCTTTTCTCTCTACAAGCATTTTTTTTCCTACAATAGATCAACAAAGAGCAGTCTCCGTGGAGAGTGGGTAGCAGAACCAATAGAACCTTATTTCAAAGCTTCTTCTAATTTGTTTCCCCAGCTTCGATCCTGACAGCAGTTGGGCTTCAGTAGCTGTTTACATTTAGCTCCAATAACAGAAGATAATGTACTATTAACTGCTAAACTAATGATCCTAGACCTAGCATTTTCATCGGGACCTTGCCCCATTGAGCTGGCACTCCTCAGATCATTTTCTCTCTCATTAAAGTAATTAAAGTCAACGTTGTTGGAAAGGCCTTCAGGCAATCAAAGACAGAGCTGATACTAATAAGCAAAGCAACATCCACGTTTATGTTTCTTTTGATCTGCAGTATAATTGCTGGTAAGCCAGGCGCACAGTCTATTGAGATAGGTTTTTTGTATATGCATTTAACTTTCTTCGAGGGAGGGGGACAGGCAGCTGGAACAGAGCTGTTCCCCTCCAGCCGTCGTGGTGCTTTGCTCTGCAGTGAAGATACCCTGGTATCCCATTTGCCTCTGGACCTTCTTGTTCCTGCACTGCAACAGCCAAGAGCTTCTGAGTGATTTTTCATAACTGTAATAAAGGATTTCATGGTGAATAAGGCAGAAATGTAAGAGGGAATGGGGATTCTTTTTAAGTGTGTGTTTCTGTTGCAAAGGAATTCAGTGAGCAAATTTACCCTGGGTGATCGAGGGCTGTGTAATGGGTGGGTGATGGGAAGAGCCTTGGCAAACTTTAGTCTCAATCTGATCTAAATTCTCCTGGGGGATCTCATCTACCTTGCCCACATTTCCCCTTTTGTGAAGACCATTTTATAGGAGTTTGCTGTTACAGTTCCACTTGAATAATAACACCATACAAACATGCCATGGGCCTGCTTCATTTTTCTATGGGTATTGCCCCCACAACTGGCTCTGAACATGCTCAGCTAATAAGAAAAGTAGCACTCCCCTTTAGCTACACCCACCATCTACTCCCTTGGGAAACGGCAGTCGTGCTGGCCTCTGCCTTTCTCTTACCACAGCTACAAAGATTAAGCAGCCAGCAGACATTACTTCTTGCACAGGAGAAGCCTGTTTCACAAGCACCTGGGCTGACCTCATGACTTATTACTGTTGAATGGGATATTCATTTTTCTTTTGTACTCTTTTGTACATGGTGCTCATTAATTGTCTGAAGGGTCAATTCAGGCAGCTGAAAACAGGCTGCTTGTTGGGTTAGTGAGATGAATCTGCTCAGGGAAGGACTACCCCAGGCTTCGAGCTGGTTTGAGGTAAGGGGGAGATGAGGGGGTTGGGAGCAAAGAGAGGAGAGGAATCAGGGACTGCTGTTAGGAGCTGTTAGATCAGCTCATCCAATCCTATCTGGTGAAGCTGAAGCTTTCAAAGCCTTTAAGCTAAGTACTGCAATGCTGTATTTTTCCCAGCTGCTCTTAGAGACTGTGACTGTTCTGTTGCTTCTGGATCTCTTCTGTCCGTTGTTCCACATGGAATAGCCACTGTAAGGCCTCACATTTCATTTCAAATGCCTCAGCCTTTGACTATCAGGTAAATGATTGCAATGTGCACTGGGGAGATTTGAAAATTACGTTATGTCTCTATACAAGCACACTTGACTGACTTTACCCATGTTGTTAGAGAAGTAACACCCATGACAAAGCCAGAGGAACCAGCAGCATAAATTACACTTGTAAATGACGTACAAATCTTGCAAGACTTTTTGCATAGGTTCTTAACTGGTATGAACAGGAATTTTGAGGTTTGGTGTCACATCCTTGGTTCAGACCTTGGAAAGTGTCCAGACCTTGATAGGAGTGTTGTCCTTTTGTCTGTCTTCAGTTGATCACCTTTCTGTTGAACCCGAAAGCCCAGGAGAAGCTCAGTTAATTATTTTAAGTTGTTTTTTTTGGGGGGCAGCTGATTAAAAGTGACTGAGGCCATAATGAAAGCTGACCAGCTTTCCAAATTCTTAGATGAAAGCTGTTTGGTTTTATTCCCTTAGGCTGGAGAGGGAAAATTGGAATTAAAGCTAGGGGAAGAGGGAGGAACAATTAACAAAATTTCTCAAGAGGGAAAATTATGCAAATGAAGCAGCTTTATTGTACAAAATCAGTACTGCTTGTGAAACTGTTATCTAAGCAGAGCATGGCGCAGTTCATTATTTTGTGCTGTAAATCAATATCATTTAAGGGTTTTGCAGAACAGATCATCTTATTGTCACTGTTATTCTAAAAGCAACTATTGCAGTTAAAGTATTGTTCAAAGGCTGTGTTCTCAACAGATGCTGCCAGCATCCTGGAAGAATGTAACTGACAGGTCTTCAGTTTCATGGCAGAGGTTTGGTTCAGCTTTACACAGACCTGATTTCAATTTACACAGAGGCATCCTGCTCCAGACAGTTGGTATTTCTTATCATGGGAGATTACATGTTTGCTGAATAACTCCTGAATCTTCTGTAACTGCCTGAAATCATGGCTCAGAGATGAGCTGCTGTCTTCTATCAAACCAGAATGAACTTTATGGCGTTTATGATAAACATCTCCAGACATCCTGAAAACTCAGCTTGTTATCACTTGTATGCAGTTGGCTTTTTCAGCAGCCATGTGGAAAACAAACAGTTTCAGATCCTGCATACAGGGTGAAAGAGAGAAAGTGTGTTGTGGCCCAACTGGTTTCGGGAATTTGAGGAAGCAGAAAGGAAAAACACTGGGCTTGAAAGTTTGGTCTGATGTGAACTATCCTCTTAACTGTTTGCTTGCTGTTGTGTTCTTCTACTCTGCTGTGAAAGCAGCACTTGAATGCTGTGGCTCCAGAGTACACCAGCTGCCCTAGCTCAGATCTTTCTTTCCTTCTGAGAAATGGTGCCTATTGCTGGGGAATTTTCCTAATAGGCATTTTTTTCCTTTCCTGCTCTGGTTGCTCCATAGAAGTCCCTTTCACGTTTTAGGAACTTGTCTTTCCGGGACCTGCGTAGAAGGAAGATGGACTCAGTGTGTTTGTGGAGAACTGAGAATTGGGATTACTGTGCTCTCCCTTTGCCATCTGTGTCCTGATGAGAAAATTGCTGAAATGATTGGTGCTTCAATTTACAAATGGAGAGTCAGTGACCCCTGTGGTAATTGCCTACTATAGATGGAATTGGTGGATGTTTGAGATGTTTTGTACTACACGATGACACTTGATTTACACTTATTGGAGTTTCAGTTACCGCTCTGTCAAACACCTTTGGGTTAAAATTGTGGATGTGCCTGCTTCCATCTGAGATATTTTGAACAGTTTCAGTCATTTCTGAGAATGAGACATGGAGAAAAATATATCATTAGGTGGCTGGTGAGGAAAGGGCAGATACAGTGACCTTACTGCTAGCATTTATCAACTTTCAGCATGCTGTTTTAGAATATTAATGTTTCTTCAATGTACTGTTTAGTATGGAATCATTCTTGTATACTGAATGCTTTGCAGAACACAACAAAAATACTCTATGGCTAGATGCATACAGTGTAATAGTGAACATGATGAAGTTGGAAAACTTATGCGAGTGTCACTAAGAGGTCATAAACTTTAGGGGTTTTTGCAACCTAGTGCTCTTATTCCTTCAGTGATGATTCTCTTTGCGGGAAGGGTATTTTACTCTTTCTGTAATCCAGAAAAAATTAACACCAGCTCAGCTGCTCTGGGACTGGAGGTAGGAAGGTAAGCGGTGGATTACAGGTTGTTTGGGGAATTGTGGGTGACTGCAAACAATTATCAATTGGGCAAAGGCAAAGTCAGTATCTCCTTAGAGGAAGGATAAATCTTGTTTACTGGAACAGAACCCAATTGTTCCATCTAGTTGGTGTTACATTAGCTCAAACAATATGGGGAGGAGGGAGGGATTTCTACCTAACCACACACATTCCCACCAGCATCTGGTAGGGGAGGCAAAAAAAGAGAGAAGTAGATTGTGAGGCAGGAAAGCTACTGAGCTTCTCGCAGCTTGTGGGAGCCAATTGGGATGTGTAGCTAGAAACAAACAAAAAATTCCTTTTAAAATGTCTGTGGTGCCCAGGGTATTCTATTTTGATAAGCAGCCAGTAAAAATAAGGCAATAGCAGAGACTGCATTACATACCTGACTAAGTAAGATGTGTTGCTTCTTGGGGACAGGACTTGGACAGTGTCGGGTTCAATGTTTGGGGAAAAGGCAAAAGGTCAGTCATGCTGTACCAAAATTGCAAGGGCTGCCATTTTTCTATCTCACTGGCCTCTAAGGGCTAATGATTAGTCTGTTCATGTCTTGTTGTACTTCTTTCAGCCAGTCATGATAGACTTTCTCCTGTGATGATTATAACAGTGCTGAGCTCTCAACATGGATGCTAAGCTCAATTAATTTGTTAAGTGCTTTGTTCTTTGGATGAAAACTGAATTTTAAGTATTGCTCTGTTAAATTCCATCTTTCTTTGTCATCCATGCTGAGGGTATCCAGATGCATTTCAGACTGATAGATTCTCAGCATGTTTCTTGCTGTGCTGTTCTGTATGGATTATTTTTACATCCTCTTAATTCCAGCACTCCATGTGCTTCTTACTACAGCAAAAGCTGTAGAGACTAAAAAAGGAGATTCCTTGGGTAAATGCTGGCCTTAATTGAAGTGCCATAGTTTCATTTCATTTTTGCAGGAATTTCAAAGTAAGAGATTATAGCAGTGGGAGAGGGAGGAGGTCAAGTGAATGTACTTCAAGAGGCTGGGCTCAGGTCCTCACTGTGTGATACCTTGTGGTTCAACAGTGAGCAGGTCACTTACTGGGCCTGTAATCCTCATTACACAGAGGGGAATGTCCCACTGTTTGTTCAGATGATGTAAAGCTTTAGTAAGTACCATATATTTGCTATTAACATGCAATTAGTTCTTTAGTTCTTTCTGGCATTGCCCTACAAACAGGAATAATTTGTGCTGGTTTTGTTGAGGAACTGGGGGTTGGGACCGCTACAGAGGCATGCAAATGTACCTGTAACAGTGATGTGAATTAACCATCATGCTAATGGCTTCCTGTATCAGCTCTCTGCTGCGTCCTGATATTTCACCTGTTTTTGGTGATCTAATTATTGAATGTCTGAGACTGATGCCCCTCCTATAGGCAATGAAGAGGAGTAGCCTCTCTGGGGAGCACTGTGTCTTATCTACCCAGGACGCCTCAGGAATACCTGTTTCTCTTCATTGACTGTAGTCAGGGCCTCCATGACTAGTTTAGACTTCATTTGTCACAGTCCTCTTTGGGACAGGAGTTTGCCTTGTCCCCATTAAGACTCCTACAGAGTGCAGGATGAGTCAGGGCCTGGCTTAGCCCTACAGCCAGCCTCGGGGGTTTCACAAGGATATAGAGACTTGTGATGGTTGTAGGTAGCTGGGAACAGGAGTGTGACACTCATCCACACTTGTTTGCCCAATGTTGGGTTATTTCATACCCACAGACACCATAGCCAGCTTCCACTGTGCTCTCTGCATGTATTGTGTGATGTGTTTGCTTGGCAGACCTGATACCCTGCTATGATAGTGGATTTAGTTAGTTGGAAGCTGCCAACAAGCTGTCATCCTCATGCTAACAGATGTTTCTATTATTTTAAAACCCATTAGGTAGACAGTTGATTGTTCTCTCTTCCTCACTGCGGCTCTGTTGGAATAGTACAGTCTCTGGGCAAACTTTCATGGATACATCTTCCAGCAAGTTGGGGCTTGGCAGGCAGGTCCCCACAGTATGGAAAGAATCTGAATAGACTTATCTATCGAGAACAGTGACAATGCTCAGCATCCTTCTACCAGCTGCACGCTTCTGCTGTCTACTGGTGCTTGTTGTGCTGTAAGACCTTGGCATCTGGCTCTTCTCCAAAGACCTGAATCCTTGGCACATCCTCCTGTGGAGACTATAGGTGAGCAATGGCTCTGTGTGCAGAGAGGTTGGTTCCCTGACATTTGAAATCTCTAACAGCCAGCAACTGCAATAAGCTTGGGATTAGGAAACCAAATCTAGGCAATGGTGCTTTGCTCCATATGTTCTGCCATGCTGGACATGCCGTCTGAGAACAGACAGATTTACGTAAGGTCTTCATCTTCTTCACTGGGCCCAAATAGGAGAGAAATTCCTCCAAGTTTCGATGTCCGAGGTGTCGTCTGGGCATATCCTTTCATACAGTCTTAGAATTTCTTAATTGCAATGGGAGGGAATAGGTATGTTAGTTCGCAGCTCATCTGACCTGCTGCAGCATGAGCCAAGCTGCACCCTGCACAGTTTCCCTTCACTAAGGATCATTGTGGACTGATAAAATTGAGAGCACCCCTGCCCTAAGGGTAGCAAGCAGTCATTACCTGGCATTTTGCATGTTGTCTCCCATCCCCAGGAGCAATTTATAATCATGGCTGTAATTCTGCTCACTGCTGAGTGACTCCACCGGTATCACTAGAAACGATGTGTGGAAAATCTTATCCTTTGGGACTCTGGTTCTTTCTGCCTTTGAAGAGATGCAAACAATGGAAATAAAAGAGTAATAAATGTAGATGTCAGAATTGCAACGTAGTTATTAAAGACCAGAATCTTGCCAGGGGTATGTTCTTTGTATGGAAATTAAGGTGATCACAGGAGCACCAAGTTAAATGGAACAGTCAGGAATGAAATCTTACAGAAAGAAGACATCTGTATTTCTACACAGAGAAGTAAAGAATTATAAGAGTAGATAATCTGCTACCCTCATTTTTGTATTGCTTCATTGACACGATCCTACTGGATTAACCATGTTGTCTGTCCAGGGAAAGCAGAGTAAATATTCTCTTTGAAATAACAAATGCTGCTAAAACAGTGGAGATGTCTTAAATAGGTTTCTGAGGTGCCCTGGGTGACTGAGGGAGAGATTGTGTTTGAAAGGTGCAAAGGGGGGCGGTATACAAAGCATGTGTGGGCACTGCTAATTCTGTCTTGAAATAGGCTCAAAGGACCTTTTTGTTATGCTTGAAGGAATTGGCAGTTTGCTTCATAATTTGTTCTTATTCTCAGACAGCAGAGGTTTTTTTTTTATCTCATGCTCTAGTTTGTTGTCTGTCTTTGCCAGCTGCTGACTGTTGTTGGTATCAGGGAGTTATACTTAAGAAGAATGATGTTTTGAAATGTGCGTGAGGACAGAGTTAGCAGTGAAGAGTGTGGAACTGCTGAAAGATGAGGTTTAAAACTGTGATACTGAACATCTACTGGATCTGCTGATTTGCTGACACAGGTTTGCACAGCCCACTACCTGCTCTGTGATGCCGAAGAGTCTTTCTGTAGAGACTAGGCTCCTTTTTGTGCTGAATGGTGTGCAAACAGAAAGGGGAAAGAAAATTGTCATCCTTGGTCATAAATTTAGCAAACCCAGTTTCATTTGAAGCCTCTTAAACAAGTTAGCTGAAGGACCATATGTTGTGAAGCATAAGCAATTCTGTGAAGCTCCAAGAAGAGTTGCTCATAAACTGATTCATTTGTATCCAGCAGAGAAGCAAGCCATCTGGAAGCCTTACCCAGAAAAACATGTCTCCCATTCCCAATGGAAAGATGTGTGATATAGCTCAAACAGCTCAGTGTGGATGATATGTAGTATTAATTTGATGTCTTTTGCCCAACAAGAAATTACAAGCTATATATGTAGGTGTGACAGCACTCTCCAGACTAGGCGGCTGCAACAAGTTCTTTTACCGTCACATACCAACATACTCTTCATACCAGTCCCTCTGCTGCCTTCTCCTAGTCTCTTCTCATCCAGGACGTGCACACTCTCACTCATCACAACCTTTTTAGAAATAATTTTTTCATAGAGTCCTCTGTAATTCCTCTACAATTCCTCCTTTTTTTTTTTCTTTTTTTTTCCTTCTTAACATTTAATATCTTATGTGTTTAACAATCATCACAACTTTTTCACAAATAACTTCTCATACAGTCCAGACAATTTGTCCCTGAACTCATACACATATCCCTTCTTCCATTTTATCTTGGGCTTTTCAGCTTCTGGGGGCTGATCACCTTTCTTCTCATCTGCTTCCTTGACATCTAGGATTTTGTTTTCTTCAGAGTGGGGTTCTGATGAACTTACAGTACCTCGTCCTTTCACCTCTTGGGTCACACTGGACAGTAACCTGAGTGAGCTTTCAACAGCAGCAGATCTAGAATACAGCACTAATATGTTACTTTGTGTCACAACAAGCTTCTCAACATCCTTGTGGTCAATTATTTCTTCTTCGACCGGAAACACCTTCAACGAGCACACAAACACTGGCAAGAATACCACCAGACCGAGCAGCAGCAGCAGCAACGGTGGGAGCTGCCTATGGCACCACGCTGCTCCTGCACCTTCCCCTGGCATAGTCATCACCACTGTCTGGCCAGACCCGCTCTGGACCTGCTGCCGCTGCTGGCTGCTGCCACATCTGGCCTTGTGCTCTGCCACTATTGCCCGTTACCCTCAGTCTCTTAACTTCACAGCAGTCAGGCTTCCTTCTCTTTGATCCCAACGGCTCACCTTTACCGGTGTCTGATCCAGATCCCCAGGCTCTTTCCACCTATCTCAACGTGATCTGGAGATCTCTCTCTCTCTCTCTCTCTCTCTCTCACATGGAAACATGTATAGAATCTACAGTGTAGATTCTAGGAAGCACCTGCCATGGTCTTTGCAAATTATTTTCACATTGAACTATTTGGGTTTCTAGCACCAGCTAAGCTGGTTCTAGCATCACTAGCTAGAAGACAAATCTTCTGCAGAAGCAGGTGCCTTGTTCAGGAAGCTTCTGCTTCTTGAAGGACTATTTTTATCTTGTTGATGGGCAGGAACTTAAGCTGTGTTTTATGAACCATTGAAACAAATCAATGTCCATCCCTTCTCTGTGCGGCAAGTTCACTCCTGAGGTCAATTTGTTTTTTCTCATGGTATTTTTGCTGTTGGTGGATGCCAAACAGTTGATTTGTGTGTGCTATGAAAACATCAAAATGAGCAGACAATATTTAGTATTAAGTGCCAAAAAGTTACTTGGCTCTAGGAGAAATGAAATGAAATGAAGACAGTGCCTGAGCAGAATAGGTTACTAGGTAATAAATGGAAGAGAAGAGAGCACGTCGTAGGAATTCAGACAAGGAGTTCAGTGGGGGAGATGTAAAGCTTCGTGCAAATTGCTTAGGTTCATATTTATGCTGGAAGGGGACAGGAAAGGGTCTATCTCTTGTATTCAAATCTCTGTATTCAAGCAAGAACAGAACATGACTAGGAAACAAACTCCTTTGATAGTGCCACTTACCAGATGGCCTATTAGTGATACGGCTAGATCTGCCACTGCACACACTTCAAACAGATCGCAAATTAGGAAATTAATTTCCCATCCTCCGTGTAGGGAGACAGATTCAAGGAGCAGGTCAATAGAGCATTTTCCGTTGTTTGTAACTGGGATAAAATAGGTCTGGAGAACTGCACTGATACTGAAACCAATTTGTCAAGTAAGTATGTTTCAAAGAAATGAACAATAGGTGGTTGGATGCTTCACTAGAATTAACTGATTTTTCTCCAAGAGGCCCATTTGCTTCCTTTGAAAGGAAGACTTTAGGATTGCTGCTTTCGATGTTGATGCTTGCAAAGTGTACCTACCCAGCAAACGAAAGCTTTTGGGAACATGCGTTGGATTCGAAGAAGAATGAGCAGTCAGACCGGACTGGACCAACTAATACCTGCTGAGAGGAGACTGACTTGAAGCAATGAAGCCCTGTCACAAAAAGGATGTAAATCATAGCTGGAGAATATGCATTGATTTATTTAGACTTTTGTGGCTACTTCTGTGTGACAGGTGGCTCCACAGTTTTGGTAGGGGGCTGTCTTGCATAAGTAAGTCTGTATGTAGGGTGGGCTTCAGAAGCAAGTGTCACACTTGGAGAAAATGGTTAGAGAAGCCTTTGGAAACTTCATATATGATGAGGTTGATTTCTGAATGAAACCCAGAAACTTTTTAACTCGCGTCCCTATTACTTGCCCTTTATTTTTGTCACGTCAAGCAGTTCCTTTGATAGTATCATCTTCACATTAACTGTCTACACTTTGTCTATGTTATCTGATATTTGAAGTGAATATACTATTTGGGGATAGTTCTCTCAGTAGATCAGACTATTTTAAGCTACAAAGCTTCTGTGAGAAGTAGAACTGAATATTGCAGCTCAAGTATATGTCAGTCACTGAGTTCTTATTGTAAATATCCTCTCCTGCACTGTTGTAGGGAGAGGGAGAAATTAAATCCTTTAAGCACTTGGTACTGATAGTTTATGCCTCATTCTAAATTGGCCTTGGCATATTGAGAGTACTGGGGGATGATGCAACTATGAACTGATGATGTCATATTAATTTTTGGTTGTTATTTTTTTTTAAAAAGGCAGCAATTGCAGTTGTTCTCTTTGTGTCAACAGAGCAAGATGGATATAAACAAATCCTTTATTCTGATTTCCATCACTCAAAACAAATTCTGAAGGTCAGAAGATTAGTAAATACCAGAGTTGAAAGGAGTTATTTTTATTTAAAAATCTTTAAATTATAGAATTGTAATTCACTGAATACAAAACAGAAGAGGATGTTAAAGGATAAGGGGAAAAAACAAAGGTTGGCTTTGGGAAATTTTTTTCTTGCAGGAAAGGGGAGGCTGTGTTTAAAGTCTGGAGATAAAATTCTAGTTTTTAGTCAAGTCAGACAAGGACATCCAAGAAATCCATAACTAGGTCATGAAGTATAAGATTGCCACTTCCAGCAGCAATCTGCCTGTGCACAGCAGTGCTGTGTATGGGGCCTGGGGTCAGTGGGGTAGGCTCAGCCCTGCAGATGGCTGGCACACCTGGGGGCCTGGGAGATGGAAGTTCAAGATCCAGCGCTGTGACCTGAGCAAACACAGGCTTGGAAGTCCCTTGATGGGAGATGTGTGAGGTTTTCCCTGTAGTTTGGAGGGTGAAGCTCGCAAAAAGCTGTTATCTGGCAGGGCAGTAATGTCCAGCAGGGTGCCCTAATATTAAACTCTGGTCAATAACTGTCTTGCAAGAGTGTTCCCTAATTCCTGGAGTATGGGTGACCAGAGGGAATAGGTGAAAACAGAGGGCAGGGAATACCAGTTCAGTGGAGAGAACTGTCTTTTGACAAATTTTTTAAGACCTCAATTTTTGCTTCATTTCTCTTGGAACAAAAATCTATTCCTGGCCCTCATTTTGTTTTGTAATTATTATTATTTTCTTTATTTCTAGTTGGCACAAGAAAGTATTCTTGAAAGAGGCACTATCTTGAGTCTCTTGTAAGGAAGCCTTGCATTAACATTTTGTTTATTAAATGGTCTGTGGTCCGGGTGAAATAAAATACTGCAGAAGTGGGATGCAGTTGCACAGTGAGTGGATACATGTAAGCTCACTATTTTCAGTAGGATTTCTCTCTTTAGGAGAAGAATTATTGCACTACTTTTTTTAAAAAAAAATATCTATATTTTAGTCTCTTGACAACTTGTTGGACATTTCTTATAAAGGCCAAAAATTTCCCCGGGCTTGTTAACCTCCTTTGAGAAGGGCAAAGGCTCTTCAAAACTGTCATGGCATGAAATGTGAACAAAAACCAGAGGTCACTTGTTTTGCTGCTGGTACAGACAGGCCCAGAATCCTTTCTAGCAGAGGGTCATTAACATATTGACACCTAAATGCTTTTGAACAGTCTAATCCTGGTCTGGTCTTTGAGGAGCACATTGGGAGTGGTATTGCCTTTAGATCTCTGCCTGTCCCTTGGCTAATGTAGCATTCTCATGCTGGGGTTGGCAGGAAAGAATATGTGCCTGCACTCATCACCTTCAGTGCATAGTCTAGAAATTCACCTTCAAGATGGATTCATCAGCAATTTAAAATGCCAAGTTTTGCTCAGAAGTAGCTGAGGCTCAGGAAAGGTGAAGTTGGAGGCATTCAGATTTAGGAAGAAAGCTTTGCTGAAAGATCATCATCTTGGCCAACTGTTTCAAACAACATGTTTACAAGTGAGGAGGGACAACAGCCAGGTAACAACACGGCAGGCAGTTGGTACAACAGGAGATTGGCCCAGTGGGAAGGGCTGCAGCAGGGGGTAGGAGTGAAGAGTCAGCTGTGGTGAGTGCCAGTTGCAACCACCAGTGCTGGGCTAATGAAAACTTAAAGAGTAGAGTGCAGGCAGATTTCCACAAAAACTTCATTGAAGTGGTACTTAAATATTTTGATGAAAAGTGATGACTTTCCTGAGGGAATAGATCATTTTCAGAAAGTTCACTGTCCAGAAAATGAAACTTTTTTTTCTACATGCAGATTTTCCCCAGTGAGGTAGGGGTGTCTGTGTGTGTTTGTTGTTGGTGTGTTTTGTGAGGGTTTTTTTTTGTTTGTTTTGGGTTGGGTTTTTTTTAAACAACTTCAGGTTTGTTCTGTATAAACAGTTCCTGAAAAATCTGTCACTGCATAGGATCCTGAATTGTACTATGTTTTAGCCCTGTTTTTTTCCTTTTTACTCTCCAATTTATTAATTTTTTTTAGACTTTTGCTACAGGGAGCGAATCAAACATGGGTAGAAAATAAAGTAAAAATTTAGAAAATGTAAATTCCATATTTTGTGGAATGGGAAAAGGAGAAAAAAGCCATGAAAACTTTCCATTTATAAACTGAAAATGCTTGTCAAAGACTCTTCAAGATGCTTTTAGACATGCTAGCTCTTTGGCAGCAAGAATTCCCACACAAATATACATGATGGGAGAATAAAAAGAGCTGTGAAACCTGTTCTTTTATTCTCACACATTGTTCACTGTGCATTGTTGCTAACACGTCATTCACTATTTCAAAATCAGCAATTTATTCCATGACTTTGAACTGTTATTGTGTGTAAATTGTACCTGTTGCCGAGTATCTTGAAGGCATCTGTGTTAGAATCCTAAGTAGGATGTCTTGCACTTCCCTTTAGCTCCAGGAAACTGCCTGGTTTGGCTTTACAATTTATATGCAGTACTAGAAAGTTATTGCCTGGGGAAAACATCACAGAACTGGCCTTCCCACTCTGCAGTCCTGCTTGTCCTGAGCAGAAGGCACACAACTGCCTTGGAGGGAAGCAGGTGCAAGGAGAGTAGGCTGGACTTCTGCTCCACTTCCTTGGCTGCTAAACTAAAAAAGGCATAACTTGGAATAAACCAAGGGCAGAATGAAGTGACATCCTGCAATAAGCCTTGCCTGTTGCTTAAGGGACAAATCCCCCCTCCCCTCTCCCAGATAAGAACATTTACAGGCATGTTGGAGGTGTCTTCCTGGCACATGAACTCAGTCCTCAGTCCCTCCTCCAGCCCCACGCAGCCTTTTTCTTTTTGTGAACTGCCTGTGCAAAGTGCTGGAAAAGCAGTTTACAAAAGCGCTGAACTGACACAACTCAGGTGAGGGGCAAAACAGTAAATGTGCCCTGCTAGAAATGTGATCTGTCTTCGGCCAGCTCTCAGACACCACAGGGACTCTGGCTTCCACATCCAGAGACTCTGGAGTCAATAGCTCTGATTCAATTGCTTTGGCCTTTGGTTAAGTTTCAGAAGCAGCTTCTACCTGCAATATGTTCACTCTGATTTTTTATTTATTTTTCTAATTGCTTCTAGGAAGAATGATTCCACGTACATTCACCTGGCACTGGGGGAAAGAGGCCCATCCTAACTATTTTGCTTTTTCAGGTGATGAGGACAAACAGAGTAATACCATAAAGCAGTGAGGTCTTCCTGTGCTTCATGGCACTAGTACTCCTCTAACATACACCATGCATAAGCTTCTGCAGATCTACTTTGTGCTGTGTGCTTGCTGGCATAAGAGCAAATTTATCCATCAGAGAACTGTGTCTTGGTAGGCAGGAGTCTGTTAGTTCAGGGCCAACCAACAAACTCATGAACCGCACTGCTGTCTTCCTAGCCGTAGTAGCAGGAGATGTGAGGGACTGTCTTGTGCAGAGGAGAAAAGGGGTAGGTCACAACCATGCTTCTCCTCTGTGCCCTGAGTTCTGGCCCCATGCTATATGACTTCCAGCTCTTAATCAGGAAACTTAGCAGAACATGTAATGGTGTAACTATATGGTATGTTTACAATGGTTAATTGAAAGTACTTTTCCCTGGAGGCTAATTACAGTGCAAGCCATTAAATTATGATTAGGATGTGTTCGACTATCCAAAGTTTTATGAATATAATTTCTGGAAAAAAAGTAGGGCAGTATTTATGGCTAGCCACAGCTAGGTACTTACATTTCAATTTTGTACAAGAATGCAGAATCTGATCACTTTTCTCAACTGGTGAACTGCTTAACAAATCTACCATCTACCATCAGCTGTGGCTGACACCTGATACTTTCGAGAACATCAATTCATTCTCTTTTAGACTCTACACCTTTCCAAATGCTATAGTAGTAAGTGCACTAATGGAAAACCATAGTCTGCTGGAACCTGCTGATTCTTCAAAGTATAGCACTTTAAGGAAACTATTTCTGATACTATAGAGTATTCTGATAGTACAGAAGGCTGCTGGCCTTTCATCATTATTTGTATGATTGGACATTAGAGAGGAAGTTCTGTCCTTGATCTCATGACACTGCAGCTTGATGATCTTTTATTTCTCAGTTAAACAGTGCCTTGGCATACAAGTGTACAGAAAATGATGAGTTTGGCCCTTTGGCTCATCTGCATTTTATAAAAATTTTTCTCTTACCCCAGTGTACCTGTTGATATCTGTGTAGGTCAATGACTGCTGACACAGTCAGTAGCAGGGTACTTCAACAGAGAAAGTTAGGGTTCTTAAATTTGGTCTTCCAACTCCACATTTGACATCCCTGCTAAATCTGATATGTACAAGTAAAACCCCATCAGTTTCTATAGCCTAAAGTGAAACAAGGAATGAACCCCTGCATTTAGGTGCAACGCTGAGTTGTGTGATTACTGAAGTATAATCAGGGCTAGACATTTTTGTCGGATAGGTGTGTGAATAGTTGAAGAAACAAAGATCTGAGTGTGTGTGGTGCACGTGTGCAGATCACTGCTGGCTTGTGTTATGGAATATTGCTGTTGTGTCATATTAAATCTCAAATACTCTTTCTTCACTGAAGGAGGCTCAAGGCTACAGTTGGACTGAGTTTCAGATTGCATCCAGTGTCTGCTACGGAGTCAGTTCTGGGCTGTTCTAAACCACTGCAGTTCCGCTGAATCGCTAACACTATAGCTCAGCCTGGGGTCTAGTCCTCAGCTCTTGTTTTTGGTGGGTTTTATTTTTTAGTTATTCCTCTGTAATATCAGTAATAGGTATTGCAATAAAAATGTTAAATGTAGGGCATCTAACTGATATTGACAATGCAAAAAAATAAAGAAAATAAATATGAATTCTTTTTTTTAGCATTTAAAGTTTGAGATGTGATCTACCAAGCTGGCAGGTATTTGTTTTAAGAATGAAATGCTCTTCCTTAACTAAGAGTCAAATCCTAAATCAAGTAGGAATGTAGCATGGACCAAATGCTGTGGGCCTTCTTTTGCTCTAAAAACTACTTGTTGTCACCTAGGCTTTCTAATAGTCTTATTCTAGCTATTTAGCATTGCTGAACAGATGGGGTGGGGTAGGCAAGGGGTGCGCCCAGTTCCAAAAGCCCACTGTTATGAAGCTGAAAAGCTGAAGGATCTGAAATTTGGGGTTTGCAATGGTTATTGTGAAGGATTCAAATGCCGTCTGCCTTCCCTGGATGCGCATGTGCATGCTGTGTGGAGAACTCAGGTGGGCAGGCGACCTACACTGAGCTCAGGGTTGTGATGCTGGAGGCTGGGAGTGAAGACCCTGGGAGGATTCACTTGCCATACAATTAGTCTGAGTCAAGTCCTCAGGCAAAGAAACCAGCATCTAATCTGCTACCCCAGCTGGCCTTGCTGTCACCCTGAAAAGGGTGATGAACTTTTCTTGAAGTTTTCTAGAAAGGAGAACTGATGACTTTCAAGTTTTGGAAGCTTTCTTTGAATTACAACCTTCCTTTCTTTGTGTTCTCTGCTGATGACCATAATTCTCTCTTCTTCCCTTTATGTGAAGGGATAATTTGATGGTTGAGTAGGGGATGTTACAAGTGACATGCTGAAGACGTAAACAGCAGTGGTGACAATATTGTAAGCTAATTTTGCATGAGTTGATGGTACTGTGCTTCAATACAGATAAAGTTTGTTTTGTATATGTGTTTTATATATATATATATGTAGATTTAATTATATTTTTAAAAAAGTATGAAAAGCTGCCAGTGATTTCTGGAAACCTGAGAAACCATCTAAATCTGATAATACAGAATTGTTACAAGTGGTTTACAAGTCAGATTTAAGCTGTTTTCCTAAAAGAGCTGCTCTTGTTTGTGCTATTGTCTCAGTTTCCCTTTTGGACAAGATACAGAGCTCCACTGAGACAGTTCTCCCATACATACTTGTGTCCCTTTCTGTTCATGGTGGGTTGTTATTCCTGACAATGCATCATCGTTACTGCTGTGGAGAAGGCACAGTTCAGCCCTGGGGTCAGCAGTCAGCCGCTCTATAGCACTAAAAGCGTGTATGAATGTTGTTCAGCCTTGTCTACTCTGGTGTTGCAGATAGTAGCTGCGGACAAGAACCATTTGTGCTTTTGGTGGCAACAGAAAGTAAATCCTTCATGTGAACTCCAGTGAATTTCCTAGACAAGCTCTTGGTAAACGTGGAATTGGGATTTGATTTTAGTTTTCCTGGAGTAACTAACAATACTGCTCTGTCACAGCTGTTACTGTTAGCCAGGTAATTACAAGCCCATCATATAAAAAACAGCATCTTCAATCCAATTTAATATTAATCTATGTCAAATTTACAGTGACAGCAGGCTTGTCTTACTAAGGAACATTGATGTAATTATCCCCTTGCAAGAATACAGTTCTGTAAGCAACAAGCAGACATTTCCTTGAGAGGAAAGGAAGCATATAACCAGCTCTATAGCTACTGCTCTTCTTATGGATTTTGTTTAAATGTGCTGCCTGATGGCAATCACATTTCCTTGGTTTTCCTTTCACTGACAGAGAGGGTCAGATTTGAGAATTAAATTTGGAGGAATGAATCAAACTTTTAGGGATATACTTTAAATACTAGGATTTGAGCAAATTAATTTCTAGATCACCTCTGCGCAAAAGGAAGAAGCTGAAGTGGAAATCACTGGAACTGTCTGTTTCCTCCTCCCTCAGTCTTCTGTTTTGTTTCACCCTCAAGCCTGTTTGGCAGAGAGAGTTACTGGAGTCCTGTATGCATGGGCCTGGATTCAGCTGAGCAGTGGGGCTGAAGGTCGCTCCTCTGCTCCATCAGCGTTTCTGTGCCAGGAGTGTTCCTTCTTGCAAAATGAAACTTAGATGTGGGAAAATATCAATACAGCCAAAGCTGACAAACTTAAACCAGCTTTGATTTTCCTGCCAGGAAACGATCCAGTAAATTGTATTGTTTTGATTTAGGCATCAGTCTGGACCTGAATTGTCTCAGTACCACATGTAGGGGTTTTGATTGTGTGCCTCCTGATATATATATTCTTTTTAAAAAAAACAACAAAACAAACCCTGCATTTTGAGTAAAACTCCTGCCAAGAGTAATCCTCCTGCCCTACACTGTGGTGGTGAGATGTCACCGGAAAGCATCTTGATGAATAATGGAAACTATAAATGGTTCTGCTGCTGTGTTTGGTGAGGGAGAAGGAAGAGACATCAAAGCCAATATGCACCAACATTCCTGAACAGAAATTCTCATTCTGAGCTTCTCATCGCACTAGTAGTTTTCGCATTTTCAAATGTTAAAATACCACTGTTCTTTCCACAGGAAGGGAATTTTCCTTTTCAGTTTACAGCTGCTTTCATGTTGGTTTGTTCAAACTCCCATTTGCTGGTGGAATAAACACAACAATGCTGCAGTCACAGAAAGCAAGTGAGATTTTACTGAGAGCTTGAGGGGGAGGAAAGTGAGGCAAAGACAGTTACCGCTGTCTAGCACAAAGGGTGACTGGACCAGCATAAATATTATCTTCAGTCAGTAAGTTCTAGTCACTGATACTTATCTTTGTGGAGCCTCTTTACAGGCAAATTTCTTTATAAATGTGAGAATAAGCAAGAGATGGCATAGGCAAAATTCTACAGTAGAACAAATTCGACAGAAAATGAAATGAGGATTTCCTGGAGTGTTTGGAAATGTTCACAGATGGTGTTTGTTTTTCTCCAAGTCTGAACATCAAATTGTCTTGTGTTTTCTGCCACATAGGGGAGTTAAAGGCAAAGAAGACAAGGGTGGGAATTATTCCCTATGCCACTAAGTGTCCGGTTTGTATATCCAGAATTTGTAGAGAACCAAAGCTTGAATGCTTTGTGATCCTAATTGCTTTTTCCTTTCTTGAGAGTTCAGTCTCAGATTGTAAAATCCAATTAAATAAAAAGTTTCTGATGACCTCAGTAAGCATTAGGTATATTTTTTTCTGCCTTTATTCTTTGATATATGACCTTTCTTTCTTCTGTAAAATGAATTAAGTTCAACTATTCTTCATTCACCAAGTGTTCAATGTTACCCTGTGTTGGAACCTTGGCCTCATCACTGTTTACCAGTTCATAGACTGCAGTGTTTGTTGCTAAAGTAGCAAATGTTTGAGATTTTCCTCTGAGTCAGTGATAGAACTCTTTGCTAATGTTTGATGAAGTCAGGGTGCAAGAGAGTGTGGGATGCAAGGGGGGGATCAGAAACATTCAAAATTTTGGCTTCTTATAGACCCTCAGGCTTTAATGCTCGATTATTTTAAATCATTGGGCTTGTGCAGCATGCGGCTGGCTGGGCTGTGCCGTGCCGTGCCGTGTGTGGGTGTCCTCCCCCGTCCACCACTGTGCAGCTCTACGATCTGGTTAAGGAAGGAGCAGGCGATCTGGTTAAGGAAGGAGCAGGCGTGAAGCAGCCTCAGCCCCAGCTGGCTCTCCTGTCTCTTGGCATTGTTGTTGCCAGTTGGTCTGTGGGACTTCAGTTCTTCTGTCAGGAATTTCTTTGGTGATTTGCATTGCCTCCTTGAATCTGCGCTACAGTGAGAGTGAATTTCTTAACGGGGCATCTATAAATGTATTACAATCAATTGCTCCCCTTTTCAAAGGGGACAGTAAGTTGGCTTACAAGTAGTGGGCTTACAAAAATCACCACCCCCGTTCACACTGCAGAAATGAAGGAGCTCTTAATGATGAGTATTAATGCAATTATTACTCTAGTTACAAATCCACCTGCCCTTTCTTGTCATAAGAGCATTATTTCCCCTATTGATAGTGTCCTAACATCTGCTGAGACCCATCCCAAGTATGATTAATTTTCATTATATTTCTCTCTAGTTTATAATGGGGGGTATAGAGCAATCTGAGTCCCAGAACGGGTAATGTTTCAAAATAAAATATTACAAATTAAATGCAATGCAGGTGTTACAGTATGTCGTTTTATTTGTATGGCTGTCAGAAGTGGCCATGATAGTGATGGTAGAAGGGAAAGGTGCCCAAACATTTGCAACAGGGGTATTGTCAGCGATCTTCAAGGCAAAAAGATCAGGAACCAAGGAACTGCAGGTGCTGGTGGCAGAGCGAGGAGAGGTGGGCAGCTACAGAAGTTTCAGTCAATGCAGCTTGAGAGTGGGGATAGTCATCTCCATGTCGGGAAAGGGTTAATCCACATACAGGTGCATTCCACAAAGATCAGTATAAGTTCTGTAGGTTAACAAAGTGGTGGTAAGGTTTCTTAAGAGAAAGGGGGCATGTAAGGCTTCTGAGTCACAGTTATGAACAGCATAAAAAGCTGAGTCTACACCTGCACATGGCTGTTCTCCAATCAGTAAAACCTGAAACAAGGTTGATTGCACTGACTTCATTCTATGCCAACCTTATCCATTGTTTATAAAGAAAATTTAAGAAACATAAAGGGTTTTAAGGATAATAAAAACAGCTTAATGTTGTATTGTACTACTATATTTTGGAAGGATCCTTCCCACTCTGGTTGTTGAAAATGAAGCAATGTGCCAAGGTTTCCAATGGAAACTAGACTTTCTACCCTACCATGAAATGAGGTTACCCAGGGCAAAGTAAAAATAATTTTTATATACTTCTCTAAAGGCCTGCTTTAGGCTTTGCTAAAAACAAGATTCTTAGGGAAGCCACAAATTCTTCTGATTTCAGGTTGAAAGGTCCCAGGTTCAGTTCCTGCTGTTAGAAATCTGGTCACAATCAGCATCTCTACCATCGCCTGTCAGTAAAAGCACAGTAGTCCACCACAAACTTCAGTGACTTCAGTTATTACTCTCAGTGCAAGGTATATGGCTTTTTCTGCATTCTACAATCATGTGCACACTTGAGTACACTGAAATACCCGTGTGGGACTCAGCCTCCTGTTTGGATCTCCGCCTGTTTTGTGGATTTACCTTTTTCAATAGGAGACAGCTTCGAGATACTGTAACTGTCTTACGGGTAACTGTGCTGACCACAAAAATCGGTTGCTCCTGCCAGAAGGGCAGAGACTCTATACCCTAACCCTTAGGGTGCACACATAGGAACAAAGCATTACTGCTGCTTTGTGTACCTATTGATTCCATGAATAAATGATGGACTCCTTGTAATGATGAAGTGGTAACTATAGTTTCCATAAGGGTGTAAGTGCCAAGCTAAATATTTAAAGCCCACATAAATAATTGAAGTATCAGGCACTCTTCAGCAGAAGGAGATTGGGGTTATAATTTTGTTTCTCCCTGAATGATCTCCTGCCTTCATGGTACAGAAACTTGTCTGGGAACCACAAATTATTTAGAAGGTTGTGCTGCTCTGTTTATTTTGGTACCAAATCCAGATTTGTGTTACTTCTGCAACTGTATCAGCAAAGCATTTTGATATTTCTCTGACACATAATAGCTTGGCTGGCTGGGCTTGCTAAGGTTCAAATAGTCAAATCCTTAACGCCATTTGGCCTTTTAATTTCTTTTTTATTTCTTTTTGGATTTCATGACAGATGGGGAATTTGGGGCCTTTAAGAGTCTCATCTTCATGGTAGCAAAAGGTTTCCTTAATTACTCTTTAATAAACCTTGTCAAAACTTAAAGGGCATGTCAAGAAGGGAGATTACATTGCCACAGGGTTCAGGCAGAACCTGAGAAGGCTTGCAAGAAAGTGAAGGCTGGGAAGACGCAGGAGGGAGTAAACTTATTTTTTAAATCTCCTACCAGGAAAGCCTAAATTTGGCTGTGTGGAAGGGGTTAACACAAGTAGCAGAGCTCAGTAGAAATCACAACCTGGAGAAGGATAATCTGGGAAACAAGTTTTAGAGGTTCATCCCATCTGGGTCCCCAGTTATATAAGGTTTGTGGGCAGGGAGGCTGGAAGGTAGGGTTCCTATCTCCTTGCTGTTATGTTACCTTAATTATCTTTGTGAGGAGGAGGAGCAGCACAGTCTTTGAGAAGACAAAAATCCCGGGTAAATCTGCTACTTCCTATGAGTCAGTACCTTGGCTCCCAAATGCTTTTAAAGCCACATGCCTCTGAACAAGGCAGAACAAAGCATTAAAATTAGGAGAAAGGTCTGTAGGTTCTAGACAACTGCTGTTCTACTTGCTTATTAGGTGAAATTATTAAAGGAGGCGGTAGGGGTTTTTTGCCCTTCAGCATTTTCTGCATTGACACTGGGTTCTCACTAGCTGAGCCACAGAAACCTCCTCTAGAATCTTTTTTGTCCCATCAGTCTGCTGGATTTTTTTTGAGACCACCTGAGGAGAGGTCTTCTCAGGTGCTTTGTTAAGAAGCCATCCATAACTACAGTTACACTGAAGGATAAATATCCTCATTATGCCACCATTTGGCAGCACTGTGCTAAAGACAGCAAGTTATTTTATGCTTTGATGTAATAGGCCTAGAAAGAGCAAAACTGTAAGCCTGCTGAGATCTCTCCTTTGAAACTTGTATAAAATCTGCAGAGGAAACAAGAATATGGACATTTGGATAAATAAGTATAGTAAACCTGCAAGAGTTTGTTGTAACCAAGGTCAGGTGGTTCTTGCTAACAAAGCACTTGCAGAAGTGTCTTACAAAGTCATGTGGCTGGTTTGCTTGTAATGGAGGAGATAGAAACAGTTTGGTGTCTAGTGAATGTCCTTATAAGATGTTAATGAAGTCAGGCTGTGTTTTCCAAATGTTTGCGAAGTTAATCTTTACAGTGAGTTCCTCTAGTGATATTATAATGCAAGTGTAATTGTAACCAGTAGAGGAAGATATATGAGAAATACTATGAAGTACCTAAGCAGTAGATAGAGTTTACTGCTGCATATATAGTTTCCAATGGTCTGGGAATACAAGCAGAGTAGTTAGAGACAGGAAAACCATTCTGCTAAAATGAGATCTTTGACACGTCCTTTAAACTGTTTCTGTCAAGTCAGAGAGAAAACTATGGAGTATAGAAACTGCTAAATGCATGGCTTGGTTGACAAACTTCTATTGTGAACGTTACTGAGGGATATAAACTATGGATTTTGATGTTTTAAACTATGGAAATGTATAATATTTCTTATAGTAACTTTCATAATCTCCTATAATTTGGATGAAGAATGGATCTAATAAAGAACACGTGTTTAACCGTCCTATCATGTTCAGAGGTCTGAAAGCAATCAGGACAAATTGAATTGTATGTTAATATAGGTATCGTTATTCAGTCTGTATGATTATGTGTGGTAAAGGGTAGAAGAGGTGAAAGTTACTTTTTATTTTAAATTAACTATAATAAATCTTTTAACAGGAATCAGTGGGAATTTATGTGAATGCCCTGAGTTATGAACTGTGGAGCTCTGCAGCTGATAATCTCACTGAGGCTTCACTTCTGTGTGGGACAGAAATCTCTCATATAGGGGTAGGGGGACGTTGCTGGAGCCAGTGCAGGGTTCCACTATCTGTTACATTGGCTGGCGAACCTGAGTGGGAGATGTGAGCTGCTTCTGCAGGTAGAACTAAGTGCCTGCAAGAGAAGCAATTGTGTTACGGAGGGACAGGGACTTGCTGGCTTTCAGGTGGACAATGATAGTGTGAAGCAGCAAGTGTAGCCTTAGGTGTGACTAGCATAAGGTTGCCCCAGGATCCTTTGTATTTCCCATGAAAACTACGCAGTCTGTGATGAAAACCATGCTGCCGTGCCTTCATTGCCAAGGCATCTGAATGGAAGCTAATCTGAGGTTAGCTAACTGTCCTCATTCTTCCAGCTGCAAAGGGCTTGTCTGCAGGTAAAGCCAGGTCAGCTATTTTGGACCAGCCATGTGTGAACTCCTGTATTTCAAACATCTTTTAAAAAAGTTTTAATTCCATTTGAAAGTGATGCTTAATAAACATAACTAGTGTGGAAAAATGCAGTAGCAGAGCTCATCTGTGAGTAAAGTTAGAGTTAACACTTAAAAATCTTCTCCTTCCCTTTATTTCATCTCTGGTGTAGGCAAACCCTAAAAATGGCCCTGCAAAGGTGGCTAAGCGATATATTTAAACTGCTGGGGTTTCCGTGTCCAGCCTTGTCCCTCTTAATTTTACTGTGTTTTCTAATTGCCTAAGCTTCTTTTTGTAAAATCATCAGAGCTGACCTCTCAGTAGTATCTTCCTGGCTCGGGAACACAACAGGTATGAATGGCACAGAACAGTAGCTTTGTCAGGCTGGGTGGTTGGCTTTTGCTGGCTCTTCTGGGTGAGCTGAGGCCTTTGGAAATACGTTGCTAATGGTGTGTAATTGCTTTCTGAATTGGCCTTTTGGAGAGAGTAATTGTATTATAGGAGCTACTGAACCTCACTGCATGATCTTGCAGAGAAGTGCTAAGCTGATAGATTCCCTTTCATGAAGTACACTGGAACTCAGTAAGCCCTGCTGCAGTATACCCTGCTTAGTCAAGGCTCTCTACTTTTTAATCCTCCACCCACTGCATTACCAGCCACTCCTCCGAACTATGGGGTTCTTTTTGTTTATTTATTTGTTTTGTTTGGAGTTTAACTTTCTGTCTCCACCTCAGTAAAGGCTGGAGTATGCAGAGTTTTTGTGTGGTGTGCAGTTTTTGGGCAGACAGACCCTTTTCTAAGGAAAACTGTTTTCTGACTGGTCAGTAAAACCTACAATGGGAAACTTGACAAATATCTTTGTTATTATTCAAATTGCCTTGGTTCCATCAGAAATACGCAACCCCTGTCAGGCAACATTCCAGCCTAGGAACACAACCTAGAAACCCGTGGGTAATTTTATTTTATTGTATTTTTTTTTTTTTGTGCATGGAAATTCTGTGTGCTTTGGCTAATTCAGAGAAATGCACCCTTTTGCTCGTGCATATTCTGGATCAAAGTCTAAAGATTTGCTACTGATGGGCATGGAGCCCTGCCCGTGGGGCATGGAGCCCTGCCCCGCACGGGAGAGCCACCAATGAGCCCAGCATGGTTTCCAGATGCTTCTTCAGATATTGTCATTCACGGATTACACTGAGTAGTTTTTAGTTTTTCTGATGAGTTGGCAAAGAATTTGTTTCCAAAGCAGATGCACACTATTCCAAGCAGGAGTCATTAGGTGCTGTGCTCCTTTAGTTTTGATTGTCTGCCATTATTTCTTTTATGTTACTTTGATTTGATTATTCCAGCTGATGTGGAGCTGGAGATTCTTTATTGCTCTGATTGCATGATGTTGTGTTTTCTCTTGCTTTAATAAGAGGCTTGCCAATTTGTTTTTCATGATTCATCTCTGGATGTCTTGAGGCCTCTTGTTTTTGATGAGAATTTCACAGCTTATATTTTCACAGCATTTAGGATGAATGCTTATTAAGTTTATCACGATCCTTAGGCATCAGCTCAGCAAGATACCTAAGTATGTGCCTGATTTTTAGCATATGAGTAGTTCCAGTGATTTCAAGGGGATTTACTACACATGTCTTTAAAGATAGACATAACCATATGTAATGTGCTGAACTGGGGCCTTTGTTCTTTATAGAACAGCTTCTGAAATAATAAATTGCAGCTTTGGCATTGTGTTGGGAATGGTTTCTTCATGTGTTGTTTGTGATTTGCCAGAGTCACTCAGAAATCACGAGTCTACGTTCTCCTACCATTCATGACAGGAATTGCACAATCAAGAAGTATTGTAAAAGATAAACTGTTGGAATATTTCTCACTATTTGGTAAAGGGTTATATTTCTTTCAAAGTCATTAAGCATAAAAATTAAGCTTTTAAGGTGAAATGGAGAAGACATCATTTAATTTCTTATCTCTAGGAGCCAGGTTGTTAAGAAAAACACAGACTGTGATTCTCAGTGAAGGGAGTTTTGTCCAGATCCCATCTCCGGAAGGGTTTTCACTGAAAAGTTTTCAGTGAAATCCTGAGTTGTCAAAAAAATCAACTTTTCCTGGAAGCATAACAGTTTTAGTGAAAGATTGTCAATTAAGAGTAGTGGTTACCTCTAAGTCAGGGAGAATGTTTGACTACATACAATTGAATACATTGATCTGAGCTATATTTTAGATATTTATATATTTTAGATAAAGGTCTTGTGACCAAACTGGCCAAATGCTCAGACTGCTGTAGAAGGGACCAAGTATCTCATGGGGATAGAGATGTTGTATGTCATCTGTAGGTGGAGAAGCATGGTCTCAAACGCACCCAGGCTTCCCAAAACTAACAGGAGCCATAACAGCGTGATTCAGTTCTCAGTTCTTGAGATGCCTGTGCTTTTACAAAATATGCAGTCTTGCTATAATCTTGCACCAGTGTCCCCTGGCCCTGTAACCAAGAACAAAATAGCTTTCCCATCCTGCAGGAATTTGGGTAGCTCAAAGGTTACCTTGTTCTGTGTCGTCGGGATAAACCTTTCTTTTGCTTGTCTCCGCACCCAAAATAGAGGACGATTCTCTAAAACGTGCAAAGTAAACATCCAGGAACATAGTATTTTAACAACTCTTCTGCTGGTTCCTTTGCAATGATTTGCATTTTCGCCTGCAAAGAAGCAGACATAAATCCACTCCAATTAGTGGTAGAATTTGCCGGTGGCTTTTTCCTGTCGGCAGTCAGTACCCCAGTCAGCAGGCTCATGGATTTTCTCTAGTTTTGTGCTGAGAATTGTCAGCTAGCCAGATGCTTTTACATATGAATTGAACCGTCCTCTTTTTTTCTGGGGTTTGTTGTTGGGTTTTGGGGGTTTTTGGGTGTGTTTTTTTGTTTGGTTGTGGTTTTGGTGGGTTTTTTTGTCTTCTCCCTTTCACTTCCATAGGAAGATGTTGGATTTTTTACCTTCTCATGTGATTTATGAAAGTTGTTGGTATGATTTTTGCTGTGGAGGAAAAAGAAAGGAAAAAATGTAAATTACGAACACAAAGTAATTTATATGATAGAGTTTTAAAGAAAAAACCAAAAGATAAGCTAGTGGCTAAAGCATTGTCAGTTGACTGACGCCAATTAGTTATATTGTGTATAAGAGAAACAACCTTATCAGTGTACTTGGTTTAATCCCCTTGTCTTTGCCTTTCTAGGCATGGAGTATTTAGAACAAGCACATGACAACACAGTAATAAAACCCCAATCAAAACACACCCCCCCAGCTCAAGAAACAAAGACTCTAAGCATAGTTTAGATATGTTTGTACTGATTACACACAAAACATGATCTGTGAAAGTATTCAAAATACTTCTCTTATTGATGCCACAAGCATTGGTGTGGTGTTGGCATCTGGGCATTGCCAGGGGTCATTTCCATCAGCACAACCTCCCATTCATCTATCCCTGCCTCCACCCAATCCAAAACAAAAGAAAGCCCTCTGGGGAAGTATGTGCCAGTGATCAAAAGAAGGCTCCATAATAAGAATTCTGTTTAGATTTAATGAGACAGTAATTGTGGTTTAATGAAATACCAGCTGATTGCTATCCCTGCATGTTTACTGGAGGCAGTGGCAGCTGCTAAGCCTGTGAATTACCAACTGGACGTGGGACTAGCCCAGGTATCACAATTCTTATGATTTATTTTATTTAGATATAAGCTGATCAGAACACAGTGCTTTTCCACTGGTCTAGACATCATGTTGTTCCTGGGATTCTTAGTAATACTGAAGTGCTGGGATTTAAGAAGGCAGAGATTAAATGGGAACTTCCCAACAGAATCAGCTCAAGGCCCCCTGGCAGCCCTGTAACTTTGAAATTCAGCTGTGGGAGTGCTGGAGAGCTGGAAAGTTATGGCTGCTTCCATCGGCTGGGCATGATTTTCTCCCGATTCCCCTGAAAGCTTTTCCTCAAATTCCAGCAAAGTGGAGTCCTGTGTCACTTGCTGGAAGTTGATGGAAGAAAGCAGTGGGAGGGATCCTGAGTCCCTTCCTAGGAGGAAGAGGAAGGAGGGTTGTTGGGTCCTGTGCCACTTGTGACAGGGGGATTCTCAAAGCATTTCTAGAACCTTCATCATTGTTATGCTACAAGACTTTCGAAATCACAGGTGTTTCCTTCCCTTTTCATGTTCTCCCTGTCTCCTGAAATGCCGTACCACAACCTTTTCATTGCTGTGTAAGTCTGTACACACTGCGGTCTGCTCGGAGTTGTGCTCACCAGTAGCACTTGATATCCAGTACCCAAGCCTACCACCACTGCCTTGGCACCTCTCACTGACAGACAGAGCTATGTGGGCTAGAACTGGGAGAAGCAGCTTCGTGGAAAAGACGCAACTTCCATGGAGATAATGAGTGAGGAGGAAGCCAGTAATAATGTCTGTGGGCTGAACTGGAGGGTCTTTCTACAGTCATGCTATTCAGGCTGTCCTGTGATGAACATGTTTTGTGAAAAGTGATGAGTGTTTTCTTTTGATTTGTTGTTGATTTTTTTAAAACAAATTTCCTTTTATCTCCTAGAAGTTTTCCCCATTGACAGTTAAGAGTCCTTTTAGACTAATGTGGACTCCTGGCTTACATTTACCAGACAGAGCTTGGGTCTACCTTGGGTGCTGTACAGTCTGAACTTTCACAGTCCCAGCTGCGGGGCAAATTTATCTTCTTCCCTCTGAGACAATACTCCTCTGCTGAATGAAGCCTTTGCTACTTTGTCTGCTGCTTTTCTACCTCATTAAACACAGACCATCAATTAAGCAACAGTGGCAGATAGGAAAAGGCAAAATGGTTTGGAAGTAATTGGCCTCTCTTGAATCTTGGAGGAAGAAGCCATAATCGTCTATAGCAGTCATGCAGTTGTCTGTCTGCCATGCATTTCTGTATGCAAGGAAACACAGACCTGCTCAAAATTCAAGGACTTCTGCATTTCAGAATATATTTGAGAACAGCTCCTTGTCTGAGGAAAAATGTTGCTAAGTTACAGAGTGAAAATTTTGGAACAATGAAGTCTGTTCCTGAGGAAAAATGAGTCCTTGTTTCCTCAAGCAGTTATTTTTCAGACTATAATCATGGGAAGAGTGTTATGCACATAGATGGATTCTGGGCTGTTTCTTCCCTGTTTCTCAGCTGTGCTGGATCTGAGCAGCGGTGACCATTGTATGACGTTGAGCCATTTTTAATCCCATCTGTTATAATACTGGTGCATGGAGAAACTCCTGCTCTGAACTGTGTCTGCATCAGAGTGTTCATGGTGGATGGACAGGTTGACTGATCCTTAATGCACTTGCAGTTGGACCCATTAGAAAGGGATTTTGTCTTAATGTGAAGGAGGATGAGATTGTAGTAGGACTCTTGTGACATTGAAAACTTATGCTGTATTGGGAGGGCTTCTTTCTCTTTCACTAAAGAGTGCTGTATCAGGTGAGGGTGGTCTCACCTTGTGGAGAGCAAGTGAAGATGTAAGACATATAGCAGGATACAAGGACCAGAATGAGTGGAAAAATAGGGCCAGACTGGGGACAGCAGAGTTGGAACATGGCCTGAAAGTGTCACGAGAAGGAGAACAGAGTGCTGTGTAAAATCTCAGATGCTTCAGGAAGGAAAAAAATAATTAAAAAGAAACCTAATACATGGAAATTCAGTGTTTGCTACGTCTCATCAAACAACCCGGAAATCACAGCCCCATATGTTGCTAGGCTGTGTGCAGACTTATGGCTGGGAGTAGATTTTCAGAGATGTGATAGTTCAGGCGTAGTAAAAAGGTCTCTGCTTGGGCAGTAACATCCATCAGCGAAGATATGTCCCCTCTCCTGCTTGGGCAGTAACATCCGTCAGTGAACATATGTCCCCTCTCCAGCTAGGCAAGGTGCTCTCTGGGGACTATTGGCCCTGCCCTAACCAGTGTGTTGATAGTGAGATCCAGATACAAATTCCCTCAGAAATCGTCAGTGTTAGGTGAACATCAGTGGTACAGAATGAAAGGTAGATCTTCATCGTGCTGTTAGCAGCTACTGTTGCAAAAAACAGAGAAACAAACAGCTCCGAACCTGAGAACATAAAAAATGATAGATGGTCTGCACCAGATAGGAAAGGCAGGCAGAAACAGTCTCAAGAAACAGAGCAGTGATCTAGAGAGAAATGTAAATAGCGTCTGAGTTGTGGGCACTGACAGCAAAAATATAAATGCTTGTAGAATAAGAAAAGAAGCTGCTTTGCAGAGGTGTGCAATCAATTACTGGGATAGGTGGGTAAGAAGGACTAGTTGAAACTACTTCACTAAAATGGCTTTTTGACAGTATGCTGGATTTGTGGCTGAGCAGATGCCTTTGAGAAAAAGTGGCTGCTTTCCACAAAAAATCTTTTCTTTTTCCTGTTGAAAACTTCAGCTCCTGAAAACGAAACATTTCACGTAAGTCTTTTAACACTGGAAATTCTGTCAAGAAAATCCCAACTACTTTTCATGGCAACTTCAGGCAAAACATCTAATTCTGTTCTTTATTCTATTCTTTTTTATTTTCTATGAGAATAACGACCAGTGCCACCACTGACTCACAGTAAGCAAGATGAGCAAGTTACATGCCTGCACAGAGAGTGGCTTCATTGGGCTAATGGACTGCTAGCGTGAGGAGGAAAAGAAAAAGATTATTTGTGGAACTAAAACTTCAACCATCACAAAGACAGCCAGCTCAGATGTTACCTGTCAAGCTGACAAACTCTGTCTCAGATGTGAGGAGCATTAAGGACTACTGCAAAGTTTGACAGGGTAGCCCTCCCTAAATCATTGGAAAATAAATCCAGATCAAAACTCTGCACTGGAGTATTAGCATCTCCTGGGACTGTGAAATCTGTGAAGTGGCACAACTGGGTAGGAAAGGTGGCAGGGACCACAGGAGATCATCTGGTCCATCCTGCCCAAAGCAGGCTCAGTGTTGAATTCAGGCCAGGTTGCTTAGGGCTGGCTCCAGCTGGATCTTGAAAACCTCCAGGATAGCACAATGGAAATGAAAGAGAGGATGTGTTCATGTGCAGTGCCAGGGCTGCTCCTTCCCAGCCATACGCTTCCTGCAAAGGAACAAGTGCTTTATCATTTGTGGGGTGCTTTTTAGAGGCCATTGATGTCTCCCTAGAAAACAGCACTTGGCAATTAGCCACTAAAGCAAAGCAGTAATACAAATGCTGGGTGTTAAAGCCTAGTCCTTTTCCAAAAATAACTTTAAGAAGAGATGGAGTGTAGTCCAGAACAGGCTCGTCACTAACAGAATAAAACAGCAAGAAAAGGAGCTACTGAAAAATGGACAAACTCTGTCCATTGATTGACCCTATGGAGCATGATAAAGCCAGAGAAGATTTACGGTATCTTTTCCAACAAAGGAAAATTCCTGCCAAGATTAACAAAAACTTTTTCAGCTTTAGCTGCCAAAAATCAGTTTGTGGCAGGTGAAAGTAAACGAGTAACAGCTATGTGAGGACTGCAACATCCCATCTTTGTATAAACAACTTTCTAGACCAGCAGCAAGCTTATAACCAATCTGTTGTCAGCAGCCCAGAGCCCTGTTATAGTCAATCAAGGGCTCAGCAGGCTGTTATGGAGATATGGGAACTATTTCAAATATTATAGTTTTGTTGGCTCTGGCAAAGAGAGCTCAAAAGCATTTTTGACTGGACCTAACTATTTTCCATCTGAAGAACAGGAATATAAATGAGCTCCAGTCAATCTGTACCGGTCTATTGGGACTCTACACCCCGAAGTCTGATCAAATTTACTTAAAGCATTTTAGCACACAAGTGTGTTTGGCTCTCCTCATTTTAATTTCATATCAACTCAAGTGTAATCATAATTCAGCAGACTGTAGCATCAAGAAAGCTAGAAAAAAAATCTGGATTTGCCATTAACCAGCAAAAGCTGGCAGTTGCCTGTGAGACTCACAGTCCCATTCTGCATCTCAAGAGTACTTTGTATGAAGAAAAGGAAATCTAAAGGAAGCCCAAGTCCCTACCAAGCATCAGGGGTGTGCAGACCTTCCTCTGAACTCTGTGGGAGAACATTGATTAAAGGAGACAGACATGAAACGGTGACACTGTGCCTGAGGTCGCCACTGGCTCTTTCTACCGACTCGGGGAAGCCAGAGCAGTGCACAGGCTCTCGGCTCTGCGTCTCTGAGTCACAGCTACTTAAATTTTGATGACGCCACCAGGTTTTTCAATTTTGTTTAATCTTTTGGACATAGGGGTTGTGAGCTTTCAGGGCTGGTGAGTAGTGGGGGCTAAGATCCTTTTCTCCTTCTAGCCTTTTCTTCACCTCCATGCTGCTTGGTAGGATGCTGCAGTCTGTCCTAGGAGACCTCACTCACCACAGCAGCTCACAGTGATGCCACACTGCCGCAGCAGCGGTATCGGTGCCTGCTCATTGTCATTTACACTAGGTCACCTTTCGACCTGTGCTGTCACCATCATATTGGTGTATTGCTATCAGCAGTATGGAACTGCATGACTATCTGTCCTCTGGGAAGGACCTTTGTAGATTTTCTGTACCAGGTTGTGTCATACAAAAGATGAGAAGCAGCAACATGTCAGTTCAGCCACCAGGTATCAAAATGACTGACAGCTTGGGGAGGCAAAGCTCTAACTACACTGACTTGTCCCTTGAGAGTTCTTTGATATGTAGTTCTGCTCCAGGCATTCATTTAAGGAGCTGGCACCTAGATTTAAGCTCCTGCATGGGATCATGATGGGAAGGGTCCACCAGGGACATGCAGAGAGGAAAGGTGTCCCAGGCTTAGCACAGATTTGAGGAGGAAGAAAGTGCTTACAGCAGGCTTTGTAACTGCCTGCAGTCTTGGGAGTATAAGCACATCAGATGACGTTTGCCAGCACGTCTCTCCTCTGAGCATCTCTGCTATTCCCAGTCAGATTAGTTCAATTTACATGGCAAAATATTTCTAACCACCAGCAAGGAAAACTCATCCTGAGATCAGAAAAATAATAATAGTAAGTCTTAGTCTTATGCAGCACTTCGGAGCCTTCAGAGCGCTGAACAAACATTAGCTAATGAATCAAGCTGCGCTGCTTCTCCTGGCCCATCTCTAGCAATAAATGCTCCAAGATTAGAAACTTGCTGACACGTTTGTGCTGAGGGTGCCTGAGGCAGAGGGTGCTGTGGCTCTAGAGCTGTGTTGCTTTTATGGTGCTGACAGGGGTAAAAATGGATTATCATGTCAGCAGATATGATCAAGACATGTGCAAGGTTCATCCTTCCTAGACTGGTGAGATTAAATCTGCTGGAGGGTAGGGTGTTGTTACGACCACAGTTCCATCCATAGGGAGCAAAATTGCCGGATAAAGTGCCAGCCTTGTAGTCCTGTGGCCAAAACCTGTTCACTCAGTGGTGTTGGGGTAACCAGGGAAAAGCTCTGAGGGTTTTAAGCAGAACTCTAGATGCATTTCTAACAGCCAGGATCAGAATTTGTCGGTTTTCTGTGTTATCTGTGTGGTTTTCTGTGGGTTTGTAGCAGTTTCCCCATCATGATGGCAGGGCAGTACCATCAACAGTCTGCAGCAATGTCTGAAGAGCCTCCTTGCCTTTTAGGATGCTGTAGGTGTTGTTGCATTTCTTCTGGGGCACTGTTGTGCCTTAAACACCTCTTCCTATCTTCTTCCCAACCTCTCCCTAAGAGGGACTTGCAATGCAAATTGGAAAAAAAAAAAAAAAAAAAAAAAAAAAAAAGCGAGCAATGCAAAATGGCAAGTGCTAAACATCTTTATTCCTGTAGTCAGTCATAGTGATTTTGGGATATAGGATGATGGTTTTAGAGCTGCCCCCAAAAGAGAGGCTAATGTTTACTCCGAAAACCTGGGGCACAGCCCAGGGGAGAGAGATGAAAAGGCAGAGCTGAATTGTAAATCCTTCTTTAATCTTGTTAATTGAAGTGTTTTGTGGCTCAAAGGACTCACTATATTTACAGCATGATTAAATGCTTGGATAAATAACAGCTATTAAATGGGCAGTATCTAGATGCTACTGAAATAAGACATCTACATCATGGTTTTTCCTCTTTTCCCTCTTCTTCATTCCCCCTCACCCCCAATTGCTGATATGTAGTAATAGCAGTGACAGGGCAAATTGCTGCATCTCTTGACAGTTCTCTGCTACTACTGGAATGGATGAAGGGGAAAAAAATACCCATGTATATCTATATCTATATACTTCAGTCACAGCGTTCAGGCTCTTTCCAGGAACTGTAGTTCCCCAGACTGCTGGACTGCACTGCAGAATTTACCTTTGTGGAAAGAAATGTCATCTGGCTGGGCAAGACTGCTACGTGTGTGATCGTACTGCTTGGCTTAAATGCTCCCATGATGTCTTTTAATATTAATGAATGATGTAAAGAAAGAGAAATACTGCTTAAGGTAATTATTATAATGTCTTCCTAGGGATTTAGCAGTGAGTTTGTAGGTGCTTGTTATTTGAATTTTTAATTGGTGCAAGAAAAGGGGGTGAGGAAAATGGAAGGAATTGTATTTTATTGGTGGGGGAAGAGTTTCTCAGCTGTTTTGCTGGAAGGGTTTGAAGCTAAGAATGAAACCTCTAATTTTATAAAGGGTCAGGGTGGGAGAGCAGGGACACCTACCACCTCTATCCAGCTGTTCATTTGGCAGTAGTCCAAGGGAACCATGTCTGGGCTGGTGGAGTCAGGGAGGATTGTACAGAGACAGACATTCCCAAGGACCTGCGTCCTGCACTGAAACCCCCTCTGGTCTCAGACCCCATCCCAGAAGTAGGCAGAGATGTTTCAGTAGAGTTAAACCATTGGAGATAAACACATTAGCATAGTATATGAACATAAAAAAAATCTTTACAGGTCCTTGCAGTCCCACTCTCTGAGAAGGGGACAGCGACCAAGAGGTTAATTCTGAAATATTGGATAAAAAAGAGAGTGAGTGATTCTGAAACATGAGAATTTAGATATTCATGAACTGGGGTTTCTCATTATTTCAGTTCACAAGAGCTTTTCACTCTAAAAATTATTCTAGTTTAATTAGGAAATAATAGGCTAAAAAAGCCTGGTTTTAAGGGAATTCAGTTTTGTTGAACCTGAAAAGGATTTATTTTTATTTTCAGTTTGCAAAACCAGAACAGAGCAAGAAGCCAAACACTTCTTTTCAGGTTGAGCAGAAAAACACAGCTCTCTTTTCTCTCTTCTCTCTCTATCCATTTTTGATATGGCTAATGAACTAAAATTGCCATTGTTCACACAGCTCCATTCTGATGTGCCCTTTTTGTCTGTATGTAAGGGAAAGGTCTTCTGAGCTCGACAGAGGTTAAACAGAGAAAAGCCTTTAGTGAGAACAGAAAGCACAAGCGGGCGGGGGGTGGCTGTGGAGGCAAGGCAGGAATCTGTATGGAGGATCTGTAGGCCTGGGTTTTTTTACTCTCTGTCCTCATGCTGACAAGTTCTCTCTAGCTCTCCTGTTGTTACAATGTCTGATTCTCTACACTTTGAGCCCTTGCTGTTTCCTTTGCACAAGCCACCCAGACAGACGGTAGCCCTGAGGCAGCCTGCAGGTTGTGGGAGAGGCACGCTCGATGCTTTCCACTGTCTGGCTACTTTCTGACGCTCCCTGGCAGCATGAAACATGCTGCCAGTCCTGCCTAAACAAAGCTGGTGACACTGGCCGGGAGCTCCAAGGCTGAGGTCCTGAGCAGCAGAACGCCTGCTGTCCAGGGGCTGGAGCGCTGGCAGACTCCGGGCTGGGGAAGAAACCTGCTGTGATAATGAGTTGTTATGGAGCAGGTTTGTACCAGAGCAGAGGGATCAGGGATTTCTCTGGTGCGGTTCAGGGGTAAAATGTAAGATGCCAACAAAGTAAAACTCCTGGGGATTTCCCAGACTCCGCAAGTACCTGCAATCCACTATGAGAAAACCTGTCAGGAGGCTTATGGTGCCTAAGAATAGGATCATGTCACTTGTAGTAGTCTGTGTAACCAGCTTTTGGCAGGGCTTACAGCTCCCACCAACGTGTCAGTGTTAGACACCAACCCACAGGCATGCCAACTAGTAGCCGCAGACATAGGGTTTTAGCTTTTTTATGCAAGTTGTACATGTTTTCAGCTTTGGAGATCTCCTGTTTTAACTCTTTCAAGGGTAGCCATCACACAGCCTGTAGCACACAAGCAGTATGTAGTTCAGCCAATGCTGAGCTAACCCAGGTCAAACTGCAATGGCCAAACCTTTGGAACTACACCTAATTGCGTATTAAAAGGCAGTGTATAACCAGTGTAAAACTGCATAAATATCCTGAGGTGTCTGTACTTAGAAGGAACTGGTACATAGTTTTGTGCAGGTTTGTATGTCACGTAAGACTGGTGAGGTACTTCAAGTGCAATAACCATGACATGAATTGTGCTGCACTTCCATCTTGGCTCAGGCCCACAGACTTTATCAAGTAAGAGAAGAATTTCCCTTCTGATAAGAAAGGAAATTGCTGACCTGGAAGAATGTGCTAATTGGGAGGTACCTCTAATCTAATGCCTAGCATCACTACTTGTATTCGTTATTAGCTGAAGTTCAGTCACCCTCCTGGAGGTAATTAAAAGGTGTGTAAATGTGGCACTTAGGGATGTGGTTTAGTGGTGGACTTGGCAGCCCTAGATTAATGGTTGGACTCAATGATATTAAAGCTCTTTCTCAACCTAAATGATTCTATGATTCAGCGATTCTAAGTGTTCTCCATCCTCACAACACTTGTCTGGTTTGTGGTCCACTTGACTCATGTCTTGACCCCTGGAATGTGCTGATCAGTGCAGAAAAATCCACACCCTTTTCTAGGTTTTGAGGGGCCATTTCAACAGATTCCATCTCAGCCAAATGCACAATACTCACAAAACCCACTTATATAAAATTTCCACGTGGGGAAAGAGGTTTTTGGAAAGGCTGGCCACACACTTGCCCTATGTGTGAACTCTACAAGAAAGATGCTTTTAGATGTCAGGAAATAGATACATGATGTTGACAGTTCTTCATCAGGGGAGAGTTAGTAGAACAGAGTAACATTTCTGAAGCATATTAGAAGGCCATTTTGCATTGCTGGTAAATGTATCTCAGGCGTACAGGAGCTGAGCAAGCTTACTCAAACCTTTCACCTGTTGGTTAACAGCAGCAACCACCTCCTGAAAAGAGAAACATGTCCCTTGCTCCATCCAGTTTATCTTCCCCATGAACACAGAAGCTTCCTTTATCTAAGGAAAAGCCTTTCCACATGTCCATGCACGCCCCCCTGCTGTCTCTGCAGCTGCTGAATTACAGCAAATGACAAGGAGCAGCAAGGTGAGGGAGTAAGAGGAAGTGGAGAGCAACATGAGAGACTCAGAAAAGGTGCTGTGAAATTTTTTTTCTCCTGCCATGGGCCAGGGCTAACAGGATTGCAGGGAGAAGTTCAGCAGGAGCAGGGGTAGGGGTGGGTGGGTGGTGGGAGAGGTGACAGCAAGCTTCGAGAAAAGCCTGAGATGGGGAGAGGAGCAAATGTGAGAGGGAATCCAGGATACTGGTGCTGTCTAGAAAGGAAAGGACCTAGACAGATGTCCATGTTCCTGACCAGTCCTTGTCCTGCTTTGAAGGGTATTTAAATCTCAGCAAAAGAAGAGGTGTCTCATGAGAGCACTTGCTTGGGAGCTCCTATGTTCTGGCTTCATAGCAGTGACATGGATAGTTACTTCTATCTTCACGAAAGCTTCAAGGATCCTGATGAGGGAGAAGACGGTTTTTATCCCTGGCACCTCTGAGACATTCGCTGTAGTCAGCAGGGCTGGACAGTACCGGGGATGCTGCTGCCTAAATCTGGGGCTGTGAGAGGGAGTTAGAGCTCAGCAGGGAGCTTCCTGTTGATCCTGTTAGGCTTGAGAAACAAACGCTGCCCGGGCCCTGCTTTGTGAGATCAGCTGTGCCAAGGAGGCCTCAGAGTTGAGCCCTGACCAGGCCTTGTGTGATGGTTGGCAGCTGTAACGAAATTGGGCCCCACCAACACAGCTGCCCAAATCCTCATGCTGCTTAATAACCAGCTGCTGCAGCCTGTGCAGGGAAGTAGCTCTTTGGCACAGCACTGGTGCATACGGCAGAACCTCCTGCCTGCAGTTGCAGTGAGAAAAAAGAGGCTGTTTTTCTTGAGAGATTTAACTCACTGAGCAATTATTCATTTCAGTGGCTTTACTGCAAAGCTTGCTTTGTTTCTGCTCAGGTTTTAGCTGAGAGAAATGTGAATAATTTACAGCTGAGAGTTTTGGGGTTATTTGTATTTGATCTCTCATTTTCCTCTTCCTTTCTCTCCCACCCCATTGCAGTCATATATCTTTTAACTTAAATCCTCTTTTCTTTTGTTGGAATGATCTTGCTTTCATTGGGAGAAATAGCTGCTACTTTGGGTGGAATTTGTCTCTTTTAACTATAGTTACCTGAAGGCAGTGGGAGAAAGAAGCACCAGCCTCCACATTAATCCTGTCTCTGCAGTCTCCACTGAGCTTCTGACTCCAGCATCAGTGTTATTCTCTTCATAGATGTGTAGATGAGGTCCTTCAACCTGTAGACCTTGAGAAGACCTAGGAGGAAGATGCAGATGCATGGTAAACTGCATTACAGAAGAGCCTCAGCCCTGTTCTCAGTCTAGGCAATGCCAGGAGAGAGAGGAATGGGGACAGCAGATTTTCCCATTTTCCCCAGAGGATGCAGTGAGATAAGGAGCAGCATTTTTCTGACCTGTTGGGTAACTGTCCTCCTCTCTACTCCTTTCCATGCTAAATGGGGCAGGCCTGCCTGCTTCCATCATCAGCGTGTCCCCTTCAGCAGCAGGGTAGTAGGGATGGCAGCCAACACGAGCTCCCTCGAGCAGGGAGCATGCTGTTGAAAACTGGGTGACGTGTGGAATTAGACTCTATAACTCGAAAGTTATAAAGTAGGTATGTTTATTGCGCGCAGATGCACGGGGGATCGCTCCTCCACAAGCGTGCATACCCGAAGTGACGAACCATCTCACATTTATACAATGAACAAATGAATATTCAATTAACACCTATACATATTCATTACCTAAACCCCGCTTCGTATGTTAATTAGCTTATCAGTCCGTTTCCTGGAATGTGGTGGTCTTGCAGGTTTGTAGGTGATTCATGTTCTTGTGACCATCCGATCTTCTTCAGGTGATTGTGACCACCCAATCTTTTCCAGCAAGGAGACTTAGCACTCCCTCCCTCTAGATAGCATTTGAATGTCTCTCATCTTTTCTTTTAAATATTCTCTTTTAAATAGCCCCTTTGTTAGAGGAAGAAGGGCAGGCGTCTCCCCTTTGTTAGAGGAAGAGGGGCAGGCGTCTCCTCAAAACTGTGGTTGTCACCGCACCCATGACTAGTCACCATACCCACATTCCTTAAGCAGACACATACAATCACAATCCATGTCCATTATCCCCATTTCACATTATTTCTCCATATCAGGGTAGTATGAGTGCTGTCTGCTAGGCACAGCTGTGTCTGCTCATGGGACTGTTATGGGCAAAGTACTTGCTTAAACATGGCGACAGAGGGCTGTGCTGTTCAGGTCCCAGCACAGTAAACTTACTTCAAGCTAGTGTGAGAGGAAGGCTCCCGACCTCCAAAAGCAGGTAAATTATTTGCTGAGAAGGATCAGTCATTGTTTCCAACGAGACCCTAGGAAGTAAAGACTGGATTGTTGTCTGCAGCTGTTCAGCCCAGCCGTGCACACCGTTGTCTGAGTGCCAGCTCTCAGGATCTCTGCATGTGCAGAGCTCAGCACCTTCTTTCTGGTGATGTATGGAATTAAACTCTATAACTTGAAAGTTATAAAGTAGGTATGTTTATTGCGCGCAGATGCACGGGGGATCGCTCCACCACAAGCCTGCATGCCCGAAGTGAAGACCCATCTCACATTTATACAATAAAACAAATGAATATTCAATTAACACATATACATATTCATTACCTAAACCTGCCTGCTCTTGCTTGGTATGTTAATTAGCTTCTCAGTCCTTTGCCTGGAATGTGGTGGTCTTGCAGGTTTGCAGGTGATTCTTGTCCTTGTGACCATCCTGTCTTCTCCAGCAAGGAGACTTAGCGCTCCCTCTAGATAACATTGGAATGTCTCTCATCCTTTTCTCATCCTTTTTATAAATAGCCCCTTTGTTAGAGGAAGAAGAGTAGGCGTTTCCTCAAAGCTGTGTGACTATGTGACCAGACACCACACCCATGACCAGTCACCATACCCACATTCCTTGAGCAGACATATACAATCACAATCGATGTCCATTGCCCCCCCCTATTTCACACTATTTCTCCATATCACTGGCTACACACTGCTGTGCCCTGGCTGCTTATTCACACTCCAGGAGTAGTTGTATACTCAGACTGCAGTATGTACTGTCCTTGCTGTAATGTACCTTGTGCATCTTTGGGATGAAAAATGCTAGGTAAACGTAAGCCTTGTTCCTTGCTCGCTGTAGTCTTGTCACTACGTGAATGTAGGTTGTGCAGACAGTCCTATCAGGAAATGTTTAGGTTTTGGCCACAAGTTTTGAGCTTTTAATCAGCCTCTGAGTACAGATATGCAGTGGCAAATGATTAAATTACTCCTGCTTATCAGCTGAACCAGAGGAAGTGACCCCATAGATTTCACTTTAACTGCAAGCCAAACTGCATTAGCTTGTTCCAGTGATTAATTTGTCTTCTTGGTCAAAAGTTGGCATTTCATTGCTTGTGTGATGGTTCACTTCAGCAGCCTCTGGGATCAGAATCTCTTGCATATAAATGTGAGAGTGATAATGAAAGCTCTTTACTTTCAGCTTATCAGTGTTTTATCTACCCCAAAACATTTGCATTCCTTCCCCAAACATAGAGCTACAAATGCTGAGTGCCTTTTTTTGGGGTCTGGTATGTCTGTTCCTTCAGGATATGTCCATGCAGGTATGTCTCAGACTGAGTTCACCCTCATCCTAACCCAAAACCGTGAATGTTGCCAGTTTGCTGGAGCATTGCAGCTCAGCCCAAGTGGCTGCCTTAGGTCTTGGGTTTTGTCCTTATTGAACGCAGCTGGATGTATTTTATAAAAAGTTTTTGGTCAGGACATACAATTTTCAACATTTGCAGTAAAGCAAGTTTTTACTTGCTGTAAGAAGTATAAACCCCTATCACATTTCTTAATATTTTTTTACACTGTACTACGTTGATTTGACTGTTCCTATGTGTTTGCTTTTAATATTAAAAGAAATGTTCCTCTGACAAAATGCACTTAGCTATAGCTATCAGTTATCTTCCTACCAGGTATTTATTGGGAAATAGCTATAGCTATCAGCTGTCTTACTACTGGCTATTTAGCAGGAAATTTGCTCCCAAGACTTGGGATTTGAAACTTGGTGACAGGTACATCCTGACCCAAGTGTTTGCTAGCAGTTGCAAGGAAAACAGCTTGTTACTTCTGCAGACCTCTGGGAACCACAGATGCTGGAGTCGATTTGAAAACAAAATTAAGCAAAATGTATCTTCTAGCAAGTTTCAGGGTCATCTTCTTTGTTACTAAGTTGCAAAGGAGATATAAGCAATCCAAACCATGTGTCTGACCTACTTGCAGTCTCTCCCAGGTCCTCACCCAGAGTTCCTTTCACTCCTTTCAAGGGTGGAGGTCTTGAAAGAGCTCACTTTTTACCTCTTCAGCAACACCTTCTTTCCCTGACTCATTTTGGCCTGCTGGCCACTCCAGTTATACCTGGAGGTTATCTAAATGCTGCTGCATGCAAATGGATATTCAAAGTGCTTCTGTAGGACAACCTTCCCTCTGTCTCTACTACTTAAGGAAGACTTATTGCCTGGTTGCTTTGACCTCTCCTTGTCTGTGAGAATGCACATAAAACAATGGTAATTTGCCTGGAAATGATTCACATCAATACAAAAATATCCTTCAATATGGGTATTTCCCTCTTTAGATTTATCCTTCTGCTTAGGAAGTAAATTGATATAGCTTTATGACTCCATCCTATAACATAAAAAATTTTTATTTGCTTTATAAGACCTTGCAAATCACAAACTGAATACATTTTATGACACAACAAGCTATGTCCCAGTGTTTTTCAGAGCCTGGAAATACAGATATGACTGACTTTGCATGTTTTGATCATAAGCTTTCGGTCTGGGGAACTCAAGCTATCAGTTTTAATAATATGTTCTTTCAGCAAAATGAAAACACTTGACTTTATCATGGAATATACTGATATTTGCCTGTTTGGAGAAGTTTGTTCTGTGAAATGTCTAAATCTGGACTGTTGTTTTTCAGTTGAAATTAAATTATTCTAAAGGTCAGAATTTCCCAAGGAATGTAAATGAAATGATGCAGTGGACTCAAGTCTTTATGCTTCTGAGAAATCTGATAGGAAATATTTGACCTAGAACACTGAAAAGGCTGTCTTGATAACCTGAAAAAGTTCAGTTTCCAGTTAAAAAGTTGACATAAGTCATGCTTTTCTTCCACACCTCAGTGCTGATAAATGTTATTTTTCTTACATATAAGCTCTTCAGTGTCTTCCTTATCCATGCCAAAGAAATCTTAATTTTCCTTCAGGTAAGAGAACAAGAAGCACATATTTCAGTTCTGACTTTGAGCTTGGTTTAAGCTCCAGAATAGAGCTGGGCTGGAAGTTTTTTACTAATTTTGATGTGAGAGTTGAAAATAGGAATGAATCTGTTGCCTGGGATGAAACAGTCCCATTAAGAGCTTCTTCCTAGGTAGTTTAATTAAAAGATTAGCTTATAGATTGCACTGATATATTATAGAGCAATTTGCTATAGCGTATTTAAACTCATGGCTGGAAGTTAATAGACATTGCCCATCAAATATCTAAAGACAATTTGTGGACAGAAATGTTGCTCTGTGACAGAAGTTCATGCTTCCCAAGACTACCCTTGGTGTTACCTGTCAACCCCGTAAGAGATAATCAGGAAGGAAGAGGCAAAAGCTGTGCAAGGGAGGGATTCAGCACCTGAGCATGGCTGCTTACATAGAAATCAAGCCTCCAGGACTGCTCTGGCAGCTTCCCCAGCTTGGCCCAGTTTGCTGCAGTTGTTTGTATGCTGCACAAGAGCTGTATGAGCAGCACAGAATCACAGAATTGTGCAAGTTGGAAAAGACCTTTAAGATCATCAAGTCCAACTGACGTACGGAATTAAACTCTCTAACTCGAAAGTTATAAAGTAGGTATGTTTATTGCGTGCAGATGCACAGGGGATCGCTCCACCACAAGCCTGCATGCCCCAACATTTATACAATGAAACAAATGAATATTCAATTAACACATATACATATTCATTACCTAAACCTGCCTACTCTTGCTTGGTATGTTAATTAGCTTATCAGTCCTTTGCCTGGAATGTGGTGGTCTTGCAAGTTGGCAGCTAATTCATGTCCTTGTCGATCATCTGCATCATCTGGTTTTCTTTAGTGAGGAGATCTCTAGATAACATTGGAATGTTTCTCATCCTTTTTATAAATAGCCCCTTTGTTAGAGGAAGAAGAGTAGGTATTTCCTTAAAACTATATGGTTATGTGACCAATCACCATACCTACACTCCTTGAGCAGACATATACAATCACAATCGATGTCCATTGTCCCTTTTTTGCACTATTTCTCCATATCACAACCATGTCCCCAAGTGTCACATCTACACCTCTTTCAAATACCTCCAGGGATGGTGACTCAACTGCCTCCCTGGGCAGCCTGTTCCGGTGCCTGACAACCCTTCTGGTGAAGAAATTTTTCCTAATGTTCAATCTAAACCTCCCCTGGCACAACTTGAGGCCATTTCCTCTTGTCCTATCACTATGCACAGAGCCTGCGTGCCGTTGGGAAGGAGCAACACTGTTCGGTATTCCCTTCACTACCCTTAATTCCAGATCCTTATGTCTGATCCAGTTGGATTTGTCTCATCTGATAAGCTGGTTTCTGGTTTTCATCTTGCTAGCGAAACTCTTCTTTGGAAGTGTCTACTTAAACCACAGAAGGAAAGTACTGAATAGAAAATGGAAGCAGCATTTATTTGAAATATTTGGGTTAGCTTGAAAAATGAATGTGCACTCACCTGTCTACGAACCGTAACAATAAAGTGTGGCACTGCAGCAGGCTGGATTGTACAGAGCTTATGTAGAGTGGCACTGACCTTCAGTCCTCAGTCTGGTGTGCAGAAATTAATGCCATTACCCTAAGGGCTACAGAGGCCGTTCTTGCCCTCATTCCTTCTCACTTCCCCTCCTACTCTCCTTTACCCCAATGGATTGGAGAGGATGGGTAAGGAGGTTAGAAATGAGATTTTCATATGTTCCTAAACATTTAGGAAAGGAAAAGAGCAGAAAACAGATGCAAGAACAAGTTCCTGGAAATGCTCTGGGACACAGAGAGGCAGGAGCAGCACAAGAGAAAGCTGGATTATCACCCAGAAAAGAAGGGGCTGTTGGAGGTGAAGATGGAGGACAGCTGGGGTGAGAATGAGCACGATTCTTGCAAGGGGGAGAAGGAAGAACAGTGGAATAATGGTAATTGTCAATGAGATCTCTTCAGAAGCAGATCCAGGGGGGGAGAAACTAAGGAGAGGGATAGGCATTTTTCAGCCAACCTGGATTAGAAAAGCATAAGCCATGTCAAATAAATGGAATTTACCCTTAAAACAGAGAAAAGCCTTTTGGATAGTAGAAAAGCAGACATCACGGGAAGCAGCGTACTTAAGTGCAAGAAATATGGTATTTTCATAAGCCTGTTAGAGAAATCTAGTCTAGATGAAACTACAGTAGGGTGGGCCAAAGGAGGCTGGAAGAGTTAATTGAGTCAGGTTTCATTAGGAGTTGTCCTGTGTCCAGTTCTGCGCAGTACTTCCATTAACTATCTGAACCGTGTGATAGTGGATGCATTTGTTACATTTTTCAGAAGGCTGGGAGGCACACGGTGTGTATCATCTTGACAAATAACATGCTGGGGAATGGTTTTGTTAGAATACAAATATACTGCAACTACTGCTAAAACGAAATAGCCAGCAGTCATCACGGGAACAAATGTGTATTTAGGAATACAGATTTGGGATAGGATGTGAGAGCAGCTGAATTTTCAACACATATTGGTGTAAAGAAAAGCTCAGGAGGGATGTATTACAATCCTTCAGTCATATGAAAAACTGGTTTAAAGGGGTTCTCCACACCACCAAAGGTTCGTTTCAAAATTGAGAAGAGTTCAAGCAACCCCAAGAGAACTGACCATTTCAGAGATGCAAGCTGAAAAGAGCTTGCAACAAATCTTAAACAGGAAAAGATGAATGCTGCAGTGGGCACACTGTGCATAGGCACGGTCCAGCAGCTGTAAGCCTGATGGGAAGAGAGGACTGTTAACACCTAGCATTTCTAGGCAATGACAACAGTTAAGGCAACTGCTGGGGTTATATCTCAACCAAGCATCATGGCTTAAGTTTCAAGGATGCGAGAGTCTTCCTACACCTCAGGGTAGAGACCCCAATACCAAGAGAAACTGTGTCAGAGGAACAGCATCTCTGGGCAGAGACTAATGTAATTTGACTGCTGGTTACAGCTACAGAAATGCTGGTTTAGCAAGCAATATATCAACTGCATTACCACGCCATACGCCAGTTCCACTGCTTTCTAGTCACCTAATAGTGTATCCTGTAGTTAATGGAGATCAAACTGTTCTGTGTCAAAAGTTCAGTTTGTAACACTTTCTTGCATAAATCACCTTCCTTATTCTGCATTCCTTAAACGTAATTCTTGCTGCATATCATGGCCTAACTAATCTAAGAAGACTTTTGTAGTCTTCTTGTGGTCTTCGATGAATAAAATCTTTTCTCCATGCCCTTGCTACTTAGAACAACCTGTAGTAAAATGAAAATGCAGCAAGAGTCAGCTTAAACAGTAGTGAAAACTTTCTAATTCTCTGAGTAGTGGTGCACTGAAAGGGATTACTTCATGAATTTTCTCATCATTAAAATGGCAAATCTGTTTTGCCCTTAATGTCTTTCTGCAGAGACAGGCAGCTGGCTTCCAGTTCAGTTTAGTGCAGGCTGTCAGAAGTTGTAAACATACATTGCTCTCTCCACTGGAGACTATTGTTTGTTACTTGTTTCTATCTATTTTTGAAAAAGCCATCCAGGCTAAGAGGGTCCATTGTTTGTATAGTGGAGCAATTATGCTAATAATAACGTAGAGTTGTGCTTTATTTTAATATTAATTTTAGTGACTTGGATACGACAGCAATTTGAATGTATGAATGAGTAAAAGAGGCAAAATGTTTATAGAAGTACATAAAACTAATGTTACACACTCCATTTTACAAGTAGCTTGAAATGGGTTTTTAATAAGCATTTAAAATGATGTATTCATGCCAGTATAAAATGTCATATCTCATCTTAGGAAAAGTGATTTTAAAGAGTTCTTGTAATTAACTATTTATTTATTATTATTAAATCATTTACAATGGTATATTATCGGAAGTGTTGAATGCTTTTGTATTGGAGAGCCTGCCCACTCTTCTTAGGGGTGGTTATTCTTTATTGTGTGCTGTGGCTGTGCTAAGGCAGAACCCTTTGGAGGACTGTGCGTTCCCTGTGCTGGCAGTTCATATTCTTCCTTTGCTTCTTGTTAGTTTCTAGTGCCTTTCTTTAGGGTGAAACCTACTGATTGTGCTCACAGGTCCTTGCCTCGCCATGCTGTTGTCTCTCATGAAACACTGAGATGGTGGGGTATTCTTATTTTAGTAAGACCTAAAAATGATGATGTTTTCCAAACCTTGCATCAGATTCTTTTCTCTGGTAGGTCCAAAACAGGTTTAAAC